>NC_134360.1:67385187-67687687 GCF_048569485.1 Anomaloglossus baeobatrachus
CATTGACTATGTGACCCTGAAAGCCGAAATACTGGCTCGGTTGGGGGTGAATCCCTATGTACGGGCTCAGCGGGTAAATCAGTGGTTCTATGAGGAAGCCAAACCCGTACGCTCCCAGGCCTATGACTTATTACATCTTGTAAAAAAGTGGTTGCAGCCTGACACTCTGAGCCCGGCGCAAATGGTGGAAAGGGTAGTAGTGGATCGTTTTGTGCGCACTTTACCCGTCACCGTTCAACGGTGGGTAGGACAGGGTGACCCGAGTACCCTGGACCAATTAGTGTCCCTGGTAGAGCGGCATGTGGCTACGCAGGACTTGATACGGGACACTGAGACTTTGCGTACCGCCCGTCGGTCCGGCCCCTCCAAGCCTAGGGCCAAGGACCCACCGCTGACAACGGTACAGGAGTCCCCTACCGTCCCGTCTGAGGCCGCGGCCGCCATTCCTGAGGTCCGGAAGGTTCTGTACCCTAAACGACAACCCGTCAAGGGGGTTTCCGTCCCCATTAGATGTTGGCGGTGCCAGCGGGTGGGACATATGGAAGCCCAGTGTCCACTCACCACGGAGCCCATGGATTGTGGGGTTACCCGGCGGGGTTCAATGTATGCTCAGGTGGTGTGTACCGCTGACCTGGTCTCCCCAGAGACAGAGCCCCACTTGTGCCAAATACAGGTGAATGGATGTCCGGTTACAGGATTGTTGGATTCCGGAAGCTTAGTGACCCTTGTGCGATCCACCTTGAGAGCTAAAGTAAAGGCCACAGGACGCACTGTGGGGGTGGTTTGCATACATGGGGACCGCCACGACTATCCCACGGGGATTGTCACCATCACAGCACCTTGCGGTCAGGTGCAACATGAGGTGGGACTTCTTAACACTCTTCCTTATGACGTGATCCTAGGAAGGGATCTGCCCTATTTTTGGACTTTATGGAGGGGACCCCCTAAGTCCCCTCAGATATTGGTCGGTCCGGGACCTGAGCCCTACAATCCTGAATCCGGGACACCTGCCGTAGGGGTCACGATGATAGGGACAGAGTGTGAACCCGATAGGTCACCCCTAGAGGTATTGGCAGGAGAGGCTGAGACGGTCGAGCCCATCCCGGAGTTGGAGGCGTCCCCGGATACGTTTGGGACAGCCCAACTCCAGGACCCTACGTTAATACATGCCCGGAGTCGGGTGACAGTAGTTGACGGGGTGGCACAGCTGCCTAGTGCCCAGGTAAGGTACCCCCATTTCGCTCTTAAGCAGGATTTACTCTACCGGGTAGATGAAATACGGGGCGTAGGGGTAGAACAGTTGGTGGTGCCCCAGCCGCATCGCCGGCGGGTCCTCGACTTGGCTCATAAACACCTGATGAGTGGCCACCTAGGGGTCAAGAAAACGCAGGAGCGAATATTGCAAAGGTTCTATTGGCCCGGGGTCTTTGGGGAGGTAAAACGGTTCTGCGAAACCTGCCCGGAGTGTCAGCTTACTGCACCCCTGACCCATTTTCGCAGTCCGTTGGTACCGTTACCCATTATAGAAGTCCCTTTTGAACGGATAGGGATGGATCTGGTGGGGCCCCTCGTAAAGTCCGCTCGAGGGCACCAACACATCCTAGTGATCGTTGACTATGCCACCCGGTATCCCGAGGCGATACCTCTCAGACATACTGCAGCAAAGCTTATAGCTCAGGAGTTGTTTGCTGTGTTCTGCCGGGTGGGATTGCCCAAGGAGATCCTTACGGATCAGGGGACCCCATTCATGTCTAAAGTGACCAAAGAGCTATGCCGGCTACTCCAGATCAAGCAGTTGCGTACGTCTGTGTATCATCCGCAAACGGACGGTTTAGTCGAGCGTTTCAATAAAACCCTGAAAACCATGCTAAGAAGGGTGATTTCAAAAGACGGGAAAGACTGGGATATGATGCTTCCCTATTTGATGTTTGCCATACGAGAGGTGCCACAGGCATCCACGGGGTTTTCGCCTTTTGAATTGTTATACGGGCGACATCCCCGGGGATTGTTGGACCTGGCAAAGGAAACATGGGAACAAGAGCCCACCCCCCATAAAAGTGTGATTGAACACATTTTGGGTATGCAGAACCGCATAAGCGCGGTCATGCCAATTGTGAAGGAGCACTTACAGGAGGCTCAGGCCGCGCAAAGCGGCCGCTACAATAGACAAGCCACCGTGCGGACCTTTAAACCCGGGGATCGGGTGTTGGTATTGATCCCCACGGCGGAGAGCAAATTCCTGGCTCAGTGGCAAGGCCCCTACGAGATAAAAGAAAGAGTAGGGGTGGTTAACTATAAAGTATTGCAGCCCGGTAGGCGGAAACCTGAACAAATATACCATGTCAACCTATTAAAACCTTGGCAGGAACGGGAAAGCCTGATGGCTGTTTTTTCCCCACCTCCCTCCTCTTCGGGTCGTTCACATCCGGCTCCAGCGACCTCCGGAGAGGACGAACCGGAAGTAAGGATTGGAGAAGCCCTCACCAAGCAACAGAGGCGAGAGGCCAGACGGTTGGTTCAGCAGAACCCCGATGTCTTCTCCGAGCTGCCCGGTAGGACCAGTCTGATACGACATGATATTGTCACCGAGCCCCACCTGAAGGTACGCCTGAAGTCATACCGGGTACCGGAGGCTCGACGACAAGCCATATCGGAGGAAGTAAAGACAATGTTACGCCTGGGGGTCATCGAAAAATCCCGGAGTGAATGGGCTAGTCCGATTGTCCTAATACCAAAACCCGATGGCTCCTTAAGGTTCTGCAATGACTTTAGGAGATTGAACGAAATATCCAAGTTCGATCTCTACCCCATGCCCCGGGTGGATGAGCTGATTGATAGGCTGGGACAGGCGCGATATTTTACCACGCTCGACCTGACCAAAGGGTACTGGCAGGTGCCACTAACGGAGTCCGCCAAGGAGAAAACCGCTTTTGTTACGCCGGAGGGTCTCTTCCACTATGTTGTCTTGCCTTTTGGGTTACATGGCGCTCCGGCCACGTTCCAGAGGTTGATGGACTTAGTGCTGGAACCCCACCAGGCGTATGCATCAGCGTACCTGGATGACATCATTATTTACAGCTCCGATTGGCAGACCCACTTGGAACAGGTACAAGCGGTGGTGGACGCGCTTCGATCAGCCGGATTGACAGCCAATCCCAAGAAATGTGCATTGGGACTCACGGAAGCCCGCTACTTGGGCTACGTGATAGGCCAAGGAGTGATTAAGCCCCAAATTAACAAGGTTGAGGCGATCCAGAAGTGGCCTAGACCCCTGACCACGAAGCAGGTTAGGGCCTTCCTGGGTATCGTGGGGTACTACAGGAGGTTTGTAAAGGATTTTGCGGGACTATCAGCCCCCTTGACGGACCTTCTCAAAGGCAAGAAGTCCGTCATGGTGCGGTGGACTCCGCAGGCCGAGGACTCCTTCCGGGCCCTGAAGGGGGTCCTGTGCGGACAGCCCGTTCTGGTCAACCCTGATTTCCGGAAGGAGTTCATTGTACAGACTGACGCCTCGGAGGTCGGCCTGGGGGCAGTGCTGTCTCAGGTGGTTCAGGGGGAGGAACACCCCGTCACCTTCTTGAGTAGGAAGCTCACCCCTCCCGAGCGGAATTATAGCGTAGTGGAGAAGGAGTGCCTGGCGATCAAGTGGGCCTTGGAGTCCCTACGCTATTACCTGCTGGGACGGCAGTTTCGCTTGGTGACGGATCACTCTCCACTGGTCTGGATGAGGTCCGCCAAGGAACGGAATGCCCGGGTTACCCGGTGGTTCCTTTCTCTGCAGAACTTCCGGTTTACGGTTGAACACCGGGCCGGTAGGTTGCTGGGCAACGCCGATGCCTTGTCCCGCGGCCCGTGCTTGATGGCTGGAGTTCAACCCCGCACGCTTGAACTGAGGGGGGGGGTATGTGAGACTGTGACCGGGGTTATATATGACGGCCGGTATGTCTCGCCCAGGTTGTGCTCACTCCATGATAGAAAGTAAATCCACTATAGGGTTAATGCTGTTTCCCTACAGGCTTAAGGAAGGGTTAAAAGGAAACAGGAACGAGGGCAGGTGTGCCGGGTGTGGGGGAAGTGACCAGAACTTCCTGAGCCCTCTGCTGGAGAGGCACATGTATTTTGTTATGGACTTTTTGTTTGGACATTAAAACCGTGTGCTGTGAACCTTGATGCCTGGATCCCGTGTCTTCTGCTGCGCAGCCGACCGCGCTACCTCACAGTATGCACCCCTTATATAGGGTGTTGATGTCATTACACCACACCCCTCCTCATTACAGAGATGCACATCACCTGATTTACTTAATTGGTAGTTGTCTCTCAACCCTATAAAGCTTGGAGTAGGACAACCTGTATAAAAAGTATCATGTGATCAAAATACTCATTTGCCTAATAAGTCTGCACACAGTGTAGAATCTTTTTGTACAAATCTATAAAGTTAATATATTTTATTATTTTATTAGATCATGCTGTATGTTTTTAAGAAAACCAGGGTTAAAAAGTCCCATTAATTGTGGCAAAAAACAAACATATATTTACACTACATACACTAAACTACTTACCGGTAATTGTTGAACAAAAGTATTGGGACACCCTGCAAAATCATGTTTTTCAATAAATCCGAGTCAGAATGGCCCATTCTAAAGAGCTCACTGATACCAGCGCAGTCCTGTAGAAAAGAGCAGTAATTTAACAAGTCAGGTCATGACATTTCTTCCATCCTAAGTATTCTTGATTGGCTGTGAGTGGCATCATAAAAAATATAAGAAACCGCAGCAACTCACCTGGAAACAAGGTAGAAACCGCACAAAATGATAGAGCGGGGTCATCAAGTGCGGAGGAGTAGAGGGCAAAAAAGTCATGGTCTACTGACTCCATAACTGCAGAATCCAAACCTCCTCCAATATTAACATTCCCATGCTCAATGGCATGGGTTTTTACGGTTGACCAGCCGCATTGCAAGCCTTGCATTACCAAGCACAATGTTGTATAGAGTGGTGTAAAGCTGAACTGTAGGGCAGTAAAAATGCGTTCTGTAAAGTGAGGAAGCCCAATTCTCAATCTGGCAGTCTGATTTACGAGTCTGGATTTGGCAAATTCATTTTGCTAACTTTGAAATTTGGTGGAGGATGGATTATGCTATGGGATTGTTTTTCAGCGGTCGTCCTTGGACCTTTAGTTACAGCAAAGGGAAATCTTAAAGGAAACCAATCACCAGGATTTTTGTATATAAGCTAAAGCCAGTGCTATACTGGCAATATCAGGCTGCTTATCTACATACCATTAGTGGTCAGCTCGGATGTTTAGGTTTTGAAATCCAAGAAAGTGAAGTTGGTAAAATGAGCAGCTTGTTAAGTGACAGTTGCACTGGAGCAGATCATATATTCATAGTTATCCCCTCCCCCTGTTAGAATTAGCATAAGTATTATACAAAACGACTCACTTTGTCTAGCAGGACCTGTGGTGAGGTCATACCCATGTGACCTGGTATCCAGCTTTGGTGGCTGAGGCTTCGCCCCTTCTGGTCACATGGGTATGACCTCACCACAGGTCCTTCTAGAAAAAGTGAGTCTGTCACTCAAGAAGCAGCTCATTTTACAAACTTCACTTTCTTGGATTTCAAAACCTAAACATCCGAGCTGACCATTACAGGTATGTATAGAATCAGCCTGATAGTGCTAGTATAGCACTGGCTTTAACTTATATATGAAAATCCTAGTGATTGGTTCCCTTTAATACCGCAGCCTACACGACATATTGGACAATTGTAGCTTCCAACTTCATGGAAACAGTTTGGGAAAAGACCTCTTATGTTCCCCATGACTGTGCTCAGAGTACAAAGCAAGGTCGATTAAGGCATGGTCGGGGCAGTTTGGTATGGGAGAACATGACCGGTCGCATGGGTTGGATTAGAATAGAGATTGTGAGACCGGCCATCAACTCAGTATCTGACCTCATAAATTCACTTCTGGACAAATGGGCAAAAATTCCCAGAGACACTTCCAAAATCTTGTAGTATGCCTTTCAAGAAGAGTGAAGGCTATTTTGATGCAAAGGGGGATAATAATCCCATATATGCCTATGGATTTAGAATGGGATATAATACAAGCTCCTGTAGGTGTCCCAATACTTTTTGTCAACACATGACTTTGGTAGGTAATCAATGACCACAATGAGCACCACAGACCACGACAACATCACTTATATGGTCAGGTGTCAAAATAAGATGTCTGCTAGGACCCACGAGGAACTGTTCATCATTCTAAGCCATATACATTTTAAATGGCTACAAACCCCTTTAATACATTATGAAGTCACCAAAGCACCTTCAGAATTATATATATGCCATGGAAAAGGTTTAAGTTATTGAACAATTTACAAAGATTGCCGATTGTCCGGAAGTGAATTAGTAAACCGGTAAGCAAAGCATTTACCGGCTCCAACAACAGACCGTGATTCAGTGTGAGCTACATCCTCCGGTGGCCTTTAAATCACTCTTCCACATTCTAATTCCAATAATTCTTTAAAATGTATTTGATCTGCATTATATGCTTTAATCGATCAACATTCATTACAAATGTAATTAATTTAGTTACCGAGTCACGGCAGAAGACATGCAGAGATTATTCCTGATGCAGCATTACATACCATTTAGCATAGTAAACATTTGGGCTATAAATCTATCCTTTTCCATATATGTAGCAATAAAAAAAAAAATCACTGTTTTTTTTTTTAAAGACTCCCATCATCACACAATGAGTTTTTACATCCTTGATGTTGAGGTTCATCAGTTTGATTGCCTTCATATTTACCGTATTTTTTGTTTTATAAGACGCACTGGATTATAAAATGCACCCCAAATTTAGAGGAGGAAAATAGGAATGTTAAAATTATGGCCCGTCTTAGAATCCTAGTGCATCTTATATTATCTCACCAGGGGGAAGCGGCAGTGGTGGAGCGGCTCAGGAGGGTCACAGGAGGCAAGGTCGGCGATACTGCGGGCTCGGAGAAGTGGGTGTCACGTCTCACTAGGGTCAGTGGACGGAGGGTCAGCAATACTGTGGGCCTAGGAGTGTTGCAGCGGCGGGAGCCACTGATCTGTAGGTGGATTGTGGGCCCCATTGAATCAACCGTGGTTGACGAGATTGACGTCAAGAAAATGCCGCGGAGGCGGCGCGTGTGCATATAGGACTCTACGGCCATTTTCTTGAAGTCCATTGTGTCAATCTACACACACATCGCCTCCGCAGCCATTTTCTTAAAGTCCAACGCGTCAACCGCGGGTGATTTAATGGAGCCCGAAGTCCGCTCTCACATCAATGGCGCCTGCCGCATCGCTGACCCTCCATCCTGTGACCCTCCTCCAAGCCCTCAGTATCGCCGACCCTGCAGCTGTCACCAAAACCGCTCCAGTAAGCCATATCCGGATTATAAGACGCATCCCCTTGATCCCCCCAGTTTTGGGAAAAGAAAAGTGGTCTTATAATCTGTAAAATACGGTATACATGTTATAACTGTTTTACCCTAAATTAGAAATAAACAAGATTTTGCTATGTAATCTGAGATCAATATGAGATCCCAATTCCAGAGATGTGTCTCTTGCTTGTCTACTTGTCATTTTGATATCATCATAGTTTTCTCGGCTGTAGATCTGGTAGTGCTCAGAATGCTGAACGATGTATAACCCCGCCCCCACTACTGATTGGCAGCTGCTAACTAGTGGTGGGGAGGAGTTATACAGAGCAGCAGGACTAGGAGGCACAAGACAACTAGTCCTATAGTGATAATCTCCTGCTGATAAAACACTTATTTTACTGAAATAGCAACACACAACACTGGAATCAGGCTCTCTACCCCTAGATCATGCTACTCTCATATTACATAGCAAAAACAGATGATAGTAGAAGACAGCAATCCATCATTTTAGTAAAAACACATTGCATTTCCTTTGTTTCCCTTTCGTCACAATGACCTACTCTTATCTGTTTTCACAGAGTTTGTAACCTTGGTGAGCGAATGCTAAGCAAGAGAAGCTCTGTTGTTATTTTAGCAAAGCCTTTCCCCTCCTTGGACACCAATTTATTTATTGCTCCCGTTTTATACTCCACCTCTGGTCCCTGCCTCCTGGATCTCCGTGCTGGAACAAAGCGTAACACAATGCAATAAAGGGCAAAAACATCTCAGAAAACTGGAATCTCTGTTTGTTTGTGTCCACTAATTCATTTTTTTGAATGTTATTGTTTTTCTTGAGTGGCAACACTGACAATTGGGTGGTTTGGGAATTTGAGGAGCGAGGGCACACTTAGGCTATGTGCACACGTTGCTTTTTTGTGTGCTTAGTTTCTGCACACACGTTTTGGCAAGAAAAAAAGCCGCTGAAAAAACGCTCATTTTTTGTTGCATTTGTGTGTTTTTTCACTTGCGTTTTTTCATGCTTCCTTTTTTAGTCATTGAAATCGTGGGGGTTCAGGTGCTATACCCCGAGATCACTGCCTGGTCTCCGACTGATGTTACAGCTGGAACCTGGCTCTCACTGTCCTGAGCGGTCCCGGCGCCGCTCCCGGCAGTCTAACCCCCCGAATGCTGCGATCAAAACGATTGCAGCATTCACAAGGCAGGGAGAGGAATTGCTTAACTCTCACTGGCGATCGGGTCCCTGTAATGCAATCACAGGGACCCGATCGCTGCGATAGTAACCCTGGGTCATCACCATGATGACCCCGGGTTACTGAGCTATGGAGAGCCTCACACACCATGCTGTATGCACGATGTGTGAGACGAAGTTCTGCGCTATAATCCACTGTCGTGCTACAGCATTGCAGGGGATTATAGAAACACAGAAAAAAAGCGCAGAAACAATTCACATGCTGCTTCTTTTTCAGCAACAAAATCTACAAGGAAAAAAGAAGCAGCGTGTAAGGATTCTCATAGACTTTGCTGGGATGCTTTTATTGATTAAAATAAGCAAGAAAAACGCAAAAAAAAGCCACGTGGGCAAATAGCCTTAGAATATGAGTGCACAACATTTTTTTTCAGGTGGGTCCGCTCCGAAACTTGAAAAATCACTAAATAAACACTAAAAATAATGAACATATGTATTTGTATTTAACTTTCTGTACATATGTTCAGGCTTTTGCGGGCAACCAAAGATGCAAAGCGATTAAAAGAAGTAACCTGACCATTCTTTAGGAGGTTTATAGAATAAAAGAAGAAAGAAAACAAACGATGATGGCCAAAGACGTCCAGGAAAAGGCCGAAAAGACACAAAAATTACAACTTAGGATGACAGACGTGCACTGAAACGTTTTTCTCCTAGAAAACTCTGCACAAGTCATGTTTTTAGCGGGGATATCCCACCAACAATATTAATCACCAAAATTCCGTGCCTCCATTTCAATGATGAGGTAGTGAGTGACCATCGCCCCCATTCACTGCTATGGGACTACAGTGCGCATGTGTGACCACTGCTCCCATAGATAATGGATAGAGTAGTGGCCACACAGGCGCACCACTGCATTTAGGATATTTATGGTATATCCGCCGAATAGGCATAAATATTTTACAGATTCGGGTTCCACCTGACCCCTGTCTCTCAGCTGCTATCAATAGATTGGTGATCGTATAGGGGTTTGAGGGGTTTTCTACAACTGGAAAACCCATTTTGTCTAATTTGGGAGAAATCCCTTATGCATCCTCCTGTAAAAATATAATTATATCCAGATTAAACCAACCTCAAATGATACTGAGCCATCCAACACGCTGACATATCATAGAAGTGTAAAGATGATACATGGTTTTGTAAGTATTTAAAAAATATAAATCTGAATATTTTTACATCATTCCAAATTGAGGGGAAAGGAGGTGACAACTACCCTGCATATGCGTGATGTGGTGGTCAAAAATGAAAAATTACCACAAAGAAGTGAAAGACTTTAAGATATAACTACACTCAACAAAAATATAAATGCAAAACTTTTGTTTTTGCTCCCATTTTCTTGACCTGAACACTTAGGGGTACTTTACACGCTGCGACATCGCAAGCATCGGCTAGCGATGCCGAGCGCGATAGCACCCGCCCCCGTCGTGTGGCCGATATCTGGTGATTGCTGCCGTAGCGAACATTATCGCTTTGGCAGCTTTACATGCACATACCTGGTCGGCGATGTCGCTGTGACCGCCAAACAATCCCTCCTTCAAGAGGGACGTGCGTTCGGCGTCACAGCGACGTTACCGCGACGTCACTAATCGGCCGGCCAATAGAAGCGGAGGGGCGGAGATGAGCGGGACATAACATCCCGCCCACCTTCTGCCTTCCGTATTGCCGTCGGGACGCAGGTAAGGTGATGTTTGTCGCTCCTGCGGGTTTACACACAGCGATGTGTGGAGCTGCAGGAACGACAAACAACATCGTACCTGCGGTCGACCCGACATTATGAAAATGACCGACGCTACACAGATCACAGATTTTCGATGCTTTTGCGATCGTTTATCTGCACATCTAGGATTTACACGTTGCGATGTCGTTACCAGCGCCAGATGTGCGTCACTAATGATGTGACCCCGACGATATTTCGGAAGCGATGTTGCAACGTGTAAAGCCCCCCTAAGATTCAAGACTTTTTCTATGGACACAAAAGGCCTTTTTCACTCAAATATTGTTCACAATTTGTCTAAATCTGTGTTACTGAGTGCTCCTCCTTTGCCAAGATAATCTGTCCACCTCACATGTGTGCCATATCAAGATTCTGATTAGACAGCATGATTATTGCACAGGTGTGCCTTAGGCTGCCAGCATGATTATTGCACAGGTGTGCCTTAGGCTGCCAGCATGATTATTGCACAGGTGTGCCTTAGGCTGGCCACAATAAAAGACCACCTTAAAATGTGCAGTTTTACAGTATTGTGGGGTCAGAAAACCAGTCAGTATCTAGTTTGACCAATACTTGCCTCATGCAGTGCACCACATCACCTTCACATAGCATTGTTGATGGTGGCCGGTGGATTGTTGGTCCACTCCTCGTCAATAGGTGTGCAA
The DNA here is from genome assembly GCF_048569485.1 of Anomaloglossus baeobatrachus. Lineage (NCBI taxonomy): Eukaryota > Metazoa > Chordata > Amphibia > Anura > Aromobatidae > Anomaloglossus > Anomaloglossus baeobatrachus. Next base: position 67,396,220 of record NC_134360.1, read on the forward strand.
AGTTGCTGGATATTGGCATGAACATTCTGTTGTATACATGTGACGCCCTGGCAAAACCAGGTAGTCACAGTTAGGCCCCTGCACAACACCTTCCCTCATTAGGAAACACACAGCCAACCAAGAAAACCTAGTCATCCCCCCTTAGGGAAAGATAGACAAACCAGTGGGCATGACCAGGCGGTTTGGACATGCCCACCCAGGGGTCCGGACAGCCCGGGGCGGGAAAACAGGTCAGTGGAGGTTGAGAGTTCAGTTTGGAGAGGAGTGTGGGCTGGAGCTAAGTGTATCTCCAGCAGGAGAGTTCAAGTTGAACGGTACCAGGGTAGGAGCCTTGGTGCCACTGGCTGGGAGGCAGACGGTGGTCTCCGTCAGCAGGAGACGGGAAGACGGCTCAGCAAAATCGAGGTGGACCGGGACAGGGTTGTAGCCTGCCGGTACCAACACCGGGAACCGACCTGGAAACCGTAGCACAAAGGGGAGTACTCGGACCCTGAAGCCAGGACCAGGACCAACTGGAGCTGGTTAATTAACCGATTGAGGCCAGGACTAGAGGTCCTGTCCCACCCAAAGTCCCTCATAGAAGACAATAGCCCACCGATTAGCGATAAGAGGTCACCGCCAGGGCCCATAGATCCCACGGGCCAGCGTCTGCGGGCATGGCTCCTTAGGCCACATCCAGCCGGGAGCGGACTCCTGAGTTTCACACTAGGAAAGTCCACCTTACACAAAGCAGTGCAGGAAAAGGATAGAGACACCAGCCGGGTGGGGGACCAGAACGCAACCGGCCCCGGCCACCATCACCTTGGTTTACCAGAGACTTGTGTGTTTTACTAACAGTGAGTACACCAGCACCCCTGCGGTCGCCATCCCCTGCACTGAGCCACCGGGTCCCGGGGCCACCATCCCTGCCCACAGAGGGGTTAATAACTTGCTGCGCAACATCTCCCTCGGGTGCCCCGTAACCGCAGTGGTGGTGTCCCACCTCACCACAAACCGTGGGTGGCGTCACGAACTTACTACGGCCCAGCCCGTACATCTACATCCCCCCATTTATTCGGCGTGTCCGCGAGACCCCTGGGTCCGGAGACCCTCGAGCCACCACCCCTGAAGGCCCGGATCCGAGCAGCATTGGCTGCTGAGACGGGGGCAGCACATACACAGAGCATCCCAAGCATCCTCAATGGGTGACATGTCCAGTGAGTATGCTGCCATGCAAGAACTGGGATGTTTTCACCTCCAGGAATTGTGTACAGATCCTTGCACCATGGGCCCGTGTATTATTATGCTGCAACATGAGGTGATGGTGGTGGATGAATGGTACAACAATGGGCCTCAGGATCTCATCACTTTATCTCTGTGCATTCACAATGGCATCAATAAAATGCACCTGTGTTCATTGTCGATAACATACGCCTGTCCATACCATAACATACGACTGTCCATACCATAACATACGCATGCCCATACCATAACATACGCCAGCCCATACTATAACATATGCCTGCCCATACCATAACATACGCCAGACCATACCATAACATACGCCTGTCCATACCATAACATACGACTGTCCATACCATAACATACGCATGCCCATACCATAACATACGCCAGCCCATACTATAACATATGCCTGCCCATACCATAACATACGCCAGACCATACCATAACATACGCCTGTCCATACCATAACATACGCCAGCCCATACTATAACATACGCCTGCCCCTACCATAGCCCCACCGCCATCATGGGCCACTCAATTAACAACACTGACATCAGCAAACCATTCAACCACATAACCCCATACATGTAGGCTACCATCTGCCCTGTACAGTGAAAACCAGGATTTATCCATGAGGAGAACATCTAGGCAACATGCCAGATGCCAATAAATGTGAGCATTTGCCCTCTCAAGAAAGTTACAATTAACTGCAGTAAATTGAAGTCCCCCATGAGGATGATGAACAGCAGATGAGCTTCCCTGAGATGGTTTCTGACAGTTTGTGCAGAAAGTCTTTGGTTATGCACCGACTGTTGCAGGAGCTGTCCAGGTGTCCGGTCTCAGACAATTTTGGAGGTGAAGATGCTGGATGTGGAGTTCCTGGGCTGGTGTGGTTACACGTAAGGCTGGTTGGATGTACTGCCAAATTCTCTGAAACGCCTTTGGAGACGGCTTATGGTAGAGGCATGTACATTCATGTCACGAGCAACAGCTTTGGTGGACATTACTGAAGTCAGCATGCCAATTGCTGCTCCCTGAAAACTTGCAACATCTGTGGCATTGTGTCATGTGATAAAGCTGCACATTTTAGAATGGCCTTTTGTTGTGACCAGACTAAGGCACACCTGTGCAATAATCATGCTGGCAGCCTAAGGCACACCTGTGCAATAATCCTGCTGGCAGCCTAAGGCACACCTGTGCAATAATCATGCTGTCTAATCAGCATCTTGATTTCCCCCACCTGTGAGGTGGATGGATTATCTCAGAAAAGCAGATGTGCTAACTAACACAGATTCAGACAGATTTGTGAACAATATTTGATAGAAAAAGGCTTTTTATGTACATAGAAAAAGTCTTAGCTCTTAGAGATCAGCTCATGAATAATGGGAGCAAACACAAAAGTGTTGAGCTTATATTTTTGTATATACAGTCATATGATAAAGTTTGGGCACCCCTATTAATGTTAACCTTTTTTCTTTATAACAATTTGGGTTTTTGCAACAGCTATTTCAGTTTCATATATCTAATAACTGATGGACTGAGTAATATTTCTGGATTAAAATGAGGTTTATTGTACTAACAGAAAATGTGCAATCCGCATTTAAACAAAATTTGACCGGTGCATAAGTATGGGCACCTCAACATAAAAGGGACATTAATATTTTGTAGATCCTCCTTTTGCATAAATAACAGCCTCCAGTCGCTTCCTGTAGCTTTTAATGAGTTCCTGGATCCTGGATGAAGGTATATTTGACCATTCCTGTTTACAAAACAATTCCAGTTCAGTTAAGTTTGATGGTCGCCGAGCATGGACAGCCGCTTCAAATCATCCCACAGATGGTCAATGATATTCAGGTCTGGGGACTGAGATGGCCATTCCAGAACATTGTAATTGCTCCTCTGCATGAATGCCTGAGTAGATTTGGAGCGGTGTTTTGGATCATTGTCTGGCTGAAATATCCATCCCCTGCGTAACTTCAACTTCGTCACTGATTTTTGCACATTATTGTCAAGAATCTGCTGATACTGAATTGAATCCATGCGACCCTCAACTTTAACAAGATTCCCGCTGCCGGCATTTGCCACACAGCCCCAAAGCATGATGGAACCTCCACCAAATTTTACTGTGGGTAGCAAGTGCTTTTCTTGGAATGCCGTGTTTTTTTGCCTCCATGCATAACGCCTTTTTGTATGACCAAACAACTCAATCATTGTTTCATCAGTCCACAGGACCTTCTTCCAAAATGTAACTGGCTTGTCCAAATGTGCTTTTGCATACCTCAGGCGACTCTGTTTGTGGTGTGCTTGCAGAAACGGCTTCTTTCGCATCACTCTCCCATACAGCTTCTCCTTGTGCAACGTGCGCTGTATTGTTGACTGATGCACATTGACACCATCTGCAGCAAGATGATGCTGCAGGTCTTTGGAGGTGGTCTGTGGATTGTCCTTGACTGTTCTCACCATTCTTCTTCTCTGCCTTTCTGATATTTTTCTTGGCCTGCCACTTCTGGGCTTAACAAGAACTGTACCTGTGTTCTTCCATTTCCTTACTATGTTCCTCACAGTGGAAACTGACAGTTTAAATCTCTGAGACAACTTTTTGTACCTTCCCCTGAACAACTATGGTGAATAATCTTTGTTTTCAGATCATTTGAGAGTTGTTTTGAGGAGCCCATGATGCCACTCTTCATAGGAGATTCAAATAGGAGAACAACTTGCAAGTGGCCACCTTAAATACCTTTTCTCATGATTGGATACACCTGCCTATGAAGTTCAAAGCTCAATGAGGTTACAAAACCAATTTAGTGCTTTAGTAAGTCAGTAAAAAGTAGTTAGGAGTGTTCAAATCAAGAAATTGATAAGGGTGCCCATACTTTTGCACCGGTCAAATTTTGTTTAAATGCGGATTGCACATTTTCTGTTAGTACAATAAACCTCATTTCAATCCAGAAATATTACTCAGTCCATCAGTTATTAGATATATGAAACTGAAATAGCTGTTGCAAAACCCCAAACTGTTATAAAGAAAAAAGGTTAACATTAATAGGGGTGCACAAACTTTTTCATATGACTGTATCTAAAATAAAACTGTTAACATTCAAGGATATCCTTCTCTGCATCCGCAATGTCAAGCATGTCACCAAAGAAAATAAGAAATTCTAGTAAAAAGTTACAAGCTGAACCATGCTTAGTAAATGTCTCTCCATCATCGCATGTCTTGGAACTAGTCAGCCACAGAATTGCTAAGGGACATGTGTCTTTTACACACCATCCATGGCGCGCTCTGCGGGAAATTACCAAATGTCTCTGGGCTTTTATCGCTCATTTGCTCAGACATAGCCTGCAGTACAGCCTCAGGCAAACCTCCTATCTTCACATATAACTCGATCTATACTGATACTCAAACACAACTCCTTGGCTCAAGAGATTTAATAAAAGCAGTATTTCCATGTCCAGTCCAGAATTCATTACTTTATTGGCAGCTGTGAATGTAGTAGAGAGTAGATATATTTATCTTAGAATCCAAAATCCATAATAAATTATCTTGCATTAAAATTATAAATATACATATGCATGTACACACACATATGTGTGGTGCCACCTACAGGAGCCCTTATGGCATCCCATTCTTAAACCATAAACATTAATATAGAGTTGGTGTCCCCAAAGGGGCTATTACAACTTATATATAAAAATATCCCCTTAGTAAAAACAAATAAATATAATGTACTCCACATTTAAAAGCAAGTGGAATAACTCACTCAATAGTTGGAATAAGTTGAGATTCCTTTACAGACACAGCAATACATAAAATGTAGTTCTAATCTAAGGATGAAAATAAAAAGAGGAAAAGACCAGTTAGCAATGGGTCACAGATAACAATGGGGTACAACAAGGGTCAGTATTGGGCCCTCTTTTTTCTATTATTTTACTAATAACCTTGTAGACTACATAGCAGAATTTCAATATTAGTATTTGCAAATGATGCTAAGTAGTGATGAACGAGCACTAAATTGCTCGAGTGCTGGTACTCAAATCGAGCAGGTCGGAAGCACGAACGAGATTGTCTCAAGTAACGAGTATAACTGAAAACAAAGGGACCCTAACAGAAGGGCTGGGGAGAGCAGGAAAACTGCTGAAATGGATGGAAATAGCGCTCAGATGGAATGGGAATAGTATGAGGAAGACGCCTGGACCATCCCTTACTCTGAGGTTGCTGCTGGGAACAATATTATCAGACAATTACTCTACTTTAACAGACTGAGAAAAAACATACAAAGATAAAATTGATTTTATAGGAATCAATGTTAGGAAATATTCTTTTCTCTATAATGACTTGTATAAAGGCAAAATTAAAAAGTGAAGAAAAAACAGCCTCCTCCACCCCTTAATAGCTGAGCCATCTCTCACCGTATTTCGCAGTTGCGTGTGACTACAGTAGATGATATAGTAGAGGGTGAAATAAAACTACATCCACGGGGAGTCACCGGTAAATGTGATTTTGACATTTTATTACCTTATCTGGGCATATAGTATATGTGACATGGTCAGACATATCCTGCGTAATTTCCGAGTGACAGCTGAATGTTGAGCTGGGACAAAGAATGAGACGTGGTTGCTGATGATGTTTACGAATGTACAATGATAAGTGCAGGTTGGAAGGCATCTGCGCCTACATCCTGGACAAGGGATTGGCAAGCATGTGGCACAGGAGAAGAAGCAGTGGTCTCACCTGCAGACACTGATTGAGTCAGCAGGCATTCTGCCCACCTAGTCGAGTGCTTTGATGACATGTACCTGAACATGCTGCTGGTGGTCAGGCTGGTAGTGGTCAGGCCCCTGCTGATCTTGATACGACACAGGATGCAAATGATTGTTCTTTTATCATTTGCACTTTTGTTAAAAAAAAAGCACAAAACTGGTGTACACCTAACCCTTGGCCTCAGACCTTGCCAGGTGTAAGTGCTATGGGGAACTGTTGCCCACTTTCTCCCTCTGGACACCCCACTGCCTATCCCTACCTGTTGCGGTGCTGTGGATCCCTCCCCCTCTGCGCTGCTGTGCTCGTTCTGCATGGCATCCTCCCAGGTGAGGTCAGTGACTTCATTGTCCACCACCTTGTCTTGCACTTACACATTTTGGTCCTCCTGACTTGTTGACTTAACAATATCACTTATTGACAATTGTGTCTCATCATGATTTACCTCTTGGCACACTAATTGTTACACAGTGTCTGGCTCAAATCTATCGCCAAATGTCAGGGATGCTTCTGATGCTGTTCACACAACAGACTCAGATACTCCTTACGATGATGCTTTTGAATCGCACAGACAGGATTAGGCATCGACCAGCTGTGCTCTTGTTAGTAATTGGGCTTGAAGAAGTTAATCTCAGCTAGCCTGTGGATAACTGCTTGAGCGACATGTTGCAGGAGACCTATCACAGTCGCCTGCATCCTTTTTAAGATGGTAGAGCCTGGTCACCCATGACGACGATAGCTTTATGTGATCCCGATCCTTGTGCTTTCTTATCCAGTTGCTAGTGAATTTCTCTGTGTTGTTTGGTGCATTGTGGAAATACTCGTTTTCTGATTATGTCCTTCCTTCCTTTAGTTTCCTTCTGATCACGTATTATCTATACCTCTGTGAGTGATAACTGCGAGTTTGAGTTCTGTTTTTTACCCGTCTTTTTATTTGTGTGGGGTTTATCACTCCTGTCTTGGGTTGCCCTCTCCTGGGTGAAGGGAGGGGGCCACTAGACCAAGGTTATTCGAGGGCTAGGGTAAGGAAGGCGGTCCAAACATTGTCACCTTCAGATGTACCTTTGAGATCAGGGTCAGCAAGGATTCCAATAGCCCAAGGGCCAGTTTAGGTTCCCCTACTCCTAGTGATCCCGTCACACCCAGTGATACTAATTGTGGTTCCCCACTACAAACGGTCTCCTGATGTTCCTCATGGATACAGGGAGAAAGGCCAGAATCAATAAATGGAAATGTAAAGAGCTCTTAGGAGTGTCCAAATGTGGGATCACTTGTCTCCTTGGACTCGCCAAGGTGGGAGAAAAGAGGATCAGGATGAGGATTATGAGGTCCAGACTCTGGGCTAGTGAGACTGGACCAGGTGTAAGTCAGGGTGGTGCTAGGAAACATACTGAAAGCATTATCTGTCATCCAACCGACCATATGTTAGCACTGTTCTGTCTTCAAGAGTGTTGTCCCGCACCCCTTTGCAAAAGTGAGACAGGAAGCTAGGTCTTGTGGGTGAGCATGTTTGTTGTTATCTCGTAACAGGCACAGTTTCACCTGGCCACAGCCTCGGCCTCCGCTTGCATCATCAGCATCACGTCCACTTCCTGATCCCTAAATGGACACCTTCTGCATTTTAAATTGGGTATTTAAAATATGCCTGCAAACTTTATGGTATTAATAGGGAAAAGAAAATATGTAGCCCTGAAAAGGACTGTTGTTTTCAGCTTGCAGCAACAGTGTACCTGTAGAACGACTGTAAGGCAATAAACCCCGCCTATATGTCTCTAATCCATAACTATCCCTGCTCCTTAGCAATCCTTACACTGAATGCAGGTAGCATTGGCGTAACTAGAGAAAAGACAGTATGTGGCCCTGAAAAGGACTTTTGTTTTAATGTTCCAGCAGTATACAATTACTGCACTAGCAATTAAACACTGTCTATATTACTGCCCTAATTTAAGCTCTCCCTTCTAGAACAACTATCCCTGAACTGCTTACAGAGAACAATGTGCCGAGCATCGCGTTATCGGGTCCTGTATACAGGTGCATCTCAATAAATTAGAATATCATCAAAAAGTTAATTTATTTCAGTAATTCAATACCAAAAGGGAAACACATGTATTATATAGAGTCATTACACACAGAGGGATCTATTTTTATATATGACATAGAGTCATTACACACAGAGGGATCTATTTCAAGTGTTTATTTCTGTTAATGTTGATGATTATGGCTTACAGCCAATGAAAACCCAAAAGTCATTATCTCAGAAAATTAGAATATTATATAAGACCAACTGAAAAATGACTTTAAACTCAGAAATGTTGGCGCCTACTGAAAAGTCTGTACAGTAAATGCCTCAATACTTGCTTGGGACTCCATTTGCATGAATTACTGCATCAATGTGGCGTGGCATGGAGGCGATCAGCCTGTGGCACTGCTGAGGTGTTATGGAAGCACAGGTTGCTTTGATAGCAGCCTTCAGCTCATCTGCATTGTTTGCTCTGGTGTCTCACATTTTCCTCTTGACAATACAGATTCTCTATGGGGTTTAGGTCAGGCGAGTTTCTTGGCCAATCAAGCACAGTGATACTGCGGTTAGTAAACCAGGTATTGGTACTTTTGGCAGTGTGGACAGGGGCCAAGTCCTGCTGGAAAATGAAATTTCCATCTCCAAAAAGCTTGTCAGCAGAGGGAAGCATGAAGTGCTCTAAAATCTCCTGGTAGACGGCTGCGCTGACTTTGGCCTTGATAAAACACAGTGGAGCTACACCAGCAGATGACATGGCTCCCCAAACCATCACTGATTGTGGAAACTTCACACTAGACCTCAAGCAGCTTGGATTGTGACCTCTCCACTCTTCCTCCAATCTAATCATCAACATTAACAGAAATAAACACTTGAAATAGATCCCTCTGTGTGTAATGACTCTATATAATACATGTGTTTCCCTTTTGTATTAGATTACTGAAATAAATTAACTTTTTGATGATATTCTAATTTATTGAGATGCACTTGTAAGACCCGATGATGCAATACTACCAGCAAATCACATTAATGCCAATAGCCAACATGGGTACAGCATTACCATGTATGGCAGGAAATCCCCATATGTTGATTGGCTGTCTAACAGCTGCAATACAAGTGGGGCATAGACTTGCGCATGACACTTGGGACGGAGAGTAAAGTATTCGTCTTTGCTGACGACACCATGTAGGATATTAAAAACTGATCTTGATAGTACAACATTCCAAAACAATCTGGATAAGATACCTGAATGGCCAAACACTTGGAAAATGAGCTTTAATGTAGCGTAATTTCGCTTTGGATGGCGTAATCCTATTGCTGCATATACAATAAATGGAAGTATACTCGGGACTAGAGAACAGAAGAAAGATTTGGGTGTTCTGGGTACAAGTAAATTGAAGAGGAGCACTCAATGTCAGGCAGCAGCTGCAAAAGCAAACAAAAATTTAGGGTGTATTAAAAGAAAAATAAAATCCCAATTCATTGTTACCCCTCTATAAATCACTGGTAAGACCACATCTAGAATATGGGATGCAGTTTTAGGCTCCCCATATTAAAAAGGATATTCAGAAGTTAGAGTTAGTTCAAAAACGGTCAACTAGATTATTAAAAGGTCATTCATATGAGAGGTTGGAAAAGTTGGGCTTGTTTGGTGAATACAAAGGACTGGGACATGACTTACTCCTTCCAAAACCTGTACTAAAGGACCAGGAGGCACTCATTGCACGTGGAAAAAAAGGTAATTCCTGCAGCTGAACAGGAAAGTGTTTTTTACAGTTAGAGCAGTCAGACTGTGGAATGCCCTACCACCATATTTGACTGTAATTACTGTGTTGTTTTATTTGTAAGCCTCATTTCATTTTTGGTAAACTGTAGAATGATGTTCTTTACCAAAAAGCTCTGTCTTGCTCTCATCTGTCCACAAGATGCTATCAAAGGATTTTGGCTTACTCGCGTACATTTTGCCAAACTGCAGTCTAGCTTTTTGATGTCTCTGTGTCAGCAGTGGTGTCCTCCTGGGTCTCCTGCCATGGTGTTTAATTTATTTAAAATATTGATGGATAGTTGTTGCTGACACTCATGCACCCTGAGTCTGCAGGACACCTTTATTTTCTTTGGAACTTGATTGGGGCTGCTTATTCACCATCAGGACTATCCCATGTTGCAACCTTTCATCATTTTTTCTATGCCATCCACTTCCAGGGTGATTAGGTACAGTTCCATGGCTTGTAAACGTCTTGATTAAGTTGCACACTGTGGACAAAGGAACATCAAAATCTCTGGAGATGGACTTGTAACCTTCAGATTGCTGATTTTTTCAACAATTTCGGTTCTCAAGTCCTCAGACAGTTCTCTTCTCCTCTTTCTATTCTCCGTGCTTAGTGTGGCACACACAGACACACAATGCAAAGCTTGAGTTAAGTTCTCCCCTTTTTATCTGGTTTCAGGTGTGATTTTCATATGGCCCACACCTGTTATTTGCCACATGTGAGTTTGAATGAGCATCACATGCTTAAAACAAAAGTTTTATACCCACAATTTTGGAAAGGTGCCAACAATTTTATCCAGGCCATTTTTGGGGGGTTTTGTGTGAAATTATGTCTAATTTGTCTTTTTTTCAGGTTTCTTTTTTGTGTTGTTCCAATACACAATGGGAAAAAAAAATATGCATATGACAAAACGTGTAATTGCAATAATTTTCTGGGAGAAATACGTCATTTTCTGAAACAATTTCAAGGGTGTCAACACTTTTGGCCATGACTGCATATATAAAGTGCTTCTCAGGGGGCTATTTTTTTACTTAAGTTTTTTTTTATGGTGTATTTCAATTTCTGTGAAATTATCGCCCATATTGATGCTAATTTGCTTCCTTTCAACTACTTTTTTCTTATTTTTGCAAAAAGTCAGGTCTTCTCAGATACAAAATAAATGTTTCAGTCCAGTCGTTTGTGTTTTAAGCAGTAACACAGCCTTGATTTTTTTCAAGGATCCACTAGTTTATTTATTTTTTCCATTCACGGTGATGTAGCTACTGCCTACGTCCAAGGACCTAGAAGGTATCAATACTTCTGTCCCACTTATTTATTGTGCAACTTTCACATTTCTATAGTCATTCTTACATCTGAAGATTTTTTTCTACATCTTTCATGCTTGCCCCGCTAAGTGACATTCTGTAATACATTCATTGACTGCTGGATGCTTTGTTGTTTAAACGCTATATTCTCCTTTGTTTTCCCTGAGAAAGCAATGGTTGACGCTCGTTCGGGTTGTCATAACCTCTGATTGTTTCAAATTATATGAAACACAATCTTTTCATTGTGTTCTGTTGCAGCTCTGTAAGGTCTTAAATGGGTTTAGAGAGGTCCTCTCAGCATAAATGACATCTATTTTAGTGAAGACTTGTTTTCTCTATGACAACAATTCTCCAACAATCATAAAGCTTCTTTTCCTATAATTCTATTCTGTTATTTTCTCCTTGAAATCTAATAATATAAAGCTGAATGTGTGTATGTGTGTGTGTGTGTGTGTATGTGTGTGTGTGTGTGTGTGTGTATGTGTGTGTGTGTGTGTGTGTGTGTATGTGTGTGTGTGTATGTGTGTGTGTGTGTGTGTGTGTGTGTGTGTGTGTGTGTGTGTCCGGGATTGGCATCTGCACCGTCGCAGCTACAGCCACAAAATTTTGCACACTCACATGTCTGGACCCTGAGAGCGTCATAGGCTATGTTGTGAGGCGAAATTTTAACCCCGCGCGTTCCAATTTACCAATCAATTTTGCCCCTATCTACAAAATGGGGAAAAAAGTGAAACGAAAAGTGTATCCGCACCGTCGCATTTACAATCACGAAATTTTGCACAGTCACCTCATGTGACCCAGGGAACGTCGTAGACTATGTTTTGATAGGAAAATGTAACCCCGCGCTTTACAGTTACTCTCCAAAAAGCATGCCTCCATTAAAGTAAATGGAGCCTGGAACTGCAGGTTATTAGTAGGAGCTGTGATTGGTTACTATGGGAACAAAAGACATTCATAGTATAAGAAGCTTATATGTGAGGTAATAACATGTCGGTGGGGAGACGGGGATAGAGACAGACGGGAATAGAGACAGACGGGGATAGAGAAAGACGGGGATAGAGAAAGACGGGGATAGAGAAAGACGGGGATAGAGAAAGACGGGGATAGAGAAAGACGGGGATAGAGAAAGACGGGGATAGAGACAGACAAGGATAGGGACAGACGGGGATAGAGACAGACATACATGCAGACAGGGACAGAGACAGGCAGAAAGGGAAGGAGGAGACAGCCAGAGAGATAGACAAAGATAGATGGGGAAAGACACAGACCTTGATAGAGACAGACGGGGAAAGAGACAGAGAAATAGAGACAGACAAGGAAAGAGACAGACAGACAGGGAAAGAGACAGACAGCAAAAGACACAGACAAAGAGAGGAGGAGAAAGACGGGGAAGCAGACAGACCTAGAAAGAGACAGATGGGGAAAGAAACAGAGAGATAGAGACAGACAAAAAAAGAGACAGACAGAGACAGGCAGACAGGTAAAGAGACAGATGGGGAAAGAGACAGACGGAGCACATTACTTGGCCAATTTAGTTAAATCTGTGTGGAATATGTGTGGTGTTGAAATATATGTTGTGAAATGCTTCTATTAGCTTAGTTTTTGCCTTTTAATAATTACATTTCTATCTATTTGTTTTGTGGTTTTTGTGTGCAGAATACATTTTTGTTAATACATTCTATTTTGTTAACAACAGTTATTAACCTGGGCGAAGCCGGATAGTACAGCTAGTGTATAAATAAATTGACATGTGGGTGTTACCATCTGGGGGGGTCCAGAGGGTGGACCTTTTTTTTTCTCATACTCCTCTGAAGACATTGGTTGTTTTATTGCAAATGTTGGTACGTCTTATTAGTTGTATATGGTTCTCCGCAGTCTTTGTCCCCACCCTAACCCATCTGTTCAATCTATCACTAACAACTGGTGTATTCCCGTCATGATTTAAACATATCTCGATCACACCCATCCTCAAAAAGTCCTCCCTTGTCCGATTCTCTGTGTCTAGCTATCGCCCCATATCACCTCTCCCCTATGCCTCAAAACTACTGGAACAACATATCCATCTTGGACTGTCCTCCCACCTCTCCTCCTGCTCCCTCTTTGACCGGTTACAATCTGGCTTCCGACTGCACCATTCCACTGAAACCACCCTAACTAAAGTCACCAATGACCTACTAACTACCAAAGTCAAGCAACACTACTCTGTTCTCCTCCTCCTGGACCTGTCCTCTGACTTTGACACAGTGGACCATTCCATTCTACTACAGATTCTCTCATCTCTGAGCATTAAAGACTTGGCCCTATCTTGGCCATTTCCGTGAGGGAAGCGAAACAGGATGCATATATATCAGTTCTAGGTCATGAAGGGGTTAAAGAGGGAAGGTATGTAAAAGGGTGGACTTCTGATCTTGAGCCCTACACCAAGTTTTATTACTCATGGCCAAAGTACTAAAACCAACTACAAAAGGTTTCCCTGATATGTTTAGATTTCCTTGTGGGCTGCAGGATCCAGTGATCAGGGATGTAAGGGTTAACTCCTAGCCAATCAGAGAAAGGGAAGAGTGTAAAGTATGGTGCCCATGATCAGGACCTGCTACTGAGCCTGCGCTGTCCAGAGTTTCTGGCTGTGACTCCTCTATAATCAGAACAATCCACAGAGTGACTATGGTGATGCCTGATGACAGAAGCAGATATTGCAGGAGCAGGTTCTGGTGGAGATGTAATAGATGGTTTATAAGGCTCTCAAAATTTCTCCTAGATCTTCCCATAGACAGAGATAAATATGGCTTTCAAAGGGAGGGGTGTTAGGCAAAAGGAACAATAGTAGAGGCTTCTTCTACTTCAATACCCCCTTTTTAGACACTCCTAGAAGGAAGAAATGAAATAGATCACTAGTGTACATTGTGGAGTTCTTTGTGGCTGCCTTAAAGATTGTTGTCTGATCCTGCTGACTTCAGCACCCATCATAAGTTTCCACCTACTATCTGACATGGACAATAGGAGGGGAACCAATTATTAAATTGCCACTATTAGGACAGCCCCTTCTGACTTCACTTATTTCCCCAAGTTAGAATAAAAGACCCTCTACTCACCTCCCTTTCTGAGGCCATTCCAGCACTATCGATAACTGCTGTTTGGGGATCACGTGATCACATGAGATTGTGACGTCATGATGGTAGCCCCGAGTCCAATCACCGCCTGCCAGTGGCGTAACTAGAGTTTGATGGGCTCGGTGCAAAGTTTGGACCTGGCCTTCCACATACACTGACACTTGAGGTTCGGGATAATGACACTGACACTTGGCTCTTTCCTTCAGCACCGAGGTTTTCCATGATCTGATATCCCTCTTTCTATCAGCACCCAGCTTTCCTATGTTCTGATATCCATCTTGTCCTTGGTACCTAGCATCCCAATGCTCAGATATACATCTTTCCCTCAGCACCCAGTTTTCCCATATCAGAGCATGGGAAAGCTGGGTGCTGAGAGAAGATGTATATCAGAGCATGGCAAAGCTGGGTGCTGAGGGAAAGAGCTTTTTTTTCCTTAGCACAAAACTTTTCCATCCCATGCTTGTATCTTTGTTCCCTCTCGTATATAGTTCTCCAAATACAATAATGGCCCCACATAGCCTTCCATATAGTATAAAAGGTCCCACATAACCCTTCATATATTAGAATGCACCCCCATAGCCCTCCATGTATTATAATGCATTTCCCATAGTCCTCCATGTATAAAGTAGCAATCATAGCCCTCCAATTATTATACTGCAACTTCCATAGTCCTCCATAAATTACAATTCACCCCATAGTTCACTATATATTATAATGCACCCCATAGTACTTCATATATTATACTGCACCACATAGTCATGCATATATTATAATACACCCCCATAGTCCTCCATGTTTTATAATGCACCCCCATAGTCCATGTATAAGGTAGACCCCATAGTTCTCCATATATTATAATGCAGCCCACATAATCCTATATGTATTATAATACACCCCCATAGACCTTCATATTGTATTATGTAGTCCCATACTACTCCATGTATAATGCACCCCTATAGTCCATGCATAAGGTGTGATGACTAGAGATGAGCCACCCTCTAAAGGCTCGAGTTCGGTTCGTCGAACCCCATTGAAAACAATGGGAGGCAAACACAAACACATAAAAACACATAGAAAACAACTTCAAAGGAGCCCAAAAGGTGACAAACAACTCCCAAGACACCACAAACACATGGGAAAGTGACAAGGACATTATACTCATGCGAAAACAAAGCAGCTGGACGAGGAAAAAGAGGAGGAGACACAGATATAGGCATGTCATGCCCTTCTAAAATCATGTAAAACACAGCAAGGGGACTCCAAGCAGAGTCTCATTTTTTTTCCAAAATTGGGCCCCACAGACACCACTTTAGTGGCATCACTTGTGCCCCAGTTGCAAACTTGACAGGTAGATTTGCATCAAGCACACTAAAAAATACGCCAGCCTTTACTCCCCCCAGGGTAGTAAAGTCCTTGCTGATCCATCACTTGTTCATCTTGGAACATTTTTAAAAACACTCCAAGGGGACTACAAGCAGAGTCTCCCTTGTTTCCAAAAATTGGGCCACACACACCACAACTTCAGTGGCATCACTTGTGCCCCAGTTGCAAACTGGACAGGTAGATTTGCATCAAGCACAGTCAAAAATACGCCAGCCTTTACTCTCCCCAGGATGGCACAGGCGTAGTAAAGTCCTTGCTGATCCATGACTTGTTCATCTTGATGAACGTTAGTCTGTCCACATTGTCACTGGACAGACGCGTGCGCTTATCTGTCAGCACACACCCAGCAGCACTGAAGACACGTTCAGAGACAACGCTGGCTGTGGGACACGACATGATCTCCAAGGCGTAAGTGGCGAGCTCAGGCTATTTTTCAAGATTTGAAGCCCAAAATGAGCAAGTCTCCAGTTGCAAAGTCATGGCATCGATGTTCATTTGCAGATACTCCTGTATCATCCTCTCCAGCTGTTGATTATGTGTCAGACTTCTTGTCTCTTATGGCCTTGCATTGGATGGTCTAAAAAAATTATGAAACGATTCCATAAAATTGCTGTTACCAGCACCAGATACGGTGTTGCAGGTACGATTTGACTGATAATGACAAGACAGTCCCATGCTTGCCAAGTTACAACTGGGAGACTCACTCTGTGCACCACTGGTGTTTGGTGGAAAAGCCGAGCTAAGATTGAGTAACAGCTTCTGCTGATACTCCTGCATACGTGCGTCCCTTTCTATGGCTGGAATTATTTCACCAAATTTGGACTTGTACCGGGGATCTAATAGTGTGGCAACCCAGTAGTCATCATCACTTCTAATTCGGACAATCCGAGGGTCATGTTGTAGGTAGTGCAGCAAGAAGGCGCTCATGTGTCTTGCGCATCCATGCGGACCAAGTCCTCGCTGTGTTTGTGGCGGTGAGGTGATAACAGTGCTTTCTTCCTCTTACATCTCCCCCCAACCTCGCTCAACCGAAATTTGACCAAGGTCTCCCTCATCTGCTGAGTCTTCCATGGCCATCAAGAGTTCGACCTCCATTTCTTCATGTTCTCCTGCACCTTCCTCAACATTTTGGCTGCTACCATGCGCCCTTGTTAATCCCTCTCCCCCACCATCCCATGCCTGCCGCCTTGGTGATGCTGAACATCTGGACCTTGTAGATGTTGGTATCCCTTGCGCATATGAATCCTCCTGTACTTTATCCCCTTCCTCTTGTCCCACTCCCTGACTCCGAATAGTGTTTAGCATGTGCTCCAGCATGTAAATGACTGGAATTGTCATGCTGATAATGGCATTGTCAGCGCTAAACATATTCGTCGCCATTTCGAAACTGTGCAGAAGGGTGCATAGGTCCTTGATCTGAGACCACTCCAGCAGCGTGATCTGCCCCACCTCTGCATCTCGTTGGCCCAGGCTATACGTCATGACGTATTGCACCAGTGCTCGGCGGTGCTGCCACAGTCGCTGCAACATGTGGAGAGTCGAATTCCAGCGTGTCGCCACATCGCATTTCAGGCGGTGAACCGGCAGGCCGAAAGACTTCTGGAGCGATGCAAGTCGGTCAGCTGCGACGGTTGAACGGCGGAAGTGAGCAGAGAGTGACCGTGCCCTGTGCATCTAGGCCGGGATAGTGGACTAAAAATTGCTGGACAACAAGGTTCAACACGTGAGCCATACAAGGCACGTGTGTCACCTTGCCCAGGCAAAAGGCCGCACCCAGGTTTGCAGAATTGTCGCACACGGCCTTCCCAGGCTGCAGGTTGAATGGAGACAACCATTTAAGAAACTCGGACCGCAGAGCTGACCACAACTCCTCAGCTGTGTGACTCTTATTTCCCAGACATTTCAACGTAAAGACCGCTTGATGCCGTTGAGCTCTGCAGCCAGCATAGTAAGGAGGTGTTCGGGATTCCTTGTGCGCAGTTACAACGCGGGTGGCCTGACCAAGAAGGCTTGGGGCGGAGGTGGAGGACCCAGACGAGGTTGAGGATGCAGAAGCAGTGGAGGAACTTCTACATAAAGAGGATTGACGCACAAGTCGTGGGGACGGCAAGACTTGTTCAGCAGACCCTTCTCCATCTCTCACCATAATTACCCAGTGCCCAGTCAGCGACATGTAACGTCCCTGTCCATGCTTACTGGTCCAAGTATCGGTGGTGAAATGCACCCTGTCACACATAGACTTTCTCAAGGAAACAGTGATGTTGTGTGCGACATGCTGGTGTAGCGCAGGCACACCTTTCTTGGAGAAGTAGTGGCGACTGGGCATCTGGTAGTGGGGCACTGCGACTGACATAAGGTCTCAAAAATCCTCTGTGTCCATCAGGCAGAAAGGCAGTATTTCGGTAGCTAAGAGCTTACAGAGGGTGAAAGTTAACCTCTTAGCTTTGTCATGGCTTGGGGGAAATGGCCTTTTATTTGTCCACATCTGAGGGACCGAGATCTGGCTGCTGTGTGGAGACGGTGTTGAGTACGGTGTCCCTGGAAAACTGCAGGTCTGTGAGGAAAGTGCAGGCGGAGACATGATGTTGCCTTCATCCAAAGTTGGTGCTCTTGATGTCTGAGAGAGATCTACACCAGCACTTGTTTCCCCTTCCTAAACAACTGACGACCTGCGAAGCAAACTGCCTGTTGCAGTTAAAGAGGTGGAAGGTCTGCGTGGAAAAACATGTGTGACAGCTGTCCCCACAGTCATAGAGGAAGAAGATCGCGTGGATGCACTTGAAGGGGCAGACGGTGGTTGGCCCGCTCCGCTAGGCCACATTGTAGCACAGTGAGTTTCCCACTGGGACTTATGCTTGTTATTCATGTGACGATTCATGGAAGAAGTTGTCAAACTAGTGAGCTTTTGGCCTCTACTTATAGATTAGCGACAAATCTTACATATCACATGATTTGGGAGATCCTTTCAAAAAAGGACCAGGCTAGGCAAGGCTTAGAGCCCATGCGACCTGCAGAGCCACCACGACTTGTGCTCAGAGGCAGAGTTGTGGCTGAGGATGCAGTTGTTGACGTTCTTCCAGTACTCCGACTCTGTCCAGGAAGGCGCAAAGTAACTTTGTTGTCAGTCGCATCCTCCTCCACCGCATCTGCTGACCTCCTCGAGTGCGTGAATGTGGGTTGACAGTAAGTGGGATCTAGAACTTCATCATCAAGCGTTGTGTTTGCACATACTCTCGCCCTCAGACCTAACCTCTTCCTGCCCTGACTGAATAGTTAAGTTGTCATCCCAATCAGGTATCTGCGTCTCATCGTCATCAGTATGTTCCTCATTGTCTCCACCAACAGGTGTTACAGTTTGGGAATGAGGATGTACATTATACTCAGAAACTTGGTCATCAGGGCCTCAATCAGACACACAAAGCTTCTGGCCATCACTGAAGATCATTTCCTGGTCTGTACTCACTGTAGCTTGGGAGCAGACCTCTGATTCCCAGCCTATAGTGTGACTGAACAGCTCTGCAGACTCAGCTATCTCTGTTACACCATACTATGCATGGCGGGTGGAGACTTGAGAGCTGGGAGAAAGCAAGTGCGATTGGGGTGACAACTCAGAGGACTGTTGTTTTTTGGATGTTGAAGTTGAGGTGGAGGAGAGGCCACTTGTTGGAGCACTTGCGATCCATTCAAGCATGTTCTTTATTGGTGCATCATCTACCTTTTTTACAGTTGTTCGGTTCCGTAAAAAAGGGAGCACATCAGATTGGCCACGGAAAGTAGTAGACATCTTACTTTTGCTGGAAGATGGCCTTTCTTCAACAGATGTTAATGTGGATTTCCCACCTACCCCACGGACACAAACTTTTTTTCCTTTTCCAACACGCCTGTTACCCTTTCCACCAACATCTGTCCTTTTGCCACTCATTTTGTTAGCAACAAGATTGGACACTTAAAATGTGGTAGCAAAAATGGAGAGGTGGTGTAGATTGCAGAGGTGGTCTAGCTTTATTGACAGCTGAAGAACCAACACTGAGTATCCCGGTCAATTTTAGTATGCCCCTAACAGTGGCAGCACAGTTTGCAATTAGAATTGTGTAGCAAAAATGGACAGGTGTGTAGCATGCACAGGTGCTGTGGGTCAGTGGACAGCAAAGGAACACTAAGTTAGTATTCCAGACACTTTTAGGATGCCACAAAATGTGTCAGCCCTTTGGGGTAATAAAATAGCGTGGCAAAAAATGGCCAGGTGGGTAGAATGCAGGGGTGCTGTGGGTCAGTGGACAGCAAAGGAACACTAACATAGTATTCCAGACACTTTTAGGATGCTACAAAATGTGTCAGCTCTTTGGGGTAATAAAATAGCGTGGCAAAAAATGGCTAGGTGGGTAGAATGCAGGGGTGCTGTTGGTCAGTGGACAGCAAAGGAACACTAACATAGTATTCCAGACACTTTTAGGATGCCACAAAAAGTGTCAGCTCTTTGGGGAAATAAAATAGGCTGGAAAAAAATGGCCAGGTGGGTAGAATGCACGGGTGCTGTAAGTACCAGGACAGCAAAGCCCAGCACAGCGTTTGCACGGACCTACCTAGCAGCTATGGCTATGAACGCTTGTAAATCAGCCCTGAAAAGGGCTGAAATAACCAGTAGTCCCTAATCCCTAAAGCGCTGTGTAGATTGCACTGTATCTCTATAGCTTACACAGCAGCAGTAGCAGCGGGAGCGGGAGCAGTGACTGTCACCCACACGCAGCAGACAGATAATGGCGGCGACGGGGAAAATGGCGGTGTCTTATAGAGCAAAGACATGTGACATGCACAGCCTATGACACAAGCCCTTGCTTGTCTGGCAAAAATCCACTGTGCAGTGTGTGTCTCTGTGGTTTGCTGACAGCCTGGCCCGCCCCACTGTACGCGCGGTTAGGGAAAAAAAAATGGCAATTGGCATTATCTCAGCACTCAGCAACAGCACTGATCTAAACCCCGTCCCCCCCGCACACTATACGCTGAATTTTGATAATAGCGTGATTCACAGTGACTCACACTATTACAGTGAAAAGCCAGCTAGTAACTAGCTTGGCTTTTTGGTGCTCGAACCGTTCTCGAACGTAACTCGAACTGTCGAGCTTTTAGCAAAAAGCTCGAGTTCGGCGAGCCTCTCGAACACCCCCTCAAAATCACTCGAACATGAAATTGGCGAATCTCGAGCCTAAAACATTGCTCAACTCTAGTGATGACATGGACTCTGTCAGTGCTTAGCATGAGTTAAGTTCTTAAAATTCAACCAGACATGAAGATAGTTTCTTTATACGGGGGATAAGCCCCTCATTGTTTCTACATGACTCTATGGAGTCTAGTGTTACAGTTCTTGTTGACTCGTGTATTTGCCTTAGCCAGTGAAGGTCAGATACCCAGACAAATCAATTATGCTAACCTCCCATTTTATACGGCTTGAAATCTAGCCAATAAGAACCCAGTCTTATCGACCAATCGTGAAGACCCCAATGGTCTGAATGGAGATCTCAGGGGTTTAACAAGGAGGTCTGTCCATTGCCTGGGTAGACTCCTGCAATATGCTACCAATCTAGGACCTGCGGATCCGGTTGACAAGACATAACCGAACCTGGATTATAATACTATATGGACTTTAACATCGAATGGAAGGATTCGGCTGAGATATCAAAGACTACCTAAGGAAGGAATACAGCTTCGGACAATCCAGTCACCTGACTACATGCTTTCCGGCTCTCAGCCACCTTCCTAAATCTGGTGTTATTTCATTCTCGGTGGGTGCCCACCGAAAGCGGGGTGCTACTGATTTGGAGTAAGTTGCCCTGGAAGCTCTGAGGCATGGACATTCTAATCCCTGGTGAGCCAGCGGAAGGGTGAGAAATTGTTGCCGATTACATTTTGTGGTTTTGCTGGTCATGTGCCATATGCCGTTAATTGTTTGGGGATCCAATAAAGTTTTAAATATTGTGATTCCCTCACCCTGTGTTGTCTGAGTAGTGTTCCGGCCATGGTTAAGGAGGTTGGGCGTTCAGTTGGGATGAGCCCTGGGCCATGCTGTCTTTCTAAAGGCGGCTGCGTCAGTGGACGAGAGCACCCACTGACCCCTGTGTCTCGACATAAGGTGTCCATAATATTGTGTTATGCAGCAGCCCATAGTCCTCCATGTATAATGCACCCCTATAGTCCATGTATAAAGTGTCCTTCACATGGTATTATGCATCCCCATAGTCCTCCATGTATAATTCACCCCTATAGTCTATGTATAAGGTGTCCTTCATATTGCATTATGCAGCCCCATAGACCTCCATGTATAATGCACCCCTATAGTCCATGTAAAAGGTGTCCTTCATATTGTAATATGCAGCCTCATAGACCTCCATGTATAATGCACCCCTGTAGTCCATGTATAAAGTGTCCTTCACATGGTATTATGCATCCCCATAGTCCTCCATGTATAATTCACCCCTATAGTCTATGTATAAGGTGTCCTTCATATTGCATTATGCAGCCCCATAGACCTCCATGTATAATGCACCCCTATAGTCCATGTAAAAGGTGTCCTTCATGTTATATTATGCAGCCCCATAGACCTCCATGTATAATGCAGCCTCATAGACCTCAATATCTTACAACAGATAGGAATCATCAACAGCACACATAACAGCAACAGCAGCGGCAGCGACCTGAGAACTAGCAACATATAGAACTGGTTGCCCACGCACCTACTTTAAGGGGAAGGTGACTTAAATACCTTCCTTAAATGCACTTTTGGGTCAGGGCGTACTGGCCCTTTAAGAAATGGCGTATCCATGAGCACACCCTAAAGGCACTAATGGAAGGCAAGTGTGGGGATCAGCAGCAGGGACGTCACCTGCTGGCCTTTGATTGGCCGGTTGCTGCCTTTGGTAAAGCTCTGCAGAGAGTTCCTGTGCACAGCGGCGGAAATCAATCATCTGAAGTAAAGCTCAGATGGCTGCGGCCCCCGGCATACGGCCATGATCGTCAGGGGGCCTGCATGCCGGAAGAAGCTGCCTCAGTGGCCACATGTGGCAAGCGGGTCGTGTTTTTGAGACCGCTGGCATACACTGGCCATATGCCTCAGAGAGGATAACCCCTTTCAGTATTTGTGAGGCTCTCGGGAACAGTACAATTTAACAATGTGGTCTGCCAACAAAAGAATGTGAACTGTGCTTTAGACAGTCTCTTATTCTAAAGGGTGCTTTACACGCTGCAACAACGCTAACGATATATCGTCGGGGTCACGTCGTTAGTGACGCACATCCGGCGCCGTTAGCAACATCGCAGCGTGTGACACCAAGGAGCGACGATCAACGATCGCAAAAACGTCAAAAATCATTGATCGTTGACACGTCGCTCCTTTTTCCAAATATCGTTGATGGTGCATGCCGCTGGTTGTTCGTCGTTCCTGCGGCGTCACACATCGCTATGTGTGACACCGCAGGAACGACAAACATCTCCTTACCTGCCTCCACCGACAATGAAGAAGGAAGGAGGTGGGCGGGATATTCCGCCCGCTCATCTCTGCCCCTCCTCTGCTATTGGGCGGCCGCTTAGTGACGTCGCTATGACGCCGAACGCATCTCCCCCCTTGAAGGAGGGATTGTTCGGCAGTGACAGCGACGTCGCTGAAAAGGTATGTGCGTGTGACGCTGCCGATAATGTTCGCTACGGCAGCGATCACCAAATGTCGCACGAACTACGGGGGCGGGTGCTATCGCGCACGACATCACTAGCAATCGCTAGCAATGTCGCAGCGTGTAAAACACCCTTAAGTTCCTTAGGCAATTTGAATTTACTTTCGCAGAAGACTCAATAAAAACACTTCTTTTTTATCAAGTCTTTGACAAAAGAGAACCCTTTACTTTCTACAATTAGGTATTTTTTTTTTACTTAGTGTAAATACCGATGTTATCATGAATCCGGCATTATTTTCACTTTGTTCCTGTGTCGCGGGCGGGGAGGAGGGTGCCGGCACCGCGCTCACCCCTCTGCTCGGGTCCGGCTGCTGCTGCTCAGTGGTGGCTCAAGCGGTGGGCCGGATCCCGGGGGTTCTCGAGCGGCACTCCTCGCCCGTGAGTGAAAAGGGGATTTTGTTGGGGAGATTGTTTATTGTCCGTGACGCCACCCACGGTTGTGGTGATTTGTAGCACCACCGCTGCTCAATATGGGGATCCCGGGAGTGGTGATGCGGAGCAGCCGGGTGTTGTGTTGCCCCTCCGTGGGTAGGGGTTGGTGATCCCGGGGCCCGGTGATGGGGTGGAAGGGTGCAGGGCCTGGTGGGCGCAGGGACGCGGGGGCAGCGCTGTGCCTTGCGGCACTGTGGTACTCACTCAGCCTGAGACGTTGACACAGTTTTACGGTAAACCACACGGCTGGAAAGACGGTTCCCACGGACGGCTGCACTTGCTCTCCCAGCAGGTAACGGTGATGTCCCTCTGACCTGCACCTGATGTTTCTAAGTTGGTAGCGATGGGTTCCCACCGGTAACCCGCTCCCCGGCTTGGATATGGGCCGGAGGAGCCCTACTTTGCCAGCAGACGCTGGCCCTGAGGAGCTGGTGCCCTGGCGGTGGCGGTGTTCCTCACTAATGGTTGGACGGTTGTCTTCAATCGGGACTTGGTTGTTGGGGGATCGACGTCCCCTTCACTGACGGATTCGGCAAATTATGGCGACTCCTAGCCTTGCCGGGGTCCGAGAGGCCCCTGCCCTGGTGCTGACTGTCCTTTGTATACTGCTCCAGACCGCCGGGCCACTACTCGACCGCGGTCCTTCCAGCAACCTCCGAGCAGTCCCCCTCCAGACGATCACCGCTGTTGCTGACCTAGCTGACCTGTCCTGCACTTAGCTGGACTCACTTCAGGTCTTTCTACGTGCACTTTTTGTTCCTTCTCTTCTTTGCTCCACTACCACTTCACTTTCACTTAGCTGTTTACTCCTCTCTGTCCCTAGCTGGACTCTACTCGAGCCCTGCCTGGGCTAAACTTCCACTCCTTCCACTTCCTCCTCCAAACTCTATCTTAGCTTCACACTCTAGCTCTTCCCTGAGCTTTCTGCCTGGTTCCTCCCGCCTCCAGGGCTGTGTACTCCTCGGTGGGCGGAGCCAACCGCCTGGCCCACCCCCTGGTGTGAACATCAGCCACTGGAGGAAGGCAACAAGGATTTTAGTAGCTTTGGTGTTCCTGACTGGGGTGTAGGGTGTGGTGGTGTGATGACCTGTGACCCCTGGCTTGCCCAGGGCGTCACATTCCCCCTTAGCAAAATGCAGACCGTCCGCGGGCTGCCCGTCCAACACCGGTTTTATTTTCTGTAAAGTAAAAAGATAACATATAAAGTATAACATCTTCCCACAACGGGAGGCACATTTCTTAAACGTTACTAAACGGTTCACGGTTACGGTTTCCGCTCTCTCCCACCCAAGCAACCTGGCCCTGATGCTGCCCCTAAAACCCAGGCAGCACCCCTTGTCCCCAAGTCCAGCACACGTTACCCGAGCGGGATCTGTCCTTCCCCTCCAGAGGGTAGCCACCGGTTCCTTTGGTGGCTGGGCCCCAGCCTGCTCTGCTGAGGGCCCTCCCTCCAACCTGCCTCTCCGGAGGCGGCAATGCGGAAACGGTAATGGTAAACAACTTATTTACAAGCCACTAACGTTTGTGGTTGCCCTGCAAGTTCACGGGCTTGTCCACGGATAGTTCCCATGCTAGCTTATTAAACGGTCCCCACGGGGACAACGGTGCCGGCTCCGGCCGGTTCAATCACAAAGAATCAGGTGAAGTACACGGTAATCATTTTGCTTATCATCTCTCAACTTTTTCAAACTTAAACTCAGTGGTGGTCCCAACGGGGACTGCTGCAGCGGTGCTCCGCTGCCTTTTGCGGCTTAACAGTCCATTCTCACTCGTGGGGCTCTAGTGCCACCTTCACATGGTGCACCGCTCTGGACCCCAATGGTAGCTCTCTGCAGGCGATCTTCTTCCATATACATGCGGGCATGCACATCCGCTCTACACCCCTCTCGGGCATCGATCTCCCTGCGCAGCTGCTGTTGCCGCCGCTCCCAGCCGGGAGTACTTTCTGTTTGCTCCGGTTCAGCGTGTGCGGGGGACGGACCCAGCCAGAGTCCCTCCGTGTCGGCTACGACTGGCACCTTCAGTAATGAGGGACCCCGCTGTGACATGGCCTCCTCTGCCTCCTGGCAGCTGCATCCCCGCCGTGCCTCCGGTGCATCTTTGCTGACGGGCTCAGCCTTTGGTTTCTTCCATAGAAGCGGTTCAGGGTGGTCATGAGCTTCTGCTGCAGGTCGGTCCGCCGGGGCGGATTGGCAGGGTACCGCTACCGGTGGTGGTGGTAGCGGGCCTAGTGGCGGGGCAGCAGCAGCTAACGCGGGTAGCGGGAGAGGCAGCAGGGTGAACGGGTGTAGGCCGGGCCCCTCAGCCGCAGCGGCCGATCCCTCGGGAATACAGGGACGTGGGTCTCTTACCCGTTCCTCCAAATCTTCCTCCACCTCGCATCTCCACATAGCAGCCACCACTTCCACCATGTCGGCCTCCCACTCCTCCAGGAGGAGCTGCATGCGGACCTGCAGACGGCTGCTTAGCTGGGCGGTCCGGACTTCCACCCACGCCGCCATGCCGGGCGCGGGGACCACGGTGTTGTTGGTCGGACTCAGCATCTTTAGCAGCGGCCTCTTTCAGGAACCAAGAAATGGCCGCAGGGTCCTGGCGTCCCTGCTTCCACAGCCGCGCTCACATGCGGCCAGCCGCCATTTCGTCCCCCTTAGCTTCTTTCCGGCCACTCCTCTATTGGGGCGGAGTTTTGGCCTTCGCGCCTCTGCTACTCGAGAAGATGCTCGAGCGGTAACTTTTCGCGCCAAAGATGGCGACTTCTGGAAATTTTCAGCCGGATACCTCCGGCGGTTACAAGGCGCACCTCTACCCAACGGCAGAGCGTTAAGATCCTGTTCGTGACGCCAAGTTGTCGCGGGCGGGGAGGAGGGTGCCGGCACCGCGCTCACCCCTCTGCTCGGGTCCGGCTGCTGCTGCTCAGTGGTGGCTCGAGTGGTGGGCTGGATCCCGGGGGTTCTCGAGCGGCACTCCTCGCCCGTGAGTGAAAAGGGGATTTTGTTGGGGAGATTGTTTATTGTCCGTGACGCCACCCACGGTTGTGGTGATTTGTAGCACCACCGCTGCTCAATATGGGGATCCCGGGAGTGGTGAAGCGGAGCAGCCAGGTGTTGTGTTGCCCCTCCGTGGGTAGGGGTTGGTGATCCCGGGGCCCGGTGATGGGGTGGAAGGGTGCAGGGCCTGGTGGGCGCAGGGACGCGGGGGCAGCCCTGTGCCTTGCGGCACTGTAGTACTCACTCAGCCTGAGACGTTGACACAGTTTTACGGTAAACCACACGGCTGGAAAGACGGTTCCCACGGACGGCTGCACTTGCTCTCCCAGTAGGTAACGGTGATGTCCCTCTGACCTGCACCTGATGTTTCTAAGTTGGTAGCGATGGGTTCCCACCGGTAACCCGCTCCCCGGCTTGGATATAGGCCTGAGGAGCCCTACTTTGCCAGCAGACGCTGGCCCTGAGGAGCTGGTGCCCTGGCGGTGGCGGTGTTCCTCACTAATGGTTGGACGGTTGTCTTCAATCGGGACTTGGTTGTTGGGGGATCGACGTCCCCTTCACTGACGGATTCGGCAAATTATGGCGACTCCTAGCCTTGCCGGGGTCCGAGAGGCCCCTGCCCTGGTGCTGACTGTCCTTTGTATACTGCTCCAGACCGCCGGGCCACTACTCGACCGCGGTCCTTCCAGCAACCTCCGAGCAGTCCCCCTCCAGACGATCACCGCTGTTGCTGACCTTGCTGACCTGTCCTGCACTTAGCTGGACTCACTTCAGGTCTTTCTACGTGCACTTTTTGTTCCTTCTCTTCTTTGCTCCACTACCACTTCACTTTCACTTAGCTGTTTACTCCTCTCCGTCCCTAGCTGGACTCTACTCGAGCCCTGCCTGGGCTAAACTTCCACTCCTTCCACTTCCTCCTCCAAACTCTATCTTAGCTTCACACTCTAGCTCTTCCCTGAGCTTTCTGCCTGGTTCCTCCCGCCTCCAGGGCTGTGTACTCCTCGGTGGGCGGAGCCAACCGCCTGGCCCACCCCCTGGTGTGAACATCAGCCCCTGGAGGAAGGCAACAAGGATTTTAGTAGCTTTGGTGTTCCTGACTGGGGTGTAGGGTGTGGTGGTGTGATGACCTGTGACCCCTGGCTTGCCCAGGGCGTGACACTTGCTCCTCTCCATTTCTGAGATATGACATTCTCTTCCCTGTATGTAAATATATTATTTTAGCTAAGTGGGTGTGGTCCCCAACTACTTGTGGAAATCTTCTTGATCACCTCGCCCAGTTTGCTAAAAAAATATTAGATTTATATTCAAGGAACAGAGGGGCCATATCTCAGAAACTAAAAGGTGCAAGAACAAAAGAAAAACAAAGCAAAATTCAGAAAAAAATTGTTATTTACAAGAAAAAATTTATATATTTTGTGAAAGATCCTATTTGGGCCACTACGAGCATTGCTAACATGCATGTTTGTTGTAGCACTGGCATCTCTGCACCCCTTGCTGTCCTTCCTGCAGGGACGCGTACTCACTCACCGCTGCGGCAAGTCCTCTCCATGGTACCCGGCATTTCGGTGGCGCTGTGCAAGTGGGCGCTTTCTGTTTCCCCTTCCGGCCTGTGGAAGCGGCACAGGCTCTCCAGGAGTGCTCCTAGGGAATGCGCGCGCATCCTTTTCCTTCTCTTAAAGGGTCAGCGCATCATTCCCAGGAAGTGTCTCTGAGCCTATCGCTGAGAGGCATCGGGTACTTAAAGCACTCTCCCACTAGGGGAGGTGCCTGATCAACACCCTAGTTTAGTTAGTGTTCTGTGCTCTAACCAGCTAGTTGTGAGGTCCCCTTGTCTGCACTGTCTTGCCTGTACCTGGTTCCAGTCCTGTCCTGCCCTGTCAGCACCTGGTTCCAGCAGTCCTTTCAGTTTTGTCCTGCTTGTACCTGGCTCCAGTCCGTCCTGCCTGTTGGCAGCTAGTTCCAGCTGTCCTCTCCTGCCTGTACCTGGTCCCAGTCCTTCCTCTACTGTTGGTACTTGCTACCTGTCCATCCTGCCCTGTTGGTACTAGTGACTGTGTCCATCCTGACCATGCCATCTACCTCAGCCACTCCGGTGGTCCCAGCCTTGCTAGTGACTCTGCCTGGGCTTCCTGGTGGTGCCATATAAATCAGCCACTCCGGTGGTCCCAGCCTTGCTAGTTATTTTGCCTGTCTGTCCTGGCCATGCTGTTTGCCTCAGCTACCCTGGTGCTCCCTGTCTACACTAGAGACTCAGCCTGACCTGTGTCCGTCCCTACCTTGGGGGTCAGCTGCCAAAGTCCTGGCCTCTGCCCTGGGAGTGGCACCTGGCGTCCATCTCGCAGTGGGCACTTAATCAAGCCGCTCCCACTAAAGGGTAAGCCCGGGGTCCCCCTGTAACCCAGTGGGTCCACTCCTGCTTGCCGTTTTACCATCTCCGGCGGTGAGCGTTACATTTGTAATTCAATACTGAAGAGCAGTTACCCTATTGTTTCTATTGCCTTTTGCGTCACGCACATTACTCTCTGCCACAATACTAATTTCCCTATACCTGAAACACTGGTGACAATTTCACCATGAGCTAATTAACTTATTGATATGTTCCCGGTGTGTGGGAGGAAACGTTGAACCCAAGGGAACAAGTAACTACAAAGGGGAGAACATACAGACACGGCTTATACTTCAACCTATGTATTTCTCTTAAAACATTATATATTTTAAATTTATTATTAAAATGATTACTAAATTGATTTTAATTTTAAATTGATCAACCATTCTTACTCTTGTCACCCGCGTCACGGTTTATACGGCAGTGAGTCGGAGTATAAAGGATGAAGTGATCCTGGAAGCTCTTCTATTCCTTCTTTCAATTTATTTTTCCACACTGTGGAGATTGAAGCACTGGGATTTAACGCGGGTTCGCTGATTACTAATAGGTCAGATTGTCATTCTCACAGTATTTTACCGGGTGACATTCCTGCTGACATATTAAGAATCTATATGAGGCAGCTTGTATGACTCAAGCCATCCTCTCCGAGTGCTCGTCTCTTCTCATTAGCTTTAACACCAGCACAACCATTGATTAACTGGATCTAAAGCCTATTTCTGTTTACCGCCCCGGCCTCCTGCTTACCCGACACGGGCTCTTTGGTCAACGTCACCAATAACATGACAATTGTATTTTTGCTCTAATTGCTCGCCTATCTACATAGCTGAATGACAATTAGCGAGGCCATATAGACATTAATTCTCCATATCCAGATCCGTGTAATCCGTGCACCCAGTTCAGTATACCCTGCGCGATATTTATTTACTGTGCTTTCTTTATGGAAGCTGGCAGTAATCCCACTTAAAAAGAAATGTGCCATTCACAAGCTCATTTTCTCCGGATCTATCCGTTTCACGGATTTAACTCTTTGCGTGAGCTCTATTTACAGCGCGGGGGTAAAAGAATAAATTCATAAAGCAAAAAAAAAAAATAGAAGAGTGCAACAAGAGAATAAATCTGCACCGCATGAGAGAGATTTCTCGAGCGTTTTTTTTTCTTTCTTACAATGACACCTTGAAATCTGAGATAATAATGAGGCACGCAGAGATGGGATATTTAATAAAATGCTGCCCCCTAGTGAGGAAATTGGAAAATAACACTCAATTTAGGCTCGGCTCCAAAACACAAGATTTCTCCGCATGCTTCATTTTTCTCTTCCCTTCTAGTGCAAGAAAATCAATACTACTATGCTTACAACAACCTGAATGTATGTGGGAAAAGATTTATTTCAGATTAAGACTAAAGTAATAAATGATGCTTTGTTTTCTACATTTCATGGAGTCTAGAGACTAAGCAAATAAAAAATCCCTTTGGAAACAGCAAATCCCCCACTAGTGCACATTGCGCTTCGAGCTTGAATGAAACATTTGACCATTTTAATAGAAGTTTACATTTCGTGTTCAATGCATTGACCCATATCCAATTTTTTCCTGCAAAATTTCCCACTTGAGCTACACCCCCGTATACAAGAAATGATGTGGATGTTGCTTATGGCCTTTGTGTATTGAAAAATTTGCAACAGATAACAGTACCAGCCACACAGGTGACATGTATACAACTCTCATGCACATGTTAATACGGTATACACAAGTGTGATTTAGGCTAGTTTCATACTTGCATTTTTTTCCTTCTGTCGCAATCCGCCGTTTTGGAAAACACCGGAATCCATTATCTGTTGCATCCGCCGACCAACGCTGTGTTGCATCCGCCAGCGGAAAGAACGCAGCATGTAGCGTTTTTCTGCGCTTCCCAGAGCGTCAAAAAAACGCAATGTGCTGGATTTCGTCGGCATCTGTCATTTTTATAATGGAAGCCTATGGTAGCGGAATCCGTCATTTGACAGATACCTGTGACGGATCCGTCTTTACACAACTGAGCATGCTCAGTTGAGTAAATTCCTGAAAAAAAAGCTACAACGGATTCCGTTGTTTTGCAGGATCCGTTGCATCAGTTGTGCCTCTATATGCAACGCATCCGTTACATCCGTCACACAACGCAATGCAACGGATGCCGCACAACGCAAGTGTGAAACTAGCCTTAGCTATAACCAGTTTAAGCTACTGCGTGCTTGATTCATTTGCACTATGAGTGTAAACACTCACACACAGGTAACTGAAGATCTACTAAAGGCAGACAATGAGCCAGCAACAAACTGGTCCCTGTACAAACTAGAAGGACCCTAGCTGCATTACTAAAACACCACCTCAGTCCTGACTCCCTAAAAGGTCGTCGAGCGATTTCTCGTACCACCTGAAGGACCAGAGGGGAGTCCGCAACACACTGCCAACAAGGGGAGAAGAAGGTGAGCAGGAAGATACAAAAACCCAGAGTGAGGAAACAAAGATGGTGCTGTCAAGGAAAACAACTCGACTCACAACAGGAACACAACTGTTGTTTACCCAAAGTTAAACCCCTAAGCTAAATGGCTGGAACTTCTAGTCACAAGTCCACCTAGAGGTATAGCCAGCAAGGATTATTGGATTATAAGACGCACTTTTCCTGCCACAAATTTGGAAGGAAAATGTGGGGTGTATCTTATAATCCGAATGTAGCTAACCGGGGAGGTGGAGAGGGGTCACAGGAGATACTGCAGGCCGTGGGCACTGTGCCGTGGGTTTACTGCGGGTGGTGTGCTGTGCTTCAGGTTGTGCTGCAGGCTGTGAGGCAGGGGCCGCCATTCTGAAAATGTCGGCAATGCCGGAGTTGGCGCGTGCGCAGATGGAGCTCTTGGCTCAAGACCTCATCTGCGCACGAGCAGTCTCTGGCCCATTGATCTCCCTGCAGCGGACTTAAGGAAAATGGCGCCCGGAGGTGAGATCTCGGCTTGTCATTGAGCTTCTGGATGCTCCTCTTGCAACACAGTGCCCGCAGCGAGCATCTGGACACCCGGCGCACCGACCGCAGGCTCGCCATACTCCCCCACTGCTCCTACCTCCTGTGACCCCACTCCACCACATCTGCCCCTCCGGTAAGACACCACCAGATTATAAGACGGACACCATATTTTTTTCCTCTAAATTTGCGGTGCATCTTATAATCCAGTGTATCTCATAAAACGAAAAGTACGGTATATAACCCAACCCAGAATGTGATATGGAAGATCAAAACGGAAAAATTAGAAATGCCTGTAGAGGAACAAACCAAGAAGGGAGAACAAACATAACAGGAACCATCAGTATTTGGACAGGGAAGAAAAGGCAAAAGTCCAGCAGACATAGAACCCACCATGTAGCAACAGGTCACCGGATCGTATCCTCAACTTAAGGCTATGGGAGTTTACAGTAGCCTAGGCATATGTCTAGAGTGCATATCTCCTACAATTAATAAAGAGGGTCACACTCCAAAGTATACCTAAGGTCATAATCTGTTGAAACTGAGCACATGGTTATTGGTATTTAAGGGAACCATTCATAAGGATTTTATATCTCAAACTAAGGGCAGGTATGCTGTATGTGCAGGAGCTCTCACGCCGATTTAAAGGGAAACTGTCAGCAGATTTGGGGCCTATAAGCTGCGGCCACCACCAGTGGGCTCTTATATACAGAATTCTAACATGCTGTATATAAGAGCCCAGGCCACTGTGTAGAACTTAAAAATCACTTTATAATACTCACCTAGAAGGTTGCTCCAGTGCAGACTGGTCGAATGGGCGCCTCCTCTTTCGGCCATCTTTGTTCTCCTTCTTCTGAAGCCTGGGTGGATGGCGCGTCCTACATCATACACACTCGCCGGCACTGAGGTCCTGCGCAGGCGCACTTTGATCTGCCCTGCCCAGGTGGTGCTGGGAGGAGAAATAGGTCGCCTTGCCGAGTTGCCACAGTCCGTTCCACTGCTGCTTCTGCATATGGCTTCTATTTGGCCTTAGGGGGCGCATGGCCAATCTCTGTAGGAATTTAACTCTGCCTTCTCCTGCAGAGATTAGGTTTCCTTGCCAATCCCATTCTAGCAGGGCCCTTTTCAGACATCTCCTGTCACCATTCTCTACCACAATGTGGTTACTAGTAAGTTTGTCTGCTAGTGTCTGGTCCATGTGTTTGTATTGATTTTCCTGTTATTGACACTCACATACCCGTCCTATCTGCCCTCTCCACTCCTGACCCTGGCTTGGTAATCTGAACCTCTGCCTTGACCTTGGACCATATGACTATGCCTTTGTCTCGCCCTCCTGTACCTCGTTCCCAAGTCTCTGAGCCTCCAGTCAGCCGCTGCAGTCCCGGGGACTTCCCTGGAGTTATACATGGTGTCTACCACTTGCTCAGCCTATCCTCACCATCAGAAGCTCTAATGAAGACCCAGTAGACACTTAAGGGTGCTTTACATGCTGCAACATCGCTACCGATATATCGTCAGGGTCACGTTGTTAGTGACGCACAGCCGGCGCCGGTAGTGACATCGCAGCGTGTGACACCAAGGAGCGACGATCAACGATCGCAAAATCGTTCAAAAACGGTGATCGTTGACACGTCGCTCCTTTCCTTAATATCGCTGCTGCCACAGGTACGATGTTGTTCGTCGCTCCTGCGGCATCACACATCGCTATGTGTGACATAGCAGGAACGACGAACATCTCCTTACCTGCGTCCACCGGCAATGAGGAAGGAAGGAGGTGGGCGGGATGTTGTGTCCCGCTCATCTTTGCCCCTCCGCTTCTATTGGCCGGTCGCTTAGTGACGTCGCAGTGACGTCGCTTTGACGCCGAACGCTTCTCCCCCTTGAAGGAGGGATTGTTCGGCGGTCATAGCGACGTCACTGTCAAGGTATGTGTGTGTGACGCTGCAGTAGCGATAGTGTTCGCTACGGCAGCGAGAACCAAATGTCGCATGAGCGACGGAGGCGGGTACTATCGCGCACGACATCGCTAGCTATCGCTATCGCTAGCGATGTCGCAGCGTGTAAAGCACCCTTTAGGCCAGAGTCACACTTGCCTGTGACTCCGAGAGTCTCGGATCGGCATCACCCGACATGGCCGCACACTCTCGGACAACAGCGGGTCAGCTGCATGTATTTCTATGCAGCTGACCCGCTCTTATCCGAGAGTGTGCGGCCATGTCGGGTGATGCCGATGCGAGACTCACCGAGTCATACGCAAGTGTGACTCTGGCCATAGTCATGCCCCTGCAGTGGTGCAGTGGATCCACACACACTAGCGTAACTTACACCTATCATCTTTACAACAGAGCTGGAGTGACGGAGGCTTCAGATCTTCAGCCTCATTTGCATATATTATCAAATGCTGACTTTTCTGTAATGGAGGAAAGGACCAGCTATGTAAAGGTATTGCTGGACTTGTCTTTCAAAGTGCTACATATGCATATAAATATTTTGGGGGTTGAAATCCTGCTAACAGATTCCCTATAATGTAAAGGCCGCTTTACACGCTGCGATATCGTGACCTATATCGCCAGCGTGCGTACCCGCCCCCATCGGTTGTGCGACACGGGCAAATCGCTGCCCGTGGCGCACAACATCGCGCGGACCCGTCACACTACTTACCTGCCTACCGACGTCGCTGTGACCGGCGAACCGCCTCCTTTCTAAGGGGGCGGTTCGTTCTGCTTCACAGCAATGTCACAGCAGTGTCACTTAACTGCCGCCCAATAGAAGAGGAGGGGCGGAGATGAGCGGGACGTAACATCCCGCCCACCTTTTTCCTTCCTCATTGCCGGCGGCCGCAGGTAAGGTGAGGTTCCTCGTTCCTGCGGTGTCACACATAGCGATGTGTGCTGCAGCAGGAGCGACGAACTACTTCGTACACCAATCAGCAGCGATATTTGAGAATGGACCCCCATGTCACCGATGAGCGATTTTGAACGTTTTTGCGATGATTCAAAACCACTCATCGGTCTCACACGCAAAGACATCGCTAAAGCGACCGGATGTGCGTCACAAATTCCGTGACCCCAACGAGATCGCTCGGGCGATGTCGCAGCGTGTAAAGCCCGCTTAAGTGTTGCAAACTATGTAACAAAATCCATATTACTATGCAGATAAAATCCACAGGCAGATTTGCAGTAAAAAAAAAATCTCCTTTAGGGCTCATTCATACACTTGATTT
Source organism: Anomaloglossus baeobatrachus (assembly GCF_048569485.1). Taxonomy (NCBI): domain Eukaryota; kingdom Metazoa; phylum Chordata; class Amphibia; order Anura; family Aromobatidae; genus Anomaloglossus; species Anomaloglossus baeobatrachus. The sequence goes on from NC_134360.1 coordinate 67,431,526, forward strand.
TTTGCATACGGGTGCTATCCATGATTTTCACGAATAGCACTCGTACCTGTGATAGCCTATGGGGAAATTCACATGTCCGTGATTTTTATCCGGCTGAGCAGACCACAGCAAATTGCGGAGATGTCCAATTTTGACCTGAGGGTTGGATCAAAAAGTCTATGGGCCTGTGAAAATCTCAGACCATACTTGGATGACACCCCAGTGCAGTCCGATTTTCATGGGAACCATATTTTTCACAGTAGAAACAAAATCCTTACAGAAAAACAACACCTACACATTGCAGTTTTTGTAGGAAGCATGTTACATAACAAATCTCTGAACAAACAATAATGTTGGCTCTTAAGCCGGCGTCACACGGTAAGATATATCGGGAGATATGTCGTCGGGGTCACGTCGTTAGTGACGCACATCCGGCATCGTTAGACATATTGTACCGTGTGACACCACTGAACGACTGTTAACGAGCAACAATACTCACCTTATCGTTGCTCGTTGACACGTTGCTCATTTTCAAAATGTCGGTCCTCCTCCTGTGCTCCGGTTGTTCATCATTCCCGAGGCAGCACACGTCGCTCCGTGTGACACCCCGGGAACGATGAACTGCAGCTTACTTGCGTCCCACTGGCAATGCAGAGGGAAGAGGTGGGCGGGATGTTACGTCCCTCTCATCTCCGCCCCACCGCTTCTATTACCCGGCAGCTGTGTGATGTCGCTGTGACGCCGAACGTCCCTCCCCTTCAGGAAGAGGATGTTCGCCGCCCACAGCGACGTCGCTCAGCAGTTAAGTGCGTGTGACGGGGGTTAATGACTTTGTGCGCCACGGGCAACTAATTGCCCGTGACGCACAAACGACAGGGGCGGGTACGATCGCTTGTGCAATCGCACGATAGATCGTCCCGTTTGACGCCGGCATAAGATATATTCTAAGGCTATGTGCGCACTTTGCGTTGAGGTATTTGCAGTTCAAAAAGCATCCTCTGGCAGAAAGGTCAATGCTTTTGGCTTTAAAAATGCATGTTAAACGCAAAGAAAGTAGCCTATGCGCACCTTGCGGTTTTCATGAGTTTTTAGTGCTTTTACGGTGCTTTTAAAAACGCTGCAGTTTTGTATTAAATTGAATGGATGGGAAACGCAGCCAAAATGGTAAAAACAATTGACATGCTGCTTCTTTAAACGCTGAGTTTTTGCCCAAATTTATGCAAATTAAATGCAGCGTATTGAACAGCAAAGAGCGCACAAGAAAGCTCAATGTCCCATTGACTTTGGTTGAAAAGCATAACGCAAGCATTTTGGCATGAAAACGCTGCAGTTGAAAAAGCAGTGGAAAAGCAGGTAAAAAAGCAAAGTGCGCACATAGCCTTGAGGCCACTTTACACGCTGTGATATCGGTACCGATATCGCTAGCGTGCGTACCCGCCCCCATCGTTTGTGCGACACGGGCATATCGCTGCCCGCGCCTCCTTTCTAAGGGGGCAGTTCATTCGGCGTCACAGCGACGTCACTAAGCAGCCGCCCAATACAAGTGGAGGGGCGGAGATGAGCAGGACGTAACATCCCGCCCACCTCTTTCCTTCCTCATTGTGGCCGGCGGCAGGTAAGGAGATGTTCCTCGTTCCTGCGGTGTCACACGTAGCGATGTGTGCTGCCGCAGGAACGAAGAACTACATCGTTACTGCAGCATCAACGATAATCGAGATTAGGGGGGCATGTCACCGATTAGCGATTTTGCACGTTTTTGCAACGGTTCAAAATCGCTAATAGGTGTCACACGCAACCACATCGCTAATGCGGCCAGATGTGCGTCACAAACTCCGTGACCTCAACGACATCGCATTAGCGATCTGGTAGCGTGTAAAGCGGCCTTTAGGCTATGTGCCCACGTTGCGTCGAGGTAGTTGCAGTTCTAAACGCATCCTCTGGCAGAAATGGTATTTGCCAAAGTTGCTTTTGACCACAAAAACTCTATAAATACGCTTGTGTTTTTACCGCGTTTTGACGCGTTTTGACCGCGATTTACATGCTTTTTCATTGCTTAAAGTCAGATGCGTTTTGATAACAAATACACTGCTAAATAAAGTTTTAACATTTAAACACTGAAAAAATGGAAAAAAAATTATAACAAATATCAAGATTATAATCATAAACAAAATAGCTGATTTTTTTAAAAATGATTATTGTTTGTTAATATTTATGTATAAAATAACATTAAATTAATGTTTTTCTTAATTTTAATTGTCGGACTATGTGTGTGTGTATAAAGGGACATATCATGCCTTTAATATAATGTCAAAAACGCATGCAATTAAATTGTCAAAAACGCTTGTTTTCTGCATCTAAAAAGCATGTAAAATGCTAGGATTTTGATGTAGAATGTGACTCGCCCACCCCAGGGCCTTAGGTAACTCGGTGTCGGGTCGGGTCTAGTCCGGGGTAGTCAGCGGTGGCAGGGCCCGATTCCATGACCCTGATGGAGTCAGTTAATGTGGCGGTATTGGGGGTGATGATGGTGTTAAAGTTTATATAAGATTATTCGTGACGAAACCTGTGGTAATTTGCAGCTATGGAGCCGCAGCTGCTGGAAGGGACCTCCGGGGCTGATGCTATAGCAGCTGAGATGTTGCTTGCTCTCCACAGGTACAGCGGGTACCCCGGGGCAACCTTTGGTGCTTGGTAAAGTCTATGGTGTTTTTGGACGAGGTGCAGAATGAATCAGACGACACAGGGCTTGCAGTTTAGGTCTTTTACTCACTGTTTCTGAGTCCAGGTGTCGACAAACCAGTTGCCCGACGGTATGCTGGGATCCACTGTCAGGGACCTCCGCCGATCCCGGGTAGTTCAGAGGTCAATACCGGTGCACCCTTCCTGTGTCTCTCTCCTGACTGTCTTCTTAGCCTTGACTCTATTAGTTGAACTGGTCTCGGCCTCCACCACAGGGCCTGTACAAAGGAAGCTAACCGCAGTTGTATCTTGCTCCCTTCACCGGGGATCTGTGGTGGCTTGTGCCCCGGGGCGCTTGCAACCACCCTCGGCCTTCGCTGTTACTTTATGAGGAATTGTCTTCCTTCCCTCTGTCTGGGGACCGTCCCCGAATGCAGCCAGATCCCTCCACCCGATCTTCCTGTGGAACAGGCCACGAGCCAATATGCCCTTCCGTGGCCCTGGAATCCTTTCTTGTACTTCTTTAGGTGTCATCTGGGCCTAACTAGACCCCAGGATCTCCACCAGGAACTTCGTTCTGTTACTTTCTCCTCTATCTGCTGTCCTTTCCTGACAGCCCACCTCCTCACTCCTTCTCTCTCACTGCCTGATAGGCTGACTGACTGAACTTGACCTTCCTGGTTTCCTTTCTACTCACACTTTCTGACTCCTCCCACACACCCACTGACTAGGACCCACACTATTGGGACCAGAAATGGGACTTATGGCCCCATGAATACATCTATGGGGGTGGCTGCCACTATCCCTGACCCATGTATGCCTACTAATTGGTGTGTGCAAGTTTTAGTCTGTGGACCGGCATATGACCTCATTCTTACCCAGGATAGGACATCACACCTCTGGCTGAGGTGCAATATCTCTGTGGCGACGGAAGCCTCAGGGGCGCCACAAATGCGTTTTTTTGCATCTTCTCATTGACTCTAATGTTATCAAAATGCAGCTCAAATGGCAAAAATAATTGACATGCTGCTTCTTTAAACGCTGATTTTTTGCTCAAAAATATGCAAATTAAAAGCAGTGTTTTGAACAGCATTGTGTGCACATGAAATCCCTATTTCTCATATACTTTGCTTGGAAATCAAAACGCATGCATTTTGGCATGAAAACGCTGCAGTTCAAAACGCTGCAGAAAAGCATGTAAAAACGCAACGTGGGCACATAGCCTAAGAATGGGCCCGTGTACCGTGCAGAACAGCAGCTACGCAAACAGTGACACCACCAGAATAAAGTCTTTATGTGGGCTGTTGAAAAGGGTGTGCCACAATCACCATACTCCTTTTCCTCCTTGTATCCATTGTACAGGATTATGCTTATCAGGCCTTACCAGTAAGGTGGTACTTTTTGTGGAGAGCAAATGTGTTATCTGTGAGTGTCCAACTTGCCTCATTGTGATGGTGGAGGCCTATGTATGAAGAATGGTAAGGACACCAGGCCATGGGAGCTCCACACACCTCCACCACGGAGAGTCAGTTTGTTGTATCAATTCAGGTGTGGTGTGCGACACTTACTATTTTCTTTGGGTCGATGCCCATCACCTCGCAGCCGCTCCCCGTCACAGACACAGTAGACAAACACATGATCCCGGAGATCTCTTGGCAAACCAAAACTTGAACAGTTTATTCTTTCCACACTATGACAGACATGGTCTCACTGAGTCCTGCCAGTTCTGTGGTTGCTTTATTTTTGGGATACTCCCACTCGACCTATCTCCGCTATCTTGGATGTTGTCCTCAAGCTGCCAGGCAACTGTGTCTCCTTTTCCCCAGGCTTTTTCTCACCACTGTCCGCTTCAGGGCCTTGACTTCCTTGAGCCCGCCAGAGTGAGCCGTAGGCTCCGGACCTTTAAGAGGTTACCTCAGAGTTCCCTCACTGGCTTCTGACACTGTGCCACATCTTTAGTCATCGAACCCTTCTGCAGAACTCCCTCTAATCAGGCCCGTCTGTCTAACCAACCTACTAGCCATCTGTCCCTCCTCCCCTATCTTACCGTTGCTCCTACCCAACCACTAAGTGGCGCCGGCCGTTATACAATCCCAGCTTTGCTACATCGGGGATCCGCACTTCACTAGCAGCAGTGTCATTTTACTAAATACATTTAATAGTATATTTGGTACCTAAAACACAGACAAATGACAAATAGTATAAAACAGTAGGAGGTGGGCAGCCAGGTTTATACATAAAGCACACAACTGTTCTGCTGGGCAATTTCTGAACTTTCCTTTTCCAGAAAAAGGCCGCTAATAGTGGCTTGGTGTCAAAGTCGCAGAACAAATGGCAAAAAATACACAAAAACTCATAACCACGTGTTTGAACACCAAGTGTTATTGCAGAAATCCAGGAAAAATAAGAAGCCTGAAGATGTTGACAACAAAATGATCCCAGCAGTCGCACATGCCTGACCGGAGTAACATTTCTGCCACTAATAAGATGTGCCGAACTCATTAGTGGCTTGCGTCTCTTAATTAATTTGGTGCTCCTTATTCCTGCACGCCCCTCATTACGACTGGTATACAAATGCCAGGCTTAATGTATAGAGGCTATGTTTCCAGCTATTTCAGAAAACAACATATGTACGTTAGCCACAATGATCTGAACTGGACCCTGTCATTTTTAGTGACGCATCTAATGAGGTTGTGAAAAAGTCATTGTGAAGGGAGGGGAGCAGGGTCAGCTGTGACCGACCACCTATTGTAATTGATGGATCCCGTGTTATCAGCTGTATATAAAGCAGTAACCTATTTCTGTAATCCTGCCTCTGATGATAACGAGCCTGATGTAAACTCTTCCTAAAAGGACAGGATGTCTGACTATACCCTAAGGGGAGCTCTATCTCACCTGCCCTCACACAGCAGGGTGGTGACTGATAGCTGAATATCTGCGCTATCCTTATAAATTCCAAAAGGAATATTCCCATCTCACCAATTCATGGATGAAATTAAAGCATTTATCTCTGTGCGGCCCCAGGTAGTTGAGTGGGCTGGTGTTTATCCCATGAAAGTGAATGTGACAGGAACATGTGATCGCTTCTATTGGCTTTTTTGGCTACTAGAAGAGCAGACTTTCTTCATACTGAGTTCAATCAGTTCGTCTGAGGTGAGTTTACCTGCGGTCACAGGTAGAGTACCGTGGGAAATTTCACCTATGACCGCAGTTAAACTTAGTGATATCTCCGCTCCCCTGCCTGAAGCCGCAGTATGCGGTCATGTTCTGTAATATGTTCGTGTGCTGTGACTTCAGAATGTAGCAGAGCCAGGATCATCGTGTAATCTCTTGTGGATTATGTCGGATTTGGGTGTTTGAGGTTAATAAATTGGAGAAAGAGGGTGTTTTTCTGTATTTTATTTCAAATAAAGAATTTTTTGGTGTTTGTCTTTATTTCTTTTCACTTACAGAATTAGTAATGGGGGGTCTCATAGACACCTCCCATCACTAATCTAGGGCTTAGTGGCAGCCACCGCACCAGGGCAATTGAGATGAGCTGGGTAAAGTGCTGGGATTCTCACAGCTAATGGATGCGACAATTATGGGCGCCTTAGGCTGGGGGGGCCCAATGGCCATGGGCCTCCCTGGCCTGAGAATACTAGCCACAACTGTCAGATTTATCACAGCTGGATATAAGAATTAGGAGGGACCACACGCAGTTTATTAACATTATTTACGTAAATAATTTTTAAAAAGCCACATGGGGTGACTCTTATTTTGATATACAGCCAAGATAAGCACACAGCTGGGGGCTGCAGCCTGTAGCCATATGCATTATCTGCACCAGGTATCACAATATGGGGGAACCCTACATCAATTTATTTATTGTTACACCACTATTGGGACGCAGACGTGTGTGATTCCAACCAATCACAGATGCTGTCACACAGGGTGGGGGTGAGGTCTGACTGCAACCAATCACAGATGGCAGGACTGATGGTGGGTGGGGGAAGCAGTGAATATGTATGAGGTTTAATGAGAGGCCCTGGAAGTAGTGATACAGCCGCGCTGTTGACTCAGTAAGTATAACTGTCCTGCTCTAATCTCCCTAGCCCTTTCTACCTGCATTTTACAACACAATGTTTGAGTCCCCATAGACTTATATGGGGTTTGGCGTCCGGCCAAATGTTTGGGTTCAAGTGCGGTCCCAAACCAGATTTTTTTTTTTAAAGGCCGGCTGCACCCACCAAACCCGAACATCTTTGGGTACGCCCATCTCTAGGTAGCACTCATGCAGCCCCAAACCATAACACTCCCAAAACCATGGTTGATTGTAGGCAAGACATCATCTTTAGAAAATGCTTCCTTCTGGGATGACAGCTATGCAGACCAATGTGATACAGTGTGTGTCGTATGTTCTGAACACTGACAGGCACACCACTCCACCCTTGTAACCTCTGCAGCAATGCTGGCAGCACTCATATGTCTACTTTTAGAAGACACCATAGGGGAGGGAGAATGCCTAATTGGGCTCAATTTGGCAATTTTCACTTAGAGGTGTACTAATTTTTGTTGCCATAGATTTAGACATTAATGGCTGTGTGTTGGGTTATTTAATAGGCACCACATTTACACTGTTATTCAAGCTGTACACTGATTACTGTACATTCAATCAAAGTGTCAGATCTTCAGTGCTGTCCGATAAAAAGATATAAAATATTTACAAAAATGTGAGGGGTGTACTGACTTTCGTAATATACTGTATATTGTATTATAATATATTTAGACCCATAAGTTTCTCATCTTTCTCATCAATCAAGCTGTGTGAGGCTTGTATTTTGCAAACTGAATTTTTCATTGTTACCATTTTAGGTACATAATTTTTGGAAGGCTACTAGATTAAAAAATGGTTATTGGCATTGTGGTTTGTTTCTGGTTTTTTTTTTTTGCTGAACAACAAAAAAGGTTAAATCACGTGATATTTCGCTGATTTTTAATCTTTAGACTTCATAATAAATGGGGAAAAAATAATCAGTTATTAAAGGGCTTTTAAAACAGAAGCTACCACCTTGGAAAACTCTACCTGCAGATATAGGGTTATTCTTCAAGTAAATAGCATTACAATGCTGTCGGCCCGCAGTACTGAAGGTAAAAGCTACTGGAAGAAAATGAACTTATTTCCCCCAGGAGCCGACTTTCTTTGGGGCGTGCATGGAGTGGCCACATTCATCGCTCACGGCACTTTCCTTCCCACTGCTAATCACACACCTGCAGCCTGCCCATACAAGCTCAAGTCGGTCTATCATGCACATAGCTCAGTACACACACATTACACAGAAGAATCCCCTGCAGAAGCTTACGCGAAACGCATGGAAGGCAGGACAGAGCAATGCAGGTTAATCTCAGGTCGTGTGGAGGGTAAACATACCTGGATTCTTTTTATTTGGGTATTGATTGCATATGATGACCATTGTTCAACTTTCCAACTATCCAAAGGGCCTCCCAGAAAGTTTTGAAATCTCCCAGGTGCAGCAGAAGCCTTTTTCATCCTTCATAGCACTCCCTGAAGGTTTGCCATAAAAATAGAAAAAACAACAAAATTTACAAAACTGAACATGAGTTTTAACATTCTAATCAGACTGTATGAATCCCACTGCCATGTAACGGTGAACCTCTCAGTGGGTCTCTAATTTGGGTCTCAAAGACCACTACAGAAGCGACAGTGCACCAGCAGGGGGAGCGATCTGGTGCTCCACAGTAAACATGACCGCAAATAACCTAAGTGATGTCACCGCTGATCACGTGGCTCATTCAGTCTCTCCCTGAAGCTCATAGCAGGTGGTTATATTCTATGGCGCTCGCTGTGAATTCAGATGTAGCAGAACTGGAATCATCGTGGGACCTCGTGTGTATTTCGTCAGACTTGCAGGGGTGTTAATAAAGTCGTGAAAGAGGGTGGGTTTTTTTGTATTTTATTTCAAAAAAGGATTTTTTCGGTGTTTGTGTTTATTTACTTTTACTTGCAGATTAGTAATGGGGGGGTCTCATAGACCCTCTCCATTACTAATCTAGGGCTTAATGGCAGCAGTGAGCTGTAATTAACCCCTTATTACCCTGACTGCCACTGCACCAGGGCAGTTGCCAAGAGCCGGGAAAAGTTTTGGGACTGTTGCATCTAATTCATGTGACTCACCCCAGGGCTTTGGGGTACTCGGTCCCGGGCTGTATATTGCTGGGATATCTCAATGGGTGGCCGTTGCTGTTACCCGGTTTGTTCTGGTCTTTACCAATCCGGTATTTCCTTTGTTCCAGTGCCAGTGTAGTGAACTGGTGAGCTTTACTTCCATGCACCCTGTAGTCTGTAGTAGTTGGTGGGTCCGAGTGGCCTGGAGAATTTTGGGGGTCCCCTCCTTTTGTCACTGTCCTGGCCCATACAGCAGGCAGATCGAACCTCTCTTGGGTCGGTCCTCTGTCCCCGTTCCCAGGTTCCCTCTCTGCTGCTGTAACCCGGACACTAACCTCGGTAAGGTCCTTGATGGACCCCTCACCGAGCAGGTGTTTATCAGGTGAGCCTGAAGCATCTTCCTGAACTAGGGCCCTGTGTCCCGCCGATGCTCAGCCCTGTGAGTACTGGTACGTACTCTCCCAGCGACTATACTCCCTTTTACTCAGTAGTCACTTCACACTTTCCTGTCAGCACGTCAACTTCTGACTGACTTGGTGCCTGGTTACTATTCAACTGACAAGATGTCCGTCGTCCGTCCACTCCACTGACTAGCCCCTTCTTCTCCCAGGTCTAGTGGATTGGATGCGTCCCAGCCTATAGGTGACCACCCGTCAGTTTAATCTCTAATCTGTATGTGTGTTGTGTTGGTTACCAGAACTGGTATTCCAGGAATCCGGGGGTTATATGTAGTACCCTGTGGCTTCTGACACTCAGGAGCACCACACATGCGGCAATCTTAAGCGGCTGCTGGCTGCAATTTTTAGGTTGGGGGGCCCAATAACCATGGGTCTTCCCATCCTTAGAATACCAGCCCCCAGTTGTCGAGCTTATCATGGCTGGGTATCAAAATTAGCGTTTTTTAATTATGTATTTAAATAAGTTTTATAAAAATGCAGTTCCTCTTCTTTTGATACACAGCCATGTTAAACGCACGGCTGGAGGCTGCAGCCTGTAGCCATATGCTTTACCTATGCTGGGTATCATAATATGGGGGGACCATACGCCAAATATTTTATTTTTACTGTACGATCTAGACAAGGCAGACTGGGTCTGTGATTGGAAGCGCCAGACATGCTGTCACTCAGCGTGGGGGCGCGTCTGATTGCAATCAATCACAGATGCTTGTGGGCGGGAAAAGCAGTGCATGAAGGTAAATGAGCGCCCTCTGAAGTTAATGAGAGGCTGCGAGAGCAGTTACAGCTTACCAGAACCTTGGTAAGTATAGCGTGTTTGTTCCTATCCCCTCTACCACCATTTTTAATCACCAGATTAAGGTCCCCATAGACTTATATGGGGACCGACATCTGGCCAGACATCCGGGATCAATTCCGGGCCGGAACCAGATTTTTTTTTAAATCTGGTTAAATCAGCCAATCCCGGTTACCTGACAGTCTGCCCATCACTACTCACCACCCCACTGACACAGCAACAATGGCTCACCATCCACATGTTCTCATCAGAGTGTGACCTGAGAGAAATCAATAAGCAGAATGATTTTTCGATGTGAAGTCCATGTATTTTTTTTTCTACAATTCTGGTATATTGCATTACTGTCTCCTTACTTTTTTTGTTTTGCTTGGACCAGCACTGCTCCCGTTTGACCCAGGTGTTTTTGAAGCACCACTCCACTATTTTTGTTTTTCAGCGCTGGAGTGACGCTTTAAATCGAAGTTCCCAATCATATACCTGCTTTCCGGCATCTTCACCTTTTTCGGTGCCACTTCGGTCCTGTAGCGCAATCTTGCGCCCATAAATTCTGATTGACCAGAAGTCAGAAGTTATGTTACAAGCTCCCAATGCATCTCTATAAAGCCTGCTTTACACCTTACAATTAAGCATACGATATCGTATGCGATGTGACACGCTCCCATCGTATGTGTGGCATGTTCAATTTGTTGTCCGTGTCATACAAACGATTATTTCCCGTCACACGTACTTACCTTCCATACGACCTCGATGTGGGCGGCGAACATCCACTTCCTGGAATGGGAGGGACGTTCGGCGTCACAGCGACGTCACATGGCAGCCAGCCAATAGAAGCGGAGGGGCGGAGATGAGCAGGACGTAAACATCCCACCCACCTCCTTCCTTCCGCATTGCCGGCGGGAGCCGCGGGACGCAGGTAATCTGCAGTTCATCGTTCCCGGGGTGTCACACATTGCGATGTGTGCTACCTCGGGAACATTGAACAACCCAACGTTCAATTTTTAGGTTTTGAACGACCTGTATGCGATCAACGTTTATTCGTTCAATCGCAATCGCACGTAAGTTTCACACACTACAATATCACTAACGATGCCGGATGTGCGTCACTTATGACGTGACCCCGCCGACACATCGTTAGATATATTGTAGCGTGTAAAGCCCGCTTTAGGCCAGAATGAGGGTCTCATAGACTTGTATTGGATTGTAATCTCTGATGCTCCATGAAACACTGGAGCTGCCGACAGGTTATAAATCACCGGAAACCAACAAGAGCAATGGCAATAAAAGATCAAGACAACTGGAAAGACAGTATCAGACTGGAGGCAGGGGGCTGCGATGTTTTGCTCTGGTTGTCCTGGAGTGACAGGTGTCTCCTATACAGGCAGGGAGAGAACTGTCACTCAAGCAGAGCGGGTGGAGAGAACCTGCTGAGGGGATGAGGAATACCTGCTGAAGGGATGGGGAGAACCTGCTGAAGGGTTGGGGACATCCTGCTGAGGGGACGGGGAGAAACTGCCGAGGGGATGGGGAGAAACTGCTGAGGGGATTGGGAGAACCTGCTGAGGGGTTGAGGAGAACCTGCTGAGGGGATGGGGAGAAGCTGTGGAGGGGAGAGAGAGAAGCCGCTGAACGATTGGGAGAACCTGATGAGGGGATGGGGATAACCTGCTGAGGGGATGAGGAGTACCTTCTAAGGGGATGAGAAGTCCCTGCTGAGGGGATGGGGATAACCTGCTGAGGGGATGAGGAGTACCTGCTGAGGGGATGAGAAGTCCCTGCTGAGGGGTTGGGGAGAACCTGCTGAGGGGTTGGGGAGAACCTGCTGAGGGGATGAGGAGAACCTGCTGAGGGGATGAGGAGAACCTCCTGAGGGGTTGGGGTGAACCTGCTGAGGGGAGGAGGAGAACCTGCTGAGGGGAGGTGGAGAACCTGCTGAAAGGATGGGGAGTACCTGCTGAGGGGTTGAGGAGAACCTGCTGAGGGGATGGGGACAAGCTGTGGAGGGGAAAGAGAGAAGCCGCTGAACGGTTGAGAGAACTTGCTGAGGGGTTGGGGAGAATCTGCTGACGGGATGGGGAGAACCTTCTGAGAGGATGGGGAGAACCTGCTGATGGGATGAGGAGAACCTGCTGAGGGGATGGGGAGAAGCTGTGGAGGGGGGAGGGAGAAGCCGCTGAAAGATTGGGAGAACCTGCTGAGGGGATGGGGAGAACCTGCTAAGGGGATGGGGAGTACCTGCTGAGGGGATTGGGAGAACCTTCTGAGGGGTTGAGGAGAACCTGCTGAGGGGATGGAGAGAAGCTGTGGAGGGGTAAGAGAGAAGCCGCTGAACGATTGGGAGAACCTGATGAGGGGATGGGGATAACCTGCTGAGGGGATGAGGAGTACCTGCTGAGGGGATGAGAAGACCCTGCTGAGGGGTTGGGGAGAACCTGCTGAGGGGTTGGGGAGAACCTGCTGAGGGGTTGCGGAGAACCTGCTGAGGGGTTGGGGAGAACCTGCTGAGGGGTTGGGGAGAACCTGCTGAGGGGATGGGGAAAACCTGCTGAGGGGATGGGGAAAACCTGCTGAGGGGATGAGGAGAACCTGCTGAGGGGATGGGGAGAACCTTCTGAGGGGATGAGGAGAACCTCCTGAGGGGTTGGGGTGAACCTGCTGAGGGGAGGAGGAGAACCTGCTGAGGGGAGGTGGAGAACCTGCTGAGGGGAGGTGGAGAACCTGCTGAGGGGATGGGGAGTACCTGCTGAGGGGTTGAGGAGAACCTGCTGAGGGGATGGGGAGAAGCTGTGGAGGGGAAAGAGAGACGCAGCAGAACGGTTGAGAGAACTTGCTGAGGGGTTGGGGAGAATCTGCTGACGGGATGGGGAGAACCTTCTGAGAGGATGGGGAGAACCTGCTGATGGGATGAGGAGAACTTGCTGAGGGGATGGGGAGAAGCTGTGGAGGGGGGAGGGAGAAGCCGCTGAAAGATTGGGAGAACCTGCTGAGGGGATGGGGAGAACCTGCTAAGGGGATGGGGAGTACCTGCTGAGGGGATTGGGAGAACCTTCTGAGGGGTTGAGGAGAACCTGCTGAGGGGATGGGGAGAAGCTGTGGAGGGGAGAGAGAGAAGCCGCTGAACGATTGGGAGAACCTGATGAGGGGATGGGGATAACCTGCTGAGGGGATGAGGAGTACCTGCTGAGGGGATGAGAAGACCCTGCTGAGGGGTTGGGGAGAACCTGCTGAGGGGTTGGGGAGAACCTGCATAGGGGTTGGGGAGAACCTGCTGAGGGGATGGGGAAAACCTGCTGAGGGGATGGGGAAAACCTGCTGAGGGGATGAGGAGAACCTGCTGAGGGGTTGGGGTGAACCTGCTGAGGGGAGGAGAACCTGCTGAGGGGATGGGGAGAACCTGCTGAGTGGATGGGGAGTACCTGCTGAGGGGTTGAGGAGAACCTGCTGAGGGGATGGGGAGAAGCTGTGGAGGGGAAAGAGAGAAGCCGCTGAACGGTTGGGAGAACTTGCTGAGAGGTTGGGGAGAATCTGCTGACGGGATGGGGAAAACCTTCTGAGAGGATGGGGAGAACCTGCTGATGGGATGAAGGGAACCTGCTGAGGGATTGTGGAGAAACTGCTGAAGGGATGTCGAGAACCTGCTGAGGGGCTGGGGTGAACCTGCTGAGGGGATGGGGAGAAGCTGTGGAGGGGGGAGGGAAAAGCCGCTGAAAGATTGGGAGAACCTGCTGAGGGGATGAGGAGTACCTGCTGAAGGGATGGGGAGAACCTGCTGAGGGGATGAGGAGTACCTGCTGAAGGGATGGGGAGAACCTGCTGAGGGGATGAGGAGAACCTGCTGAGGGGATGGGGAGAACCTGCTGAGGGGAGGAGAACCTGCTGAGGGGATGGGGAGAACCTGCTGAGGGGATGGGGAGTACCTGCTGAGGGGTTGAGGAGAACCTGCTGAGGGGATGGGGAGTAGCTGTGGAGGGGAAAGAGAGAAGCCGCTGAACGGTTGGGAGAACTTGCTGAGGGGTTGGGGAGAATCTGCTGAGGGGATGGGGAGAACCTGCTGATGGGGTGAGGAGAACCTGCTGATGGGATGAGGAGAAACTGCTGAGGGGATGTCGAGAACCTGCTGAGGGGCTGGGGTGAACCTGCTGAGGGGATGGGGAGCTGTGGAGGGGGGAGGGAGAAGCCACTGAAAGATTGGGAGAACCTGCTGAGGGGATGGGGAGTACCTGCTGAGGGGATGAGGAGTACCTGCTGAGGGGATGAGGAGTACCTGCTGAGGGGATGGGGAGAACCTGCTGAGGGGATGGGGAGAACCTGCTGAGGGGATGGGGAGAACCTGCTGAGGGGATGGGGGAGAACCTGCTGAGGGGATGGGGGAGAACCTGCTGAGGGGATGGGGAGAAGCTGTGGAGGGGGGGGGGGGGGAAGAAGCTGCTTAACAGTTGGGAGAACCTGCTGAGGGCATGGGGAGAACCTGCTAAGGGGATGGGGAAAAACTGCTCAGGGGATGGGGAGAAGCTGTGGAGGGAGAAGCCGCTGAAAGGTTGGGAGAAACCATGCAGAGGGTGGGTAGAAGTCACGGAGAGGGTGGGGGGAGACGCAGTGGGTAGGGAGGAGCAGCGGAACGGGTGGCTAGAAGCAGCGGAACGGGTGGCTAGAAGCTGAGAAGGGGTGGGAAAAATCCGCGTAGGTGATAGGGAGAAGTCGCGGACGGGGTGTGTAGAATCCGGGGAGAGGTGAGAATCCTCCTTTCCTATTAGTCTCCTGTGGAGCTTTTAGGCTATGTGCGCACTAGAAAGTTACTTTTTCTCATAATAAACGGACACTCTGAAAGAATCCCGCACATGCGTTTTTGCCGCAAGTTGGTCCCCGCGGATTTTTACCATTATCTATGGCAAAAACAGCAGGTACCTGCGGAAAAGAAGTGACATGCTCATTAATTCCGCAGCGGAAAATCCGCGGGTATAACAAAACACAGTGTGCACACAGAATTTTTTAAAACCCAAAGGTTTTGCTGGGGAATGACTGCAGCAATGATTAGACACATTTTCTGCAGCAAATCCGAGGCAAAATCCGGTAAGTGCGCACAGGGCCTTAAAAGCCTGTTTTTTCCTGAAACACCAAGCACACCTGGCTGATATCACACAGCCGGGCCGGATACAGCACATTATACCGTCCGGCAGTCTTTGTGTATTTCGTTTTGCGTGTTTTTCTCTCATCACTGCGCTGTTTTGCTGCATTATAATGTATGGACATTATTAGAGGGGCCGTCCATGAAGATCTTATACTCTGCGGCTGCCTCCCGCACACCACAGTCCCGCGCGCCGGACACTGCAAGTCTACAGCATAGCCCCGCCCACAAAACGCAGAAGCGCTCACGTGATCATGACGTCATCAAAGGTCCTACACTAACCACCGTCGCATTGTGAAAACGGCTCCTCCCCCACATGTGATTGAACACGTGGCCATGACATCATCACAGGTCCTTACACCCTTGTTTGTGTTGCTATGGTAGCCGGAGCGTCGCTTGCCCAGATTACCGCGGATGATAGGAAATACCGGGAGGAGAGGAGCCGGTGTCCGGTGTGAGAGCGCAGGGAGCATGGTGAAGCTGTCCGCCAAGTGTATCGTAGCTGGTGAGTCCTGTGCGCCATCGTATCCTGCAGGCAGAGAACCGTCCCAGCTCTTTCCCGGGACGTGTCTGACAGGCGGTTTTTCCCCATGCGTGCCTCTTGCGGGTTGAGTGGCAGGAGGTGCAGTGTTTTGTAATAGAGCTCTGTTCACATGTAGCATAAAGGCTGCGGTTTTCTGCTGAGTTTATTTTTTGCAGAAAATTTGCTGTTAAATTGCAAGAACAGTGGATGAGATGTTCTGAAAACCCGCGCCCTCTGGATCTCTGTGTTTTTCTGCGTTTTTTTCTGTATCAGAACCTTGAAATACATGTGGTTTAATTTTTAAGTGCAGAATCAATATTTTTATAATTAAAAAACAAATTTGCACCAAAACCGCAATAATCCGGGCAGAGTAAGGCCTCATTCACACCCCAGAGCTGATTCTTACAGGCGGCGTGGCACTCCTACCTCATCTATGGGGCTGGGCACGTCTGGTGTTTTTTTTTTGTTTTCGATGGTCCAAGGAAAATCATGGAGATGTCCAATTTTGATCCAAGTGGCAGTCAGTATTTTCATCTGTGGAAAGTACTGATCTGAATGAGGCCTTATTGTTTCTATAATCCTTTGCACTGTTTATCACTACATACAGCGTGGTGTGTGAGGCTCTCCAGAGCTCAGTAACCCAGAGCCGTCATAGTGATGACCCAGGGTTACCATGGCAGCAATCAGGTCCCTGTGATCGCATTACAGAGACCCGACTGCCAGGGAGAGGTAAGCAATCATTCTCCCTGCTTCTTGAATGCTTTGATCGTATTGATCACAGCATTCAGGGGGTTAAAGTGTGTGCATCACTGCGTGTAGTGAGGGCAGGGTCCCGGCTGTAATATCAGCCGGAGACCCGGCGGCGATTGCAGGGGTACAGCGCCTGAACCGCCTCCAATATCACACAATCAACAGAGCGAGAGATGGGTGAACAATCCAAAGAACATTTATTCCAAGCAAATCAGAAAGTCCATAACATAATCCAGCACATAGAGGGTAAAATCATCCAGTAATGGGATAAATGTCCCGGGGATCAGTCACAATCCTCCAGAAGTCCTTCTCCATTGAAATCGGGGTTTCTCACAGTCTTTCTGGGGTGTCAGCTTCTCCCTCAGAGGATCAATCTAAGGCTGCTTTCACACATCCGGTTTTTGCTCTGCGGCACAATCCGGCACTTTGCAGAAAAAACGCAACTGTTTTTTTTTTTTGCTGCCGGTTGCGTTTTTTTTGCATAGACTAACATTAGTGCCGCATTGTGCTTGCGTTCCGTCCGGTTTTTGCCGCATGCGGCAGATTTAGCCGATGCGGCGGCTGGATAGAACGTTGCCTGGCACGTTTTTTGTGCGGCAAAAAAAGCCGCATCCGACCGATGCGGTGCATTTTCCTATGCATGCCTATGGACGCCGGAAGCGGCGCGGTGCGGCAAAAAACGCATCCGGCCGCCGAATGTGGTTTTTGCCACTGCGCATGCTCAGTAGCCTGCCGCAAGTGGCAAAAACCGGACGGGCCGCATGGGAAAAACTTATGCAAAGGATACGGTGTTTTCGCCGCATCCGTTGCATAGGTTTCACAGCCGGATTGAGCCGCACTGCTCAAGCCGGATGTGTGAAAGTAGCCTAAGGCCAGTATCACACTTGCGAGTTCCTTGCGTGTAACCAGGGATGTGGAGCTAAACCTCTGACTCCGACTCCTACATATATTGCTTATAGCTAGGTGAAAAATTTATTGTAATACATGAACATGTGTATGTGAACATCAGACATTTAATAGTTTTTATGATACAATAATCAAGATATTTGGATAGAACATAAAATATATTTATTGGAATACAACTTTAGAACACAAACTGTAATAAATTGTAAATATGTAATACACTATGTAATATACAGTAGATTACATATATATCTTGTGTGTGTGTGTGTGTATATATATATATATTACATATTGTATTACATATTTACAATTTATTAGTTTTTGGTGTTCTAAAGTTGTATCCAATAAATATATTTTATGTTCTATCTAAATATCTTGATTATTGCATCATAAAAAGAGTTAAATGTCTGATGTTCACATTGTACTACAATAACTTTTTACACTTAAATATAAGCATTATACTAAATGTTATTATTTAGTAGAATATTCAGCACATTCTGCATTGCACGACTGTCCCTAATTTATTATAGTACCCTAGGGGTACTTCACACACAGCGAGATCGCTACTGAGATGGCTGCTGAGTCACGGTTTTTGTGACGCAGCAGTGACCTCATTAGCGATCTCGCTGTGTGTGACACTGAGCAGCGATCTGGCCCCTGCTGCGAGATTGCTGCTCGTTACACACAGCCCTGGTTCATTTTTTTATTGTTGCTCTCCCGCTGTGACACACAGATCGCTGTGTGTGACAGTGAGAGAGCAACAATCCTGAATGTGCAGGGAGCAGGAGCCGGCGTCTGACAGCCTGCGGTAAGCTGTAACCAAGGTAAACATCGGGTACCTTCGTTACCAGCCTCCGCAGCTCTGACGCTGCCAGTGCCGGCTCCTGCTCCCTGCACACGCTAAGCTAAGCGGTGTGCGCTGGTAACTAATGTAAACACCGGGTAACCATACCCGATGTTTACCTTAGTTACCAGTGTCCGCAGCTTCCAGACGCCGGCTCCGTGCAAGCGCAGCGTCGCTTGCACGTCGCTGCTGGCTGGGGGCTGGTCACTGGTCGCTGGTGAGATCTGCCTGTTTGACAGCTCACCAGCGACCATGTAGCGATGCAGCAGCAATCCTGATCAGGTCAGATCACTGGTGGGATCGCTGCTGCGTCGCTAAAGTGTGAAGGTACCCTTACTCCTCTCTTGTCTTTCTCAACTAGAATGAATAATCCCCCAGGTAAGCAGAGAGTTTAGGTGGATCCCAGGCCCCATTCCCTAGACTTAGGGGTGCTTCACACACAGCGAGCTCACTGCCGAGATCGCTGCTGAGTCACGCTTTTTGTGACGCAGCAGTGACCTCATTAGCGATCTCGCTGTGTGACACTGAGCAGTGATCTGGCCCCTGCTGCGAGATCGCTGCTCGTTACACACAGCCCTGGTTCGTTTTCTTCAAAGGCGCTCTCCCGCTGTGACACACAGATCGCTGTGTGTGACAGCGAGAGAGCGACAAATGAAGCGAGCAGGGAGCAGGAGCCGGCGTCTGGCAGCTGAGGTAAGCTTGTAACCAAGATAAACATCGGGTAACCAAGGTGGTTACCCGATATTTACCTTAGTTACCAGCCTCTGCAGCTCTCACGCTGCCTGTGCTGCCGGCTCCGGCTCTCTGCACATGTAGCTGCTGTACACATCGGGTTAATTAACCCGATGTGTACAGCAGCTAGGAGAGCAAGGAGCCAGCGCTAAGCAGTGTGCGTGGCTCCCTGCTCTCTGCACATGTAGCTGCATTACA
Organism: Anomaloglossus baeobatrachus; assembly: GCF_048569485.1. Classification (NCBI taxonomy): domain Eukaryota; kingdom Metazoa; phylum Chordata; class Amphibia; order Anura; family Aromobatidae; genus Anomaloglossus; species Anomaloglossus baeobatrachus. The sequence continues at coordinate 67,450,673 of NC_134360.1, forward strand.
CATCGGGTTAATTAACCTGATGTGTACTGTAGCTAGGAGAGCAAGGAGCCAGCGCTCAGTGTGCGCGGCTCCCTGCTCCCTGCACACACAGCTGTGCGCTGGTAACTAATGTAAACATCGGGTAACCATACCCGATGTTTACCTTAGTTACTAGTCTCCGCAGCTTCCAGACAGCGGCTCCGTGCAAGCGCAGCGTCGCTTGCACGTCGCTGCTGGCTGGGGGCTGTTCACTGGTCGCTGGTGAGATCTGCCTGTTTGACAGCTCACCAGCGACCATGTAGCGATGCAGCAGCGATCCTGACCAGGTCAGATCGCTGGTCGGATCGCTGCTGCATCGCTAAGTGTGAAGGTACCCTTAAGCTGGTGTCACACTAAGCGACAGCGACAACGACGTCGCTGTTACGTCACCATTTTCGGTGACGTAACAGCGACCTTGTAAGTCGCTGTTATGATCGCTGCTTAGCTGTCAAACACAGCAGAAGCAGCGATCATAACGTCGCTGTGTTACATGTGCAGAGAGCAGGGAGCCGCGCTTAGCGCTGGCTCCTTGCTCTCCTACAGTACACATCGGGTTAATTAACCCGATGTGTGCTCCAGCTACATGTCACAGTTCAGAGAGCAAGGAGCCGCGCGCACTGCTTAGCGCTGGCTCCTTGCTCTCCTTGCTACAGTATACATCGGGTTAATTACCCGATGCATACTGCAGCCACATGTCACAGTGCAGGAGCCGGCGCTGGCAGCAAGAGCTGAGGCTGGTAACCAGCGTAAACATCGGGTAACTAGGGAAAGGTCTTCCCTTGGTTACCCGATGTTTACGCTGGTTACAGCTTACCGCAGCTGCCAGTGCCGGCTCCTGATCGCTTCATTTCGTCGCTCTCTCGCTGTCACACACAGCGATGTGTGTGTCACAGCGGGAGAGTGACGACCAAAAAATGAAGCTGGACATTCAGCAACGACCGGCGACCTCACAGCAGGGGCCAGGTCGTTGCTGGATGTCACACACAGCGACAGCGACGGGACGTCGCTGCAACGTCACAGAAAATGGTGACGTAGCAGCGACGTCGTTGTCGTCGTCGTTATGTGTGACACCAGCTTAAGGGACAAAAGCCCGGCAGGGGGTGATTAACCTGCAAACAGGACAATGTACACACAAGGAATTCACATAGTGACAGATCACCACATCTAAAATACGAACCTTCACAAAATTATACACAACACCCCATATTTCACACCACACCCCGTGATCGCCATGACTTAAGAAAGCATAAGAAGCAGGAAAAAACACATGAAAAAACGCGCAAACGCAATTAAAACTGCACATTGTTTCTGCTGCGTTTCTCCTGCCAAAACATTCTTTTTATGTGCAGAAAAGAACCACATAGAATAGCAATGTGGGCCCATAGCCTTATTGTGATGCAGACACTTGCAGAAAAAAACAAGTATTTAGACCATGTTCACACAGGGCTTTACTTTCCAGCTGTTCCCCCACACATAAAAATGCAGTGTTGGCTGTAAAAACACTGCAGACATAACACGTCTTTTTGAGGCATTTTGTTGTATTTTCTGTGAAAGAATTCACATCCTTTTGTTTTTTGTTTTTTTTTGGGGGGGGGGTTCTTCAAAAAAATGCAAGGAACAAAATACAGTGCAAACAAGATTTTGGTAATGTGAAATGTTGCTTTTTTATTTTATTTTTAATTGATGAATAGTACACATGACAATAAGCAGCTTTATAAAAGATTTTATCAGAGAAATCTTCTTTTTTCTCTTCCAAAATCCGTATTCGGTGAAGACTTTGGCATTACTGAGAGAGGAAATGGCAGTTGGTGCTGATGAGATTCTATGTAGATAGAAGAGGGAGGAGGGGGCGGAGCTCTTCTAGCTCCTCCTTCTGCCTCTGGCTCCTCCCTCCCATCATCATAGAATCTTAGAAAATTAGCTTTGTTACACAATATCCTATGTAATCTCTAAGGGTATTTTTTACAGTGTTTCCTGTGACAGTCTGTTTGAAAAGAGTCTCAAACACGACTCCACAGGAGGCTGGCGCTGCACTCACTCGTTGCAGCATCTATTGCCCCTCCTGGAACTGGAAGTCATTAGGAGGCAGCGCTGCAGTGGGTTACTACAGTTATTTGCATCGCTGCCCCCTCTGTAGACATCCTTGATGATAGATGCTGTGGGGGAGGTGAGTGCAGCGCCGGCTCTCTCCTTCTGTCTCAGAAGCAGCGGTGGCAAACTGTCAAGATGTCATCAGGGGGTGGAGGCAGTGGCGTAACGTGAAGCTCATGGGGCCCAATGCAAAAGCTCCAACAGGGACCCCAATTTTTGCAAGTCTTTAATAGCATTGGTCTTTTTATATAGGCCAAAGAGACTTTTTGGGCCCAGGTCCCAAGTGCAATTGTAATCCCTGAACCTATTATAGTTACACCCCTTGGTGGAGATAGAAGCAGTGAGTGACACCAGCACCACCCACAGCTTATAGTACCACCCTCAAACAAATCGTCATCTGTGGGCGGCACAGGTATCATTCACTACTTTTATCGCTACCCCTGATGACAATTCATTTCAGGGCTAGCGCTAGTGTCACTCACTGCTTCTATCTCTGCCTCCCGATGACATCTTGTTTCACAGTTCGGAAGGTGCGGCTGTTTTAGGGATAGAAGCAGAGAGCTGGCGCTGCACTCACCTCTTCCACAGCTTCTATCACCATGAATCCAGGATATCTGTAGAGGACAGCTATTCAATGAACTGTAGAAAGTAACTGCAGTGCTGACCCCTGGTGACATCCAGTTCTGGGAGGGGCAAAAGACACTGCAGGGAGTGAGTGCAGCCCCAGCCTCCTGGAAGTGCATGGAAAAAAACACATTTAGGGATTAGGTCGATCAGGGACATGTATTGTAATTACAAAAGTGTTTAGAAGATAAAGATAGTTAGAAAGGACATTGTTTGTGCTGGACTGGCCCTTTAAGACAACACTTACATGTTGTGTCCCTTATAAGATAATTCTGTTACATCTATTCTTAAATCTCTGCTTTGTACCATTCCTCTATTATTGTTACCCATTGGGTTTGTATCAACCGGGTCATTCCAGTGTCTATGGGGTCACACCTGGATGTACAGGGAGAATGTTAACACCCAGTTGTTAATTTAGTCACACATTTCCATGAGGAGTAACAGAGTAACGGCAAAAGACAAACGATGATCCAGAATTGTTACTGTTCCTTTTTGTGATAAATCCGCCATCCGGTTCCACAGATGTGAGCCTCGCTATCTCGTGCGCCCCATGGGCTTTGCATTATGTGATTGGCTTTTTTTTCTTCCTCTTGATACACATTTCTGTACTTTGAGTACATAGCGGTGTCTGACGCACAAAATCACTGATACTTAAATTAATTGCAGCTTGGAAACGCTCGATATTCTGTTATATATGAGATGTTGTCTTTCTGAAAAACTATAAACAAAGTAGCATCTGAAGACAGCCTGGCCTTAACCCCTGTGTGACCAGACGATTCGTTTTCCCTTTTATCCCTCTTTTCTTCCTCTCCTTCTTCCTTACAGTAGGGAGACAATCAGGAAGGACAGCTTGACTGTTTATTTCTTTATCGTTCCTTTGGGAGACCCAGACCATGGGTGTTTAGCTTCTGCCTCCGGAGGACACACAAAGTACTACACTTAAAAGTGTAGCTCCTCCCTCTGAGCTTATACACCCCCTGGTGAGCAGACCCAGCCAGTTTATCGCTTTGTGTTCAGAAGGCATACATCCACACATGCATTCTCATATGATTTTTTTCCTTTTGGAACGAGATTGAAGAGTGGGGTCCACGTCTGGACCCCCGGCATGTCCCTTCTCACCCCACTGTGTCGGCGGTGTTGTAAGGTTGATTCCTAGGCTGGAGCCTTACATGCCGTGCTCCTTCACCATCCCTCCTGGGCTCTGGCTTGAAGTGGGAGTCAGCACGGTTCTCCATGCTTGGCAGGAGACCGGTCTCCATCCGCAGCCCTTCAGGACCCTGCTGGACCGGAGCACTCATCCCCACGGACTTGGCCCTGCGTCTCAGCAAGCTAAGTACCTGACACGTTTAGATTTCGGGGTCCCTGTACTTTATTGTTGGGGGAGAGTGTGCTTATTGTGTTTACTGACATTTCCGGCGGGTTCTCTAGCTGTCGCCCGAGAACCGCGCCGATGGTGCCTGCGCGTCGGCCGCGCCGCTCAAATTTAAGCCCCGGCTTCGCCGGAGGCCTAGTTTCTGTTTCACTGCCCTCGCATGTCATTCATGCAGAGGGACAGGCTCGGCTCCTCCCGGCGGCCGTTCTGTACAGGGGAGGGACACTCCCCACTGCAGTGTGTGTCCCCTCCCCTGTAGGTCTCTATGGCCCTCCAGATCCCGCTCCTCAAGCAAGTCTCGCCCCCTCTCTTCACTCCGGCGGCCATTTTCTCAGCGTTCTCTCTGCAATCAGTCATTGCAGCGCTGGTCTGCAGCATCTCTGCTGAGGTGCTGTGCTTGGGGGTCCGGGCTTCGGGATCTGGAGGGCACACAACACCGCTCCAGCGGTCTGGTAAGCCACAACCGGTCTCCGGTTGTGGACCTCTGTATATACTCTCTGGGGTTCATTCTCTGGCAGAGCCCCCACTCCAGCAGCATGTCTTACACGAGGAGCAAGGTCCCAAAGCTTTATGCTGTATGCGCTGCATGTAAGCTCCTGCTGCCTGAACCGAGCATCTTCCCACATTGTGATGCCTGCTCTAACTTGGCGGTGCCACAGCCTGGAGTCTCACCCCCAGTGGTTTCTCAGGCTGCTCCTGCTCCTGTGGCTGAACCCCTGGCTTGGGTAGAATCCTTTTCTAGGTCTATCTCCCAGTCTTTTGCTGAGTCCATGGGACTTCTGTCCAGGACGTTGATGAATATGCATCAGCCCCCTTCACAGGGTGCCTCTGCTGCTAGGGGTCCCTCAGGACCGGAGCTCACAGAGGATTCATCATCAGGGCCCAGACCCCGTCCTCCTAAGAAGAGACGCAGGGTTCCCTTTCCCTCCTCCTCCCGTGGCTCTGATTCCAGAGCTGACTCGCAGGATGAGGAGGATGCCTTTACTGGGGGCTCGGAGGCTAACTCCATGTGCCTCATTGATCTGTCCGAAAGTGACTCAGATCTTAGTGACTTGATTGCTTCTATTAATTCTGTACTGGATCTCAATCCACCAGTATCAGAGGAGCAACCCTCTCTGGCAGAAAAGCACCAGTTTACCTCGCCTAAGAGAGTAAAGAGTGTGTTCTTTAACCACTCCAGTTTTCAGGCCGCTGTGACCAAGCCCAGGGCCTGTCCTGACAAGCGCTTCCCAAAGCGTGGTTCTGATGACCGTTTTCCCTTTCCACCTGAGGTGGTCAAGGAGTGGGCTCAGTCCCCAAAGGTAGACCCTCCGGTGTCTAGGCTCGCAGCCCGGACCGTTGTGTCGGTGGCTGATGGCACTTCCCTTAAGGATTCCACTGACCGCCAGATTGACCTTCTGGCCAAATCCGTGTATGAAGCGGCAGGGGCCGCGTTTTCTCCGACTTTTGCAGCAGTGTGGGCTCTCAAGGCCATCTCTGCTTCTCTAGAGGAGATGCATTCCCTCGCCAGGGAATCTATGCCCGAAATGGTTACCTTAACTTCCCAGGCTTCAGCCTTTTCATCCTATGCCATGTCTGCCATGCTGGAGGCTTCTCACCGCACTGCGGTGGCTTCGGCTAATTCCCTCGCTATCCGCAGAATCTTGTGGTTTCGAGAGAGGAAGGCAGATGCTTCTTCAAAGAAGTACCTTGCTGGGCTCCCTTTTGCTGGGTCCCGGCTGTTCGGAGAACAGCTGGATGACATTATTAAGGAAGCTACTGGCGGGAAGAGTACTTCCATGCCTCAAACTAAAGCCAGGAAACCTGCCCAGGGTAGGAATCAGTCGATGTTTCGCTCCTTTCGTTCCTCCAACTGGTCGTCCTCTAAGCCCTCCGCCTCGTCAGCTAACTCAGCCAAGGACCAAAAATCCAACTGGCGCCCAAAAGCGCGTCCACAGAAGACCGCAGGAGCTGCTGCCACTAAGGCAGCCTCCTCGTGACTATCTGCCCGCTCCAGCAACGTCCTTAGTCGGTGGCAGGCTCTCCCACTTTGGCGACGCTTGGTTTCAACACGTCTCCGATCAGTGGGTGAGAGATATCATCTCCCACGGCTACAGGATAGAATTCTCTTCCAGTCCGCCAAACAGATTTTTTCTCTCAACTCCCCCCTGCTCCAAGGCCGCCGCCTTCTCACAGGCCGTGGCAGCCTTACAGGCCAATGGAGTAATTGTACCGGGAACGGTTCAGAGGTTTCAACTCAAATCTCTTCCTAGTTCCCAAAAAGGACGGTACCTTCCGGCCCATCCTGGATCTCAAGCTTCTCAACAAGCATGTTCAGGTGCGGCGCTTTCGCATGGAGTCTCTGCGATCAGTCATTGCCTCTATGTCCCAAGGGGATTTCCTGGCATCCATCGACATCAGAGATGCCTATCTGCATGTGCCAATTGCAGTGTCACACCAGCGTTGGCTACGTTTTGCAGTAGGAGAAGATCACTTCCAATTCGTGGCTCTCCCCTTCGGGTTGGCCACGGCCCCTCGGGTATTCACCAAGGTCATGGTAGCAGTGATTGCAGTTCTGCACCTCCAGGGGTTGGCAGTGATTCCTTACCTGGACGACCTTCTAGTCAAGGCTTCATCCAGCGCAGACTGTCAGCGGAGTGTCTCGCTCACTCTCTCCACTCTAGCTCAATTCGGGTGGCTGGTCAATCTGCCCAAATCCACTCTGACTCCGACCCAGAGTCTCACGTACCTAGGGATGCAGTTCGAGACCTTGACGGCACTTGTGAAGTTGCCCTTAGTCAAACAGCAGTCCCTCCAGCTAGCGGTGCGCTCTCTGCTGAGGCCCCGCCGTTATACCCTCAGGCGTCTGATGCAGGTGCTGGGTCAAATGGTGGCGTCCATGGAGGCTGTTCCCTTTGCCCAGTTCCATCTGCGCCCCCTGCAGCTGGATATTCTCCGCTGTTGGGACAAGCTGCCTTCCTCCTTACACAGGTTAGTGGCTCTGTCGCCACAAACCAGGAGCTCTCTTCAGTGGTGGCTTCGGCCTCTCTCCCTGTCCCAGGGGCGCTCCTTCCTGGCCCCGTCCTGGGTGATTCTCACCACGGATGCCAGTCTATCCGTCTGGGGAGCGGTATATCTCCACCACAGAGCGCAGGGCACTTGGACTCCGTCCGAGTCAGCCCTTTCAATCAATGTGCTGGAAACCAGAGCCGTGCTTCTAGCTCTCCTAGCTTTTCACCACCTGTTGGCGGGCAGGCACATTCGAGTCCAGTCAGACAACGCGACAGCGGTGGCCTACATCAATCACCAAGGCGGGACATGCAGCCGCCTGGCGATGTTGGAAGTACAACGCATCCTTCAATGGGCGGAGGACTCCAAGTCCACCATATCCGCAGTCCACATCCCAGGCGTGGAAAACTGGGAGGCAGATTATCTCAGCCGTCAAACCGTGGACGGTGGCGAGTGGTCCCTGCACCCGGCAGTGTTTCAGTCAATCTGCCGCAAATGGGGCACTCCGGACGTGGACCTAATGGCATCCCGTCACAAGGTTCCCGTTTACGTGGCTCGCTCCCACGACCCTCAGGCATTCGCCGCGGACGCACTGGTTCAAGATTGGTCCCAGTTTCGTCTGTCCTACGTGTTTCCCCCTCTAGCTCTCTTGCCCAGAGTTCTGCGCAAGATCAGAATGGAGGGCTGTAGAGTCATCCTCATTGCACCGGACTGGCCCAGGCGAGCTTGGTATCCAGACCTGCTCCATCTGTCCGTAGAGATGCCGTGGCATCTCCCGGACCGTCCAGACCTACTCTCACAAGGTCCGTTTTTCCTCCTGAATTCTGCGGCTCTCAAATTGACGGCGTGGCTCTTGAGTCCTGGATCTTGACGGCTTCTGGTATCCCTCCTGAAGTCATCTCCACTATGACTCGGGCCCGTAAGTCTTCCTCCGCTAAGATCTATCACAGGACTTGGAAAATTTTCCTGTCCTGGTGTCGCTCTACTGACCATCCTCCTTGGCCATTCTCCTTGCCGACCCTTCTGTCTTTTCTACAGTCCGGTCTGCAGCTAGGACTGTCCCTCAACTCTCTCAAGGGACAGGTCTCAGCTCTGTCAGTTCTGTTCCAGCGGCGTCTCGCTCGGCTGGCTCAGGTCCGCACCTTTATGCAAGGCGCGTCTCACATCATTCCGCCTTACCGGCGGCCCTTGGATCCCTGGGACCTTAATTTAGTTCTCACGGTTTTGCAGAAACCCCCCTTTGAGCCTCTTAGGGAGGTCTCTTTGCATCGTCTTTCACAGAAAGTGTTTTTTCTGGTGGCCATAACTTCCCTCAGGAGAGTCTCTGATTTGGCCGCGCTCTCTTCGGAGTCGCCTTTTTTTAGTTTTTCATCAAGACAAGGTGGTTCTCCGTCCGACTCCGGATTTTCTTCCTAAGGTGGTCTCTCCTTTCCACCTTAACCAGGACATTACCCTACCTTCCTTTTGTCCGGCTCCTGTTCATCGCTTTGAAAAAGCGCTGCATACTCTGGATCTGGTGCGTGCGCTCCGGATCTATGTGTCTCGCACCGCTGCTCTTAGGCGGTGTACTTCTCTTTTTGTGCTAACCACAAGTCGGCGCAAGGGCCTCTCTGCTTCTAAGCCGACCTTAGCCCGTTGGATTAGATCGACCAGTTCGGACGCCTACCAGAGTTCTCAGGTGCCTCCCCCGCCGGGGATCAAGGCATATTCGACCAGAGCTGTTGGTGCCTCTTGGGCTTTCAGGCACCAGGCTACGGCTCAACAAGTCTGTCAGGCTGCCACTTGGACTAGCCTGCATACCTTTTCAAAGCACTACCAAGTGCATGCTCATGCTTCGGCAGATGCGAGCTTGGGCAGACGCATCCTTCAGGCGGCTGTCGCCCATTTGTGAAGTTAGGTTCTGCCTACTTCTTGCCTTTTTTCGGTTTATTTCCCACCCAGGGACTGCTTTGGAACGTCCCATGGTCTGGGTCTCTCAAAGGAACGATAAAGAAAAAGAGAATTTTGTTTACTTACCGTAAATTCTTTTTCTTATAGTTCCGTATTGGGAGACCCAGCACCCTCCCTGTTGCCTGTTGGCAATTTTCTTGTTCCGCGTGTTATCACCGGCTGTTGTCGTGGACAGAGTCTCCGGTTGTTCCGGCTTTTGCTCTGTTCTACTTGTGGGTGGCTATTCTCCTTCAGCTTTTGCACTAAACTGGCTGGGTCTGCTCACCAGGGGGTGTATAAGCTCAGGGGGAGGAGCTACACTTTTAAGTGTAGTACTTTGTGTGTCCTCCGGAGGCAGAAGCTATACACCCAAGGTCTGGGTCTCCCAAGACGGAACTATAAGAAAAAGAATTTACGGTAAGTAAACAAAATTCTCTTTTTTTTCTGGCCAGCTTATGAAAAAATCATAGAGAGAATATTTTTTTACGAAGACATTGGAAAACCGTAATAAATGGTTTTTCAGGGCAAAAAAGTGACCAATTTTTACGGACTGTCCTGGAATTTCTGTCCGGTTGGCAATCCAGGATGCAATGGATGACAATAGATGCCACAGTCAAAATGACCCCAGCATCTAGGCCACGCACGCAGGCTTATTTTATTTTGCCCACGATGCCGGGCGCCCATTATTCTGTATGGAGGGCTATGTGGGGCCCATTATTCTGTATGGAGGGCTATGTGGAGCCCATTATTCTGTATGGAGGACTATATGGGGACCATTATTCTGTATGGAGGGCTATGTGGGGCCCATTATTCTGTATGGAGGGCTATGTGGAGCCCATTATTCTGTATGGAGGGCTATGTGGAGCCCATTATTCTGTATGGAGGACTATATGGGGCCCATTATTCTGTATGGAGGGCTATGTGGGGCCATTATTCTGTATGGAGAGCTATGTGGAGCCCATTATTCTGTATGGAGGACTATATGGGGCCCATTATTCTGTATGGAGGGCTATGTGGGGCCATTATTCTGTATTCAGGGCTATGTGGGGGCCCATTATTGTGTATGGAGGGCTATGTGGGGGCCCATTATTGTGTATGGAGGACTATGTGGGGGCCCATTATTGTGTATGGAGGACTATGTGGGGGCCCATTATTCTGTATGGAGGACTATGTGGGGCCCATTATTGTGTATGGAGGGCTATGTGGGGCCCATTATTCCGTATGGAGGGCTATGTGGGGGCCCATTATTCTGTATGGAGGGCTATGTGGGGCCCCCATTATTCTGTATGGAGGGCTATGTGGGGGACCATTATTCTGTATGGAGGGCTATGTGGGGCCCATTATTTTGTATGGAGGGCTATGTGGGGCCCATTATTGTGTATGGAGGACTATGTGGGGGCCCATTATTCTGTATGGAGGGGTATCTTAGTCCTGTGACTAGGTTGGCCCGCGACTTTGGCCAAGTTTTTAATTTTAGCCCTCTGTGTATTTGAGTTTGACGCCCCTGAAGGGATTAAACTTCTCGGCCATTCCTGCAAAACCTTGGTTGTTGGTCACAACCAGGATCTGTGGTGATCACACAGATACCACTCTCACACTTCCCAACATTGGTGTTGGAAGAATAGGAATGTCAATATGCCATCTCCACCCAGGAACGCACATTGTTGGACCAACCCCAAATTTGCCAGGGCTGTAACTGAAAAATTTGGACAGCACCTGGGCTTCAAGCTCCTGCGTGAACACAATGACGGCAATCTGCGGTGTATGGACGTCATTATGTATTAAGAGGTTAAAGAAACAGTTCTACGAAATGTCCTTTACTAGTGGTCTCCAACCTGCGGCTTTGTAGTGGCTTCCAAACGTAACCTGTAAAGTGTGACCACTGCACTAACCCACAAGGAGGAAGAAATGGAACAAAACTGCTGTTTGTGACCAAGAATCGCTGCTATGGAGGTTTCCTTTGCAACAGATTTCCTGATCGGCATCTCAATGATAACAAACCACAACAAGCAAAACTCTCACTCATGGGGTTAAATGGCCTTTTGTGCTGCACAAAAGATGATCATTCTCAACATCACATTGTTCCTTTACAAATTTTTTTTACAAAAGCATAGCCTTCCTGTATAAAACAGGCTATTAAACGGCCGGTGATTGGTACGTTTTTACTGATTAGAGGTCATTAAGGGTGCCATCACACTTTAGCGATGCTCCAGCGATCCCACCAGCGATCTGACCTGGTCAGGATCGCTGGTGCATCGCTACATGGTCGCTGGTGAGCTGTCAATCAGGCAGATCTCACCACCGACCAGTGACCAGCCCCCAGCAACGCGTGGAAGCAATGCTGCACTTGGTAACTAAGGTAAATATCGGGTAACCAAGCACTTGGTTACCCGATATTTACCTTTGTTACCAGCGCACACTGCTTAGCGCTGGCTCCCTGCACTCGTAGCCAGAGTACACATCGGGTTAATAAGCAAACCACTTTGCTTATTTACCCGATGTGTACTCCGGCTACGTGTGCAGGGAGCAGGGACCTGGCACTGGGAGCCTGAGAGCGGCAGACGCTAGTAACCAAGGTAAATATCGGGTAACCAAGCAAAGCACTTCGCTTGGTTACCCGATATTTACCTTGATTACAGAATACCGCAGGCTGCCAGACGCCTGCTCCCTGCACATTCAGATTGTTGCTCTCTCGCTGTCACACACAGCGATGTGTGCTTCACAGCGGGAGAGCAACGTCCAAAAAATGAACCAGAGCAGTGTGTATCGAGCAGCGATTTTACAGCAGGGGCCAGATCGCTGCTCAGTGTCACACACAGCGAGATCGCTTATGAGGTCACTGCTGCGTCACAAAAACCGTGACTCAGCAGCGATCTCAGTAGCGATCTCGCTGTGTGTGAAGTACCCCTTAGGGGTACTTTGCATGTTGCGACATCGCTACTGCAATATCGTCGGGGTCAAATCGAAAGTGACACACATCCGGCGCCACTAACGACGTCGCAACGTGTAAAGCCTAGGAGAGAAGATGAACGATTGTGAAACAGTCAAAAATCGGTGATCTGTGTAGTGTCGGTCATTTCCATAATTTTGCTGCAGCGACAGGTACGATGTTGTTCCTCGTTCCTGCGGCAGCACACATCGCTGTGTATGAAGACGAAGGAGCGAGGAACATCTCCTTACCTACGTTCCGCCTGCAATGAGGAAGGAAGGAGGTGGGCAGGATGTTTACGTCCCGCTCATCTCCGCCCCTCTGCTTCTATTGGCCACCTGTCGTGTGACGTCGCTGTGACGCTGCACGACCCGCCCAATTAGGAAGGAGGCGGTTCGCCTATCAGAACGACGTTGCAGGGCAGGTGAGTGCGTGTGACGCTGCCGAAGCGATAATGTTCGCTATGGCAGCTATCGCAAGATATCGCATCTGCGACGGGGGCGGGGACTATCGCGCTCGGCATCGCTATCATCGGCTAGCGATGTCGCAGCGTGCAGAGTACCCCTTAGTCTGACAAATCAGTTAATGTAAACCTGTTCGCTGTTTGCTGGATAACCAAAAAGATTGTCAAGGCCAGTTTCAGGATCCTGGATTAAATGATGCCGACAACCAAACATACACCAATATTTCTTGTTTAATTTTACATAGTTACTAGGGATGAGCGAATGTATTCGCCACTATTTGGTATCCAACGGATAATTCGAGGTATACGCTATCTGACAGCTAATATGGTATTCGCTCCGATACTTTCATTTTCATTTCTGGACTTCCTGGCGCCTTTTTCCAGCCAATGAACACATCTGATGTTGCTTGCCCTCACAGTAACACCGCAGGCTACCGCCGTTTTGGTCAGTCGGTCTCTCCCTCTCTCTTTCTTACTCACCGATCACGGGCGTGGCGCTGCACGGCGTTCACACTGTGGCGGGTTCTCCAGCTTTTGAAAATGCCGGCCGCTCATTATTCCATCTAGTATTCCCTGCTTCCCCCGCCCATCGGCGCCTATGATTGTTTGCAGTCAGACATGCCCCCACACTGAGTGACAGCTGTCTCACTGCACCCAATCACATCCGCCGGTGGGCGGGTCAATATCGTGTAGTAAAATAAATAAATAAATAATTTAAAACGACGTGCGGTCCCCCCCCCAAATGATATCCAGCCGAGGTAAGCACACAGCAGCGGGACAGTATTCTCAGGCTGGGGAGGGCAAGGGCCATTGTTACGGCCCCCCCCTCTCGCAGCCGAGAATATCAGCCCGCTGCTGCCCCGAGAATGTAGCATCCATTAAATGCGACAGTCCCGGCATGTCACTTGCCTTTCTCGATTGCCGTGATGCGGTGGCAATTGGGGTAATAAGGAGTTGATAACAACCCATAGCTGCCACTAAGACCAAGATCAGTAATGGCAGCGTCTATGACACGCCATCACTAATCTGTAAGTAAAGTAAATAAACACACACCGAAAAATCCTTTATTTGAAATAAAACACCAAAAAACCCCTCTGTCACCACTTTATTAACCCCCCCAAATATCCAGGTCCGGTGTAATCCACACTGATTCAGCGACGTCTGTGAGCGAGTGCTCAATGCAGCTTCATTCCGTAAACGATGCTGCAGGGGTAACTTCAAGTCATTTCTCACGGTCAGTGATGTCAACACATTACCGCTCACGAGAACTTCAGTGCTGCTGTAAAGCACAACTCAGAGTGACGTCACTGACCGGCAGTGACCCTATGAGAACTCAGATCCAACCACCCGCAGAGTCACTGCTCCATCACACTTACAGTTGTGGGGGGAAACACATATGTGACGCCCTGGAAAAACCAGGTAGTCACAGTTAGGCCCCCGCATTACACCGTTCCCTCACTAGGAAACACACAGCCAACCAGAAACCCTAGTCACCCCTCCTTAGGGAAAAATAGACACACCAGTGGGCGTGACCAGGCAGTTGGAACACGCCCACCCAGGGGTCCAGACAGCCTGGGGCGGGAAAACAGTAGTTAGTTCAGTTTGGAGTTCAAGTTGGAGAGGAGTGTGGGCTGGAGCTAAGTGTAGCTCCAGCAGGAAAGTTCAAGTTGAGCGGTGCCAGGGTAGAAGCCCTGGTGCCACTGGCTAGGAGCCAGACGGCGGTCTCCGTCAGCAGGAGACGGGAAGACGGCTCGTCAGAACCGAGGTGGACCGGGACAGGGTTGTAGCCCGCCTGTACCGACACAGGGAACCGACCCGGAAACCGTAGCACAAAGGGGGGTACTCGGACCCTGAAGCCAGAACCGGATACAAGCGGACTGGTTAATTAACCGATTGAGGCCAGGACTAGAGGTCCTGTCCCACCCAAAGTCTCTCATAGAAGACAACAGCCCACCGATAGGGAAAAGAGGTCACTGCCAGGGCCCATAGATTCCACGGGCCAGCGTCTGCGGGCACGGCTCCTTAGGCCACATCCAGCCAGGAACGGACTCCTGAGTTTCACGCTAGGACAGTCCACCTCACACAAAACAGTGCAGAGAAAAGGATAGAGACCACCAGCCGGGTGGGAGACCCGAATGCAACCGGCCGCGGCACCGGCCACCATCACCTTGGTTTACCAGAGACTTGTGTGGTAACAGTGAGTACACGAACACCCCCTGTGGTCGCTATCCCCTGCACTGAGTCACCGGGCCCCGGGGCCACCATCCCTACCTACGGAGGGTTTAACAACTTGCTGCACAACATCTCCCCCGGCTGCCCCATAACAGCAGCGGTGGTGTCCCACCTCACCACATACCGTGGGTGGCATCACGAAGTTACTATGGCCTAGCCCGTACATCTACGTCCCTCCCCATTTATTCGGCGTGTCCGCGAGACCCCCAGGTCCGGAGACCCTCGATCCACCACCCCCGAAGGCCCGGATCCAAGCAGTGCCGGCTGCTGGCACGGGGGCGAAACACATACATCACAAATACAAGCTGTAATATCATCTATCTATCCATCCATCCATCTATCCATCCATCTATCCACCCATCTATCCAGCTATCGGATGGAGAAAGGGATGGACGGATGAATGGAGGTAGGAATGGATGGATGAATCAAGGGAGGGATGGATGGATAGAGAGACGGATGCATGGATGGCGAGAGGGAGGGATGCATGGATGGCGAGAGGGAGAGAGGGATGGATGGCGAGATGGAGGGATGGATGGATGGCGAGAGGGAGGGATGGATGGATGGCGAGAGGGAGGGATGGATGGATGGCGAGAGGGAGGGATGGATGGATGGCGAGAGGGAGGGATGGATGGATGGCGAGAGGGAGGGATGGATGGGTGGCGAGAGGGAGGGATGGATGGATGGCGAGAGGGAGGGATGGATGGATGGCGAGAGGGAGGGATGGATGGATGGCGAGAGGGAGGGATGGATGGATGGCGAGAGGGAGGGATGGATGGATGGCGAGAGGGAGGGATGGATGGATGGCGAGAGGGAGGGATGGATGGATGGCGAGAGGAAGGGATGGATGGCGAGAATAAGGGATGGATGGAGACAGGAATGGATGGATGGAGACAGGAATGGATGGATGGAGACAGGAATGGATGGATGGAGACAGGAATGGATGGATGGAGACAGGAATGGATGGATGGAGACAGGAATGAATGGATGGAGACAGGGAGGAATGGATGGATGGAGACCGGGAGGGATGCATGGATGGAGAGAGGGAGGGATGGAGAGAGGGATGGATGGATGGATGGAGAGAGGCATGGATGGATGGATTGAGGGAGGGATGGATGGATGGAGAGATGGATGGATGGATGTAGGGAGGGATGGATGGATGGAGAGATGGATGGATGGATGGCGAGAGGGATGGATGGAGGGGTGGATGGATGAATGGATGGATGGAGAGAGGGATGGATAGATGGATGGAGAGAGGGATGGATGGATGGAGAGAGGCATGGATGTAGAGAGGGATGGAGAGAGAGAGGGATGGGGAGAGAGAGATGTACAGAGGGATGGATGGAGAGAGGGATGAATGAAGAGAGGGATGGATGGAGAGAGATATGGATGCATGGAATGGTGGAGAGATGGATGGATGGATGGATGGAGAGATGGATGGATGGAGAGAGGGATGGAGGGAGGGATGGATGGATAGATGGAGAGAGGGATGGATGGATGGAGGGATGGAGAGAGGTATGGATAGAGAATTGGATGGATGGATGGAGAAATGGATGGATGGAGAGAGGGATGGATGGCGAGATGGAGGGATGGATGGATGGCGAGATGGAGGGATGGATGGATGGCGAGAGGGAGGGATGGATGGATGGCGAGAGGGAGGGATGGATGGATGGCGAGAGGGAGGGATGGATGGATGGCGAGAGGGAGGGATGGATGGATGGCGAGAGGGAGGGATGGATGGATGGCGAGAGGGAGGGATGGATGGATGGCGAGAGGGAGGGATGGATGGATGGCGAGAGGGAGGGATGGATGGATGGCGAGAGGGAGGGATGGATGGATGGCGAGAGGGAGGGATGGATGGATGGCGAGAGGAAGGGATGGATGGAGACAGGAATGGATGGATGGAGACAGGAATGGATGGATGGAGACAGGAATGGATGGATGGAGACAGGAATGGATGGATGGAGACAGGAATGGATGGATGGAGACAGGAATGAATGGATGGAGACAGGGAGGGATGGATGGATGGAGACCGGGAGGGATGCATGGATGGAGAGAGGGATGGATGGATGGATGGAGAGAGGCATGGATGGATGGATTGAGGGAGGGATGGATGGATGGAGAGATGGATGGATGGATGGAGGGAGGGATGGATGGATGGAGAGATGGATGGATGGATGGAGAGAGGTATGGATGGAGGGGTGGATGGATGAATGGATGGATGGAGAGAGGGATGGATAGATGGATGGAGAGAGGGATGGATGGATGGAGAGAGGAATGGATGGATGGAGAGATGGATGGATGGATGGATGGATGGATGGAGAGAGGTATGGATGGAGGGGTGGATGGATGAATGGATGGATGGAGAGAGGGATGGATGGATGGATGGATGGAGAGAGGAATGGATGGAGGGGTGGATGGATGAATGGATGGATGGAGAGAGGAATGGATGGATGTAGGGAGAGATGGATGGATGGAGAGATGGATGGATGGATGGAGAGAGGTATGGATGGAGGGGTGGATGGATGAATGGATGGATGGAGAGAGGGATGGATGGATGGATGGAGAGAGGAATGGATGGATGGAGAGAGGCATGGATGGAGAGAGAGAGAGATGTACAGAGGGATGGATGGAGAGAGGGATGAATGAAGAGAGGGATGGATGGAGAGAGATATGGATGCATGGAGTGATGGAGAGATGGATGGATGGAGAGAGGGATGGATGGATGGAGGGATGGAGAGAGGTATGGATAGAGAATTGGATGGATGGATGGAGAAATGGATGGATGGAGAGAGGGATGGATGGATGGAGAAAGGGATGGATGGATGGAGAGACGGATGGATGGAGAGAGGGATGGATGGATGGAGAGAGGGAGGGATGGATGGATAGATGGATGGAGAGATGGATGGATGGATGGATGGATGGATGGATGGAGAGATGGATGGATGGATGGATGGATGGATGGATGGAGAGAGGGTTGGATGGATGTAGAGAGGGTTGGATAGATGGAGAGAGGGATGGATGGATAAATGAATGGAGAGAGGGATGGATGGATGAATGGACAGAGGGATTCATGGATGGAGAGAGGGATGGATGGATGGATGAACTGAGAGAGGGATGAATGGAGGGATGGATGGATCCATGGATGGAGAGAGGGATAGATAAATGGATGGATGGAGGGAGGGATGGAGGGATGGATGGATGGATGCAGGGTTGGATGGATGGAGAGAGGGATGGAGAGGGATGGATGGAGACATGGATGGAGGGAGGGAGAGAGGGATGGATGGATGAATCGAAAGAGGGATGGATGGATGGATGGAGAGAGGGATGGATGGAGAGAGGGATGGATGGATTGATGGAGAGAGGGATGGATGGATTGATGGAGAGAGGGATGGATGGATGGATGGATGGATGGATGGAGAGATGGATGGATGAATGGAGAGATGGATGGATGGATGGAGAGAGGGATGGATGGATGAAGAGAGGGATGGATGGATGGATGTAGAGAGGGTTGGATGGATGTAGAGAGGGTTGGATAGATGGAGAGAGGGATGGATGGATAAATGAATGGAGAGATGGATGGATGAATGGAGAGAGGGATGGATGGAGAGAGGGATGGATGAATGGAGAGAGGGATGGATGGATGGAGAGAGGGATGGATAGAGAGGGATGGGTGGAGAGAGGAATGGATGGAGAGAGGGAGGGATGGATGGAGAGAGGGAGGGGTGGATGGATGGATGGAGGGGTGGATGGATGGATGGATGGATGGAGAGAGGGATGGATGGATGGAGAGAGGGATGGATGATGGATGGAAGGAGGGAGAGAGTGATGAATTGAGAGAGGGATGAATTGAGAGGGAGGGATGGATGGATGGATGGAGAGAGGGATGGATGGATGGATGAATGGAGAGAGGGATGGATGGGGAGGGATGGATGGAGAGAGGGATGAATGGAGGGGTGGATGGAGAGATGGATGGATGCATGGAGAGATTGATGGATGCATGGCGACAGGGATGGATTGATGGAGAGAGGGATGGATGGAGAGGGGGATGGATGGGTGGATGGATGGAGAGAGGGATGGATGGAGAGAGGGATGGGTGGATGGAGGGAGAGAGGGATGAATGGAGAGAGGGATGAATGAATGGAGAGAGGGATGGATGGGTGGATGGATAGAGAGAGGAATGGGTGGATGGATGGAGAGAGGGATAGATGGATCCATGGATGGAGAGAGGGATGGATGGATGGATGGATGAACTGAGAGAGGGATGAATGGAGGGATGGATGGATCCATGGATGGAGAGAGGGATGGATAAATGGATGGATGGAGGGAGGGATGGAGGGTTGGATGGATGGAGAGAGGGTTGAATAGATGGAGAGAGGGATGGATGGATGGATGCAGGGTTGGATGGATGGAGAGAGGGATGGATGGAGACATGGATGGAGGGAGGGAGAGAGGGATGGATGGATGAATCGAAAGAGGGATGGATGGAGAGGGATGGAGAGAGGGATGGATGGAGAGAGGGATGGATGGATTGATGGAGAGAGGGATGGATGGATTGATGGAGAGAGGGATGGATGGATGGAGAGATGGATGGATGGATGGATGGAGAGATGGATGGATGGATGGATGGATGGAGAGAGGGATGGATGGATGGATGCAGAGAGGGTTGGATGGATGTAGAGAGGGTTGGATAGATGGAGAGAGGGATGGATGGATAAATGAATGGAGAGAGGGATGGATGGATGAATGGAGAGAGGGATGGATGGAGAGAGGGATGGATGAATGGAGAGAGGGATGGATGGATGGAGAGAGGGATGGATGGATGGAGAGAGGGATTCATAGAGAGGGATGGGTGGAGAGAGGAATGGGTGGAGAGAGGAATGGATGGAGAGAGGGAGGGATGGATGGAGAGAGGGAGGGATGGATGGAGGGGTGGATGGATGGATGGAGGGGTGGATCGATGGATGGATGGAGAGAGGGATGGATGGATGGATGGAGAGAGGGATGGATGGATGGAGAGATGAGTGGATGGATGGAGAGAGGGATGATTGGATGGATGGATGGATTGAGAGAGGGGTGGATGGATGCAGGGAGAGAGGGATGAATGGAGAGAGGGATGAATGGAGAGAGGGATGGATGGGTGGATGGATGGAGAGAGGGATGGATGGATGGAGAGAGGGATGGATGGATCCATGGATGGAGAGAGGGATGGATGGATGGAGAGAGGGATGGAGGGTTGGATGGATGGAGGGAGGGTTGGATGGATGGATGGAGGGTTGGATGGATGGATGCAGAGAGGGATGGATGGATGAATGGAGAGAGGGATGAATGGAGAGAGGGATGGATGGAGAGAGGGATGAATGGAGAGATGGATGGATGGAGAGAGGGATGGATGGATGGATGGATGGATGGAGAGAGGGATGGATGGAGAGAGGGTTGGATGAATGGAGGGATGGATGGATGGAGAGAGGGATGGATGGATGGATGGAGTGAGGGATGGATGGATCCATGGATGGAGAGAGGGATGGATGGATGGATGGAGAGAGGGTTGGATGGATGGAGAGAGGGTTGGATGGATGGAGAGAGGGATGGATGGAGACATGGATGGATGGAGGGAGGGAGAGAGGGATGGATGGAGGGAGGGATGGAGAGAGGGATGAATGGATGGATGGAGAGAGGGATGGATGGAGAGAGGGATGGAGAGATGGATAGATGGAGAGAGGGATGGATGGATGGATGGAGAGAGGGATGGATGGTGGATGATGGATGGAAGGAGGGAGAGAGTGATGAATTGAGAGAGGGATGAATTGAGAGAGGGATGAATTGAGAGGGATGGATGCATGGAGATAGGGATGGATGGAGATATGGATAGAGAGAGGGATGGATGGAGAGAGGGATGGATGGATGGATGGATGGAGAGAGGGATGGATGGATGGATGAATGGAGAGAGGGATGGATGGGGAGGGATGGATGGAGAGAGGGATGAATTGAGGGGTGGATGGAGAGATGGATGGATGCATGGAGAGATTGATGGATGCATGGCGAGAGGGATGGATTGATGGAGAGAGGGATGGATGGAGAGGGGAATGGATGGAGAGAGGGATGGATGGATGGAGAGAGGGATGGATGGGTGGATGGAGGGAAAGAGGGATGAATGGAGAGAGGGATGAATGAATGGAGAGAGGGATGGATGGGTGGATGGATAGAGAGAGGGATGGGTGGATGGATGGAGAGAGGGATAGATGGATCCATGGATGGAGAGAGGGATGGATGGAGACATGGATGGAGGGATGGAGAGAGGGATGAATTGAGAGAGGGATGAATTGAGAGAGGGATGAATTGAGAGAGGGATGGATTGAGAGAGGGATGGATGGATGGAGAGAGGGATGGATGGAGGGAGAGAGTGATGGATGGATGGATGGATGGATGGATGGAGAGGGATGGAGGGTTAGATGGATGGAGAGATGGATGGATGGATGGATGGAGGGAGAGAGTGATGGATGGAGGGATGGTTGGATCGAGAGAGGGATGGATGGATGGATGAAGAGAGGGATGGATGGATGGAGACATGGATGGAGAGAGGGATGGATGGATGGAGAGAGGGATGGAGAGATGGATGGATGGATGGATGGAGAGAGGGATGGATTGATGGATGAATGGAGAGAGGGATGGATGGGGAGGGATGGATGGAGAGAGGGATGAATTGAGGGGTGGATGGAGAGATGGATGGATGGATGGATGGATGGAGAGAGGGATGGATGGATGGAGAGAGGGATTCATAGAGAGGGATGGGTGGAGAGAGGAATGGGTGGAGAGAGGAATGGATGGAGAGAGGGAGGGATGGATGGAGAGAGGGAGGGATGGATGGAGGGGTGGATGGATGGATGGAGGGGTGGATCGATGGATGGATGGAGAGAGGGATGGATGGATGGATGGAGAGAGGGATGGATGGATGGAGAGATGAGTGGATGGATGGAGAGAGGGATGATTGGATGGATGGATGGATTGAGAGAGGGGTGGATGGATGCAGGGAGAGAGGGATGAATGGAGAGAGGGATGAATGGAGAGAGGGATGGATGGGTGGATGGATGGAGAGAGGGATGGATGGATGGAGAGAGGGATGGATGGATCCATGGATGGAGAGAGGGATGGATGGATGGAGAGAGGGATGGAGGGTTGGATGGATGGAGGGAGGGTTGGATGGATGGATGGAGGGTTGGATGGATGGATGCAGAGAGGGATGGATGGATGAATGGAGAGAGGGATGAATGGAGAGAGGGATGGATGGAGAGAGGGATGAATGGAGAGATGGATGGATGGAGAGAGGGATGGATGGATGGATGGATGGATGGAGAGAGGGATGGATGGAGAGAGGGTTGGATGAATGGAGGGATGGATGGATGGAGAGAGGGATGGATGGATGGATGGAGTGAGGGATGGATGGATCCATGGATGGAGAGAGGGATGGATGGATGGATGGAGAGAGGGTTGGATGGATGGAGAGAGGGTTGGATGGATGGAGAGAGGGATGGATGGAGACATGGATGGATGGAGGGAGGGAGAGAGGGATGGATGGAGGGAGGGATGGAGAGAGGGATGAATGGATGGATGGAGAGAGGGATGGATGGAGAGAGGGATGGAGAGATGGATAGATGGAGAGAGGGATGGATGGATGGATGGAGAGAGGGATGGATGGTGGATGATGGATGGAAGGAGGGAGAGAGTGATGAATTGAGAGAGGGATGAATTGAGAGAGGGATGAATTGAGAGGGATGGATGCATGGAGAGAGGGATGGATGGAGATATGGATAGAGAGAGGGATGGATGGAGAGAGGGATGGATGGATGGATGGAGAGAGGGATGGATGGATGGATGAATGGAGAGAGGGATGGATGGGGAGGGATGGATGGAGAGAGGGATGAATTGAGGGGTGGATGGAGAGATGGATGGATGCATGGAGAGATTGATGGATGCATGGCGAGAGGGATGGATTGATGGAGAGAGGGATGGATGGAGAGGGGAATGGATGGAGAGAGGGATGGATGGATGGAGAGAGGGATGGATGGGTGGATGGAGGGAAAGAGGGATGAATGGAGAGAGGGATGAATGAATGGAGAGAGGGATGGATGGGTGGATGGATAGAGAGAGGGATGGGTGGATGGATGGAGAGAGGGATAGATGGATCCATGGATGGAGAGAGGGATGGATGGAGACATGGATGGAGGGATGGAGAGAGGGATGAATTGAGAGAGGGATGAATTGAGAGAGGGATGAATTGAGAGAGGGATGGATTGAGAGAGGGATGGATGGATGGAGAGAGGGATGGATGGAGGGAGAGAGTGATGGATGGATGGATGGATGGAGAGGGATGGAGGGTTAGATGGATGGAGAGATGGATGGATGGATGGATGGAGGGAGAGAGTGATGGATGGAGGGATGGTTGGATCGAGAGAGGGATGGATGGATGGATGAAGAGAGGGATGGATGGATGGAGACATGGATGGAGAGAGGGATGGATGGATGGAGAGAGGGATGGAGAGATGGATGGATGGATGGATGGAGAGAGGGATGGATTGATGGATGAATGGAGAGAGGGATGGATGGGGAGGGATGGATGGAGAGAGGGATGAATTGAGGGGTGGATGGAGAGATGGATGGATGGATGGATGGATGGAGAGAGGGATGGATGGATGGAGAGAAGGATGGGTGGATGGATGAAGAGAGGGATGGATGGTGGATGGAGAGAGGGATGGAGGGAGAGAGGGATGAATTGAGAGAGGGATGAATTGAGAGAGGGATGGATTGAGAGACGGATGGATGGATGGAGAGAGGGATGGAGGGTTGGATGGATGGAGAGAGGGTTGGATAGATGGAGAGAGGGATGGATGGAGGGAGAGAGTGATGGATGGATGGATGGATGGAGAGGGATGGAGGGTTAGATGGATGGAGAGAGGGATGGATGGAGAGATAGATGGATGGAGACATGGATGGATGGAGGGAGGGAGAGAGGGATGGATGGTGAGAGGGATGGGTGGATGGAGAGATGGATGGAGAGAGGGATGGATGGATGGATGGAGAGATGGATGGATGGATGGGGAGGGGTGGAGGGTTGGATGGATGGAGAGAGGGCTGGATGGATGTAGAGAGGGTTGGATAGATGGAGAGATGGATGGATGGAGGGAGAGAGTGATGGATGGAGGGATGGTTGGATCGAGAGAGGGATGGATGGATGGAGAGATGGATGGAGAGAGGGATGGATGGAGAGAGGGATGGATGGATGGGGAGGAGTGGAGGGTTGGATGGATGGAGAGAGGGTTGGATGGATGTAGAGAGGGTTGGATAGATGGAGAGATGGATGGATGGAGGGAGAGAGTGATGGATGGAGGGATGGTTGGATCGAGAGAGGGATGGATGGATGGATGAAGAGAGGGATGGATGGATGGAGACATGGATGGAGAGAGGGATGGATGGATGGAGAGAGGGATGGAGAGATGGATGGATGGATGGATGGAGAGAGGGATGGATGGATGGAGAGAAGGATGGGTGGATGGATGAAGAGAGGAATGGATGGTGGATGGAGGGAGAGAGGGATGAATTGAGAGAGGGATGAATTGAGAGAGGGATGAATTGAGAGAGGGATGGATTGAGAGAGGGATGGATGGGTGGAGAGAGGGATGGATAGAGATATTAATAGAGAGAGGGATGGATGGATTGAGATAGGGATGGATGGATGGATGGAGAGAGGGATGGATGGAGAGATAGATGGATGCATGGAGAGATTGATGGATGCATGGAGAGAGGGATGGATTGATGGAGAGAGGGATGGATGAAGAGGGGGATGGATGGATGGAGAGAGGGATGGATGGAGAGTGGGATGGATGAATGGAGAGAGGGATGGATGGAGAGAGGGATGAATGGAGAGATGGATGGATGGAGAGAGGGATGGATGGATGGATGGATGGATGGAGAGAGGGATGGATGGAGAGAGGGTTGGATGAATGGAGGGATGGATGGATGGAGAGAGGGATGGATGGATGGATGGAGTGAGGGATGGATGGATCCATGGATGGAGAGAGGGATGGATGGATGGATGGAGAGAGGGTTGGATGGATGGAGAGAGGGTTGGATGGATGGAGAGAGGGATGGATGGAGACATGGATGGATGGAGGGAGGGAGAGAGGGATGGATGGAGGGAGGGATGGAGAGAGGGATGAATGGATGGATGGAGAGAGGGATGGATGGAGAGAGGGATGGAGAGATGGATGGATGGAGAGAGGGATGGATGGATGGATGGAGAGAGGGATGGATGGTGGATGATGGATGGAAGGAGGGAGAGAGTGATGAATTGAGAGAGGGATGAATTGAGAGAGGGATGAATTGAGAGGGATGGATGCATGGAGAGAGGGATGGATGGAGATATGGATAGAGAGAGGGATGGATGGAGAGAGGGATGGATGGAGAGAGGGATGGATGGATGGATGAATGGAGAGAGGGATGGATGGGGAGGGATGGATGGAGAGAGGGATGAATTGAGGGGTGGATGGAGAGATGGATGGATGCATGGAGAGATTGATGGATGCATGGCGAGAGGGATGGATTGATGGAGAGAGGGATGGATGGAGAGGGGAATGGATGGAGAGAGGGATGGATGGATGGAGAGAGGGATGGATGGGTGGATGGAGGGAAAGAGGGATGAATGGAGAGAGGGATGAATGAATGGAGAGAGGGATGGATGGGTGGATGGATAGAGAGAGGGATGGGTGGATGGATGGAGAGAGGGATAGATGGATCCATGGATGGAGAGAGGGATGGATGGAGACATGGATGGAGGGATGGAGAGAGGGATGGATGGATGGAGAGATGGATGGATGGATGGAGAGAGGGATGGATGAATGGATGGAGAGATGGATGGAGAGAGGGATGCATCGATGGATGGAGAGAGGGTTGGATGGATGGAGAGAAGGTTGGATAGATGGAGAGAGGGATGGATGGAGAGAGGGATGGATGGAGGGAGAGAGTGATGGATGGATGGAGAGAGGGATGGATGGATGGATGGAGACATGGATGCATGGAGAGAGGGATGGATGGATGGAGGGATGGAGAGAGGGATGAATGGATGGATGGAGAGAGGGATGGATGGATGGAGAGAGGGATGGAGAGATGGATGGATGGATGGAGAGAGGGATGGATGGATGGATGGATGCAGAGAGGGATGGAATGGATGGATGATGGAGAGAGGGATGGGTGGATGGATAAAGAGAGGGATTGATGGTGGATGGATGGATGGATGGAGGGAGAGAGGGTTGAATTGAGAGAGGGTTGAATTGAGAGAGGGATGAATTGAGAGAGGGATGGATTGAGAGAGGGATGGATGGGTGGAGAGAGGGATGGATAGAGATATTGATAGAGAGAGGGATGGATGGAGAGAGGGATGGAGGGTTGGATGGATGGAGAGAGGGTTGGATAGAGGGAGAGAGGGATGGATGGAGGGAGAGAGTGATGGATGGATGGATGGAGGGTTAGATGGATGGAGAGAGGGATGGATGGAGGGAGGGGAGAGAGGGATGGGTGGATGGATGGTGAGAGGGATGGGTGGATGGAGAGATGGATGGAGAGAGGGATGGATGGATGGAGAGAGGGATGGATGGATGGGGAGGGGTGGAGGGTTGGATGGATGGAGAGAGGGTTGGATGGATGTAGAGAGGGTTGGATAGATGGAGAGATGGATGGATGGATGGAGGGAGAGAGTGATGGATGGAGGGATGGTTGGATCGAGAGAGGGATGGATGGATGGATGAAGAGAGGATGGATGGATGGAGACATGGATGGAGAGAGGGATGGATGGATGGAGAGAGGGATGGAGAGATGGATGGATGGAGAGAGGGATGGATGGATGGAGAGAAGGATGGGTGGATGGATGAAGAGAGGGATGGATGGTGAATGGAGAGAGGGATGGATGGAGGGAGAGAGGGATGAATTGAGAGAGGGATGAATTGAGAGAGGGATGGATTGAGAGAGGGATGGATGGATGGAGAGAGGGATGGATGGAGGGAGAGAGTGATGGATGGATGGATGGATGGAGAGGGATGGAGGGTTAGATGGATGGAGAGATGGATGGATGGAGGGAGAGAGTGATGGATGGAGGATGGTTGGATCGAGAGAGGGATGGATGGATGGATGAAGAGAGGGATGGATGGATGGAGACATGGATGGAGAGAGGGATGGATGGATGGAGAGAGGGATGGAGAGATGGATGGATGGATGGATGGAGAGAGGGATGGATTGATGGATGAATGGAGAGAGGGATGGATGGGGAGGGATGGATGGAGAGAGGGATGAATTGAGGGGTGGATGGAGAGATGGATGGATGGATGGATGGATGGAGAGAGGGATGGATGGATGGAGAGAAGGATGGGTGGATGGATGAAGAGAGGGATGGATGGTGGATGGAGAGAGGGATGGAGGGAGAGAGGGATGAATTGAGAGAGGGATGAATTGAGAGAGGGATGGATTGAGAGACGGATGGATGGATGGAGAGAGGGATGGAGGGTTGGATGGATGGAGAGAGGGTTGGATAGATGGAGAGAGGGATGGATGGAGGGAGAGAGTGATGGATGGATGGATGGATGGATGGAGAGGGATGGAGGGTTAGATGGATGGAGAGAGGGATGGATGGAGAGATAGATGGATGGAGACATGGATGGATGGAGGGAGGGAGAGAGGGATGGATGGTGAGAGGGATGGGTGGATGGAGAGATGGATGGAGAGAGGGATGGATGGATGGATGGAGAGATGGATGGATGGATGGGGAGGGGTGGAGGGTTGGATGGATGGAGAGAGGGTTGGATGGATGTAGAGAGGGTTGGATAGATGGAGAGATGGATGGATGGATGGATGGAGGGAGAGAGTGATGGATGGAGGGATGGTTGGATCGAGAGAGGGATGATGGATGGAGAGATGGATGGAGAGAGGGATGGATGGAGAGAGGGATGGATGGATGGGGAGGAGTGGAGGGTTGGATGGATGGAGAGAGGGTTGGATGGATGTAGAGAGGGTTGGATAGATGGAGAGATGGATGGATGGAGGGAGAGAGTGATGGATGGAGGGATGGTTGGATCGAGAGAGGGATGGATGGATGGATGAAGAGAGGGATGGATGGATGGAGACATGGATGGAGAGAGGGATGGATGGATGGAGAGAGGGATGGAGAGATGGATGGATGGATGGATGGAGAGAGGGATGGATGGATGGAGAGAAGGATGGGTGGATGGATGAAGAGAGGAATGGATGGTGGATGGAGGGAGAGAGGGATGAATTGAGAGAGGGATGAATTGAGAGAGGATGAATTGAGAGAGGGATGGATTGAGAGAGGGATGGATGGGTGGAGAGAGGGATGGATAGAGATATTAATAGAGAGAGGGATGGATGGATTGAGATAGGGATGATGGATGGATGGAGAGAGGGATGGATGGAGAGATAGATGGATGCATGGAGAGATTGATGGATGCATGGAGAGAGGGATGGATTGATGGAGAGAGGGATGGATGAAGAGGGGGATGGATGGATGGAGAGAGGGATGGATGGAGAGTGGGATGGATGAATGGAGAGAGGGATGGATGGAGAGAGGGATGAATGGAGAGATGGATGGATGGAGAGAGGGATGGATGGATGGATGGATGGAGAGAGGGATGGATGGAGAGAGGGTTGGATGAATGGAGGGATGGATGGATGGAGAGAGGGATGGATGGATGGATGGAGTGAGGGATGGATGGATCCATGGATGGAGAGAGGGATGGATGGATGGATGGAGAGAGGGTTGGATGGATGGAGAGAGGGTTGGATGGATGGAGAGAGGGATGGATGGAGACATGGATGGATGGAGGGAGGGAGAGAGGGATGGATGGAGGGAGGGATGGAGAGAGGGATGAATGGATGGATGGAGAGAGGGATGGATGGAGAGAGGGATGGAGAGATGGATGGATGGAGAGAGGGATGGATGGATGGATGGAGAGAGGGATGGATGGTGGATGATGGATGGAAGGAGGGAGAGAGTGATGAATTGAGAGAGGGATGAATTGAGAGAGGGATGAATTGAGAGGGATGGATGCATGGAGAGAGGGATGGATGGAGATATGGATAGAGAGAGGGATGGATGGAGAGAGGGATGGATGGATGGATGGATGGAGAGAGGGATGGATGGATGGATGAATGGAGAGAGGGATGGATGGGGAGGGATGGATGGAGAGAGGGATGAATTGAGGGGTGGATGGAGAGATGGATGGATGCATGGAGAGATTGATGGATGCATGGCGAGAGGGATGGATTGATGGAGAGAGGGATGGATGGAGAGGGGAATGGATGGAGAGAGGGATGGATGGATGGAGAGAGGGATGGATGGGTGGATGGAGGGAAAGAGGGATGAATGGAGAGAGGGATGAATGAATGGAGAGAGGGATGGATGGGTGGATGGATAGAGAGAGGGATGGGTGGATGGATGGAGAGAGGGATAGATGGATCCATGGATGGAGAGAGGGATGGATGGAGACATGGATGGAGGGATGGAGAGAGGGATGGATGGATGGAGAGATGGATGGATGGAGAGATGGATGGATGGATGGAGAGAGGGATGGATGAATGGATGGAGAGATGGATGGAGAGAGGGATGCATCGATGGATGGAGAGAGGGTTGGATGGATGGAGAGAAGGTTGGATAGATGGAGAGAGGGATGGATGGAGAGAGGGATGGATGGAGGGAGAGAGTGATGGATGGATGGAGAGAGGGATGGATGGATGGAGACATGGATGCATGGAGAGAGGGATGGATGGATGGAGGGATGGAGAGAGGGATGAATGGATGGATGGAGAGAGGGATAGAGGGATGGAGAGATGGATGGATGGATGGAGAGAGGGATGGATGGATGGATGGATGCAGAGAGGGATGGATGGATGGATGGATGGAGAGAGGGATGGGTGGATGGATAAAGAGAGGGATTGATGGTGGATGGATGGATGGATGGAGGGAGAGAGGGTTGAATTGAGAGAGGGATGAATTGAGAGAGGGATGGATTGAGAGAGGGATGGATGGGTGGAGAGAGGGATGGATAGAGATATTGATAGAGAGAGGGATGGATGGAGAGAGGGATGGAGGGTTGGATGGATGGAGAGAGGGTTGGATAGAGGGAGAGAGGGATGGATGGAGGGAGAGAGTGATGGATGGATGGATGGAGGGTTAGATGGATGGAGAGAGGGATGGATGGAGGGAGGGAGAGAGGGATGGGTGGATGGATGGTGAGAGGGATGGGTGGATGGAGAGATGGATGGAGAGAGGGATGGATGGATGGAGAGAGGGATGGATGGATGAGGAGGGGTGGAGGGTTGGATGGATGGAGAGAGGGTTGGATGGATGTAGAGAGGGTTGGATAGATGGAGAGATGGATGGATGGATGGAGGGAGAGAGTGATGGATGGAGGGATGGTTGGATCGAGAGAGGGATGGATGGATGGATGAAGAGAGGGATGGATGGATGGAGACATGGATGGAGAGAGGGATGGATGGATGGAGAGAGGGATGGAGAGATGGATGGATGGAGAGAGGGATGGATGGATGGAGAGAAGGATGGGTGGATGGATGAAGAGAGGGATGGATGGTGAATGGAGAGAGGGATGGATGGAGGGAGAGAGGGATGAATTGAGAGAGGGATGAATTGAGAGAGGGATGGATTGAGAGAGGGATGGATGGATGGAGAGAGGGATGGATGGAGGGAGAGAGTGATGGATGGATGGATGGAGAGGGATGGAGGGTTAGATGGATGGAGAGATGGATGGATGGAGGGAGAGAGTGATGGATGGAGGGATGGTTGGATCGAGAGAGGGATGGATGGATGGATGAAGAGAGGGATGGATGGATGGAGACATGGATGGAGAGAGGGATGGATGGATGGAGAGAGGGATGGAGAGATGGATGGATGGATGGATGGAGAGAGGGATGGATTGATGGATGAATGGAGAGAGGGATGGATGGGGAGGGATGGATGGAGAGAGGGATGAATTGAGGGGTGGATGGAGAGATGGATGGATGGATGGATGGATGGATGGAGAGAGGGATGGATGGATGGAGAGAAGGATGGGTGGATGGATGAAGAGAGGGATGGATGGTGGATGGAGAGAGGGATGGAGGGAGAGAGGGATGAATTGAGAGAGGGATGAATTGAGAGAGGGATGGATTGAGAGACGGATGGATGGATGGAGAGAGGGATGGAGGGTTGGATGGATGGAGAGAGGGTTGGATAGATGGAGAGAGGGATGGATGGAGGGAGAGAGTGATGGATGGATGGATGGATGGAGAGGGATGGAGGGTTAGATGGATGGAGAGAGGGATGGATGGAGAGATAGATGGATGGAGACATGGATGGATGGAGGGAGGGAGAGAGGGATGGATGGTGAGAGGGATGGGTGGATGGAGAGATGGATGGAGAGAGGGATGGATGGATGGAGAGATGGATGGATGGATGGGGAGGGGTGGAGGGTTGGATGGATGGAGAGAGGGTTGGATGGATGTAGAGAGGGTTGGATAGATGGAGAGATGGATGGATGGATGGATGGAGGGAGAGAGTGATGGATGGAGGGATGGTTGGATCGAGAGAGGGATGGATGGATGGAGAGATGGATGGAGAGAGGGATGGATGGAGAGAGGGATGGATGGATGGGGAGGAGTGGAGGGTTGGATGGATGGAGAGAGGGTTGGATGGATGTAGAGAGGGTTGGATAGATGGAGAGATGGATGGATGGAGGGAGAGAGTGATGGATGGAGGGATGGTTGGATCGAGAGAGGGATGGATGGATGGATGAAGAGAGGGATGGATGGATGGAGAGAGGGATGGATGGATGGAGAGAGGGATGGAGAGATGGATGGATGGATGGAGAGAGGGATGGATGGATGGAGAGAAGGATGGGTGGATGGATGAAGAGAGGAATGGATGGTGGATGGAGGGAGAGAGGGATGAATTGAGAGAGGGATGAATTGAGAGAGGGATGAATTGAGAGAGGGATGGATTGAGAGAGGGATGGATGGGTGGAGAGAGGGATGGATAGAGATATTAATAGAGAGAGGGATGGATGGATTGAGATAGGGATGGATGGATGGATGGAGAGAGGGATGGATGGAGAGATAGATGGATGCATGGAGAGATTGATGGATGCATGGAGAGAGGGATGGATTGATGGAGAGAGGGATGGATGAAGAGGGGGATGGATGGATGGAGAGAGGGATGGATGGAGAGTGGGATGGATGGATGGAGAGAGGGATGGATGGAGAGAGGGATGAATGGAGAGAGGGATGAATGGAGAGAGGGATGAATAGAGAGAGGGATGAATGGAGAGAGGGATGAATGGAGAGAGGGATGGATGGAGAGAGGGATGGATGGAGAGAGGGATGGATGGAGAGAGGGATCGATGGGTGGATGGATGGAGAGAGGGATGGATGGATCCATGGATGGAGAGAGGGATGGATGGAGAGAGGGTTGGATAGATGGAGAGAGGGATGGATGGAGGGAGAGAGTGATGGATGGATGGATGGATGGAGAGGGATGGAGGGTTAGATGGATGGAGAGAGGGATGGATGGAGGGAGGGAGAGAGGGATGGGTGGATGGATGGTGAGAGGGATGGGTGGATGGAGAGATGGATGGAGAGAGGGATGGATGGATGGAGAGAGGGATGGATGGATGGGGAGGGGTGGAGGGTTGGATGGATGGAGAGAGGGTTGGATGGATGTAGAGAGGGTTGGATAGATGGAGAGATGGATGGATGGATGGATGGAGGGAGAGAGTGATGGATGGAGGGATGGTTGGATCGAGAGAGGGATGGATGGATGGATGAAGAGAGGGATGGATGGATGGAGACATGGATGGAGAGCGGGATGGATGGATGGAGAGAGGGATGGATGGATGGATGGATGGAGAGAGGGATGGATGGTGGATGGAGAGAGGGATGGATGGAGGGAGAGAGGGATGAATTGAGAGAGGGATGAATTGAGAGAGGGATGGATTGAGAGAGGGATGGATGGATGGAGAGAGGGATGGAGGGTTGGATGGATGGAGAGATGGTTGGAGAGATGGATGGAGGGAAAGAGTGATGGATGGATGGAGAGGGATGGAGGGTTAGATGGATGGAGAGAGGGATGGATGGAGAGATAGATGGATGGAGACATGGATGGATGGAGGGAGGGAGAGAGGGATGGGTGGATGGATGGTGAGAGGGATGGGTGGATGGAGAGATGGATGGAGAGAGGGATGGATGGATGGAGAGATGGATGGATGGATGGGGAGGGGTGGAGGGTTGGATGGATGGAGAGAGGGTTGGATGGATGTAGAGAGGGTTGGATAGATGGAGAGATGGATGGATGGATGGAGGGAGAGAGTGATGGATGGAGGGATGGTTGGATCGAGAGAGGGATGGATGGATGGATGGATGAAGAGAGGGATGGATGGATGGAGACATGGATGGAGAGAGGGATGGATGGATAGATGGATGGAGAGAGGGATGGATGGATGGAGAGAAGGATGGGTGGATGGATGAAGAGAGGGATGGATGGTGGATGGAGAGAGGGATGGATGGAGGGAGAGAGGGATGAATTGAGAGAGGGATGAATTGAGAGAGGGATGAATTGAGAGAGGGATGAATTGAGAGAGGGATGAATTGAGAGAGGGATGAATTGAGAGAGGGATGGATTGAGAGAGGGATGGATGGGTGGAGAGAGGGATGGATAGAGATATTGATAGAGAGAGGGATGGATGGATTGAGATAGGGATGGATGGATGGATGGATGGAGAGAGGGATGGATGGAGAGATGGATGGATGCATGGAGAGATTGATGGATGCATGGAGAGAGGGATGGATTGATGGAGAGAGGGATGGATGGAGAGGGGGATGGATGGATGGAGAGAGGGATGGATGGAGAGTGGGATGGATGGATGGAGAGAGGGATGGATGGATGGGTGGATGGAGGGAGGGAGGGATGAATGGAGAGAGGGATGAATGGAGAGAGGGATGGATGGAGAGAGGGATGGATGGAGAGAGGGATCGATGGGTGGATGGATGGAGAGAGGGATGGATGGATCCATGGATGGAGAGAGGGATGGATGGAGAGAGGGATGGATGGATGGAGAGAGGGATGGAGGGTTGGATGGATGGATGGATAGATGGATGGATGAATGGAGAGATGGATGGATGGAGAGAGGGATGAATGGAGAGATTGATAGAGAGAGGGATGGATGGATCCATGGATGGAGGGTTGGATGGATGGAGAGAGGGTTGGATAGATGGAGAGAGGGATGGATGGAGGGAGAGAGTGATGGATGGATGGATGGATGGAGAGAGATGGAGGGTTGGATGAGAGATGGATGGAGACATGGATGGATGGAGGGAGGGAAAGAGGGATGGGTGGATGGATGGTGAGAGGGTTGGGTGGATGGAGAAATGGATGGAGAGAGGGATGGATGGAGAGAGGGATGGATGGATGTAGAGAGGGATGGATAGATGGAGAGATGGATGGATGGATGGACGGAGAGAGTGATGGATGGAGGGATGGTTGGATCGAGAGAGGGATGGATGGATGGATGAAGAGAGGGATGGATGGATGGAGACATGGATGGATGGATGGAGAGAGGGAGAGAGGGATGGATGGATGGATGAAGAGAGGGATGGATGGAGAGAGGGATGGATGGAGAAGATGGGTGGATGGATGCAGGGAGGGAGGGAGAGAGGGATGGATGGATGGATGGAGAGATGGATGGATGGAGAGAGGGATGGATGGATGGATGGATGGAGAGAAGGATGGATGGAGAGAGGGATGAATGGATGGATGGATGGATGGATGGAGAGAGGGATGGATGGAGAGAGGGATGGATGGGTGGGTGGATGGAGAGAGGGATGGATGGATCCATGGATGGACAGAGGGATGGAGGATGAAGAGAGGGATGGATGGTGGATGGAGAGAGGGATGGAGGGTTGGATGGATGGAGAGAGGGATGGATGGATGAATGGAGAGAGGGAGGGATGGATGGAGAGAGGGATGAATGGAGAGATGGATGGATGGAGAGATGGATGGATGGATGAAGAGAGGGATGGATGGATTCATGGATGGAGAGAGGGATGGATAGATGACAGAGGGCTGGATGGATGGAGAGAGAGAGGGATGGAGTGTTGGATGGATGGAGAGAGGGATGGATGGATGGAGACATGGATGGATGGATGGATGGAGAGAGGGACGGATGGATGGAGAGAGGGAGAGAGGGATGGATGGAGAGAGGGATGGATGGAGAGAGGGGTGGATGGATGGAGGGAGGGAGAGAGGGGATGGATGGAGAGAGAGAGGGATGGATGGATGGATGGAGAGAAGGATGGATGGAGAGAGGGATGGATGGATGGATGGAGACAGGGATGGATGGATGGAGAGAGGGGTGAATGGAGAGAGGGATGGATGGGTGGATAGATGGAGAGAGGGATGGATGGATCCATGGATGGACAGAGGGATGGAGGATGGATGGATGGATGCAGAGAGGGATGGATGGATGGAGAGAGGGATGGAGGGTTGGATGGATGGAGAGAGGGATGGATGGATGAATGGGGAGAGGGAGGGATGGATGGATGGAGAGAGGGATGAATGGAGAGATGGATGGATGGAGAGATGAATGGATGGATGAAGAGAGGGATGGATGGATTAATGGATGGAGAGAGGGAGGAATGGATGGAGAGAGAGAGAGGGATGGAGGGTTGGATGGATGGAGAGAGGGTTGGATGGATGGAGAGACGGTTGGATGGATGGAGAGAGGGTTGGATAGATGGAGAGAGGGATGGATGGATGGAGAGAGAGAGTGATGGAGGGATGGTTGGATGGAGAGAGGGATGGATGGATGGAGAGAGGGATGGATGGAGACATGGAGGGAGGGAGAGAGGGATGGAGGGATGGAGAGAGGGATGGATATAGAGAGGGATGGAGAGAGGGATGGATGGATGGAGAGAGGGATGGATGGATGGAGAGAGGGATGGGTGGATGGAGAGAGGGATGGATGGAGAGAGGGATGGGTGGATGGAGAGGGATGGAGGGTTGGATGGATGGAGAGAGGGTTGGATGGATGGATGGAGAGAGGGTTGGATGGATGGAGAGAGGGAGGGATGGATGGATTGAGGGATGGATGGAGAGAGGGATGGATGGATGGAGAGGGATGGAGGGTTGGATGGATGGAGAGAGGGTTGGATAGATGGAGGGAGAGAGGGATGGATGGAGGGATGGTTGGATCGAGAGAAAGATGGAGAGAGGGATGGATGGATGGAGACATGGATGGATGGAGAGACGGATGGATGGAGAGAGGGACGGATGGATGGAGGGATGGAGAGAGGGATGGATGGATGGAGAGAGGGATGGATGGATGGAGAGAGGGATGGATGGATGGAGAGAGGGATGGATGGATGGATAGAGAGAGGGATGGATGGAGAGAGGGATGGATGGATGGATGGAGAGGGATGGATGGGTGGATGGATGAAGAGAGGGATGGATGGATGGATGGAGAGGGGTGGATGGATGGAGGGGGAGAGAGATGGAGAGATGGATTGATGGATGGATGGAGAGGGATGGATGGAGAGATGGATGATAGAGGAGGGTTGGATGGCGAGAGGGATGGATGGAGAGAGGGAGGGATGGATGGAGAGAGGGATGGAGAGAGGGAGGGATGGAGAGAGGGAGGGATGGAGAGATGGATGGAAGGAGAGAGGGATGGATGCATGGAGAGATGGATGCATGGAGAGAAGGATGGATGAATGGATGGAGAGAGGGATGGATGGAGAGATGCATGGATGGAGAGAGGGATGGATGGTTAGAGGGATGGATTGAGAGAGGGATGGATGGATAAAAAAGGATAGACAGGCAGACCGATGGTAAACACATACAGTATATAATGTCCCACCTCCCTGCATATTCTAAGCTGGTACCCTTTAGTGATTTTCATGTGACACTAAAGGGTGCCTAGCCTTGAATTTAGCCCAAAAAAAAAATAATTAAAAAAAAAGTGACGTGGAGTCCCCCCCATTTTTGATAGCCAGCCAGGGTAAAGCAGATGGCTGCAGTTGGCAGCTTTACCTTGGTTGGGGATCCAATTTGGAGGGCCCCCAGGCTCTTTTTTTTATAATTAATTATAAATAAATAATTAAAAAAAAAGTGGGGTTCCCCCCAATTGGTTCACCATCCAAGGTAAAGCGGACAGCTGTGGTCTGGTATTCTCAAGGTGGCAAAGTCCATAGTTATTGGCCCTTCCCAGCCTAAAAATTGCAGACCGCAGCCGTCCCAGAAGTGGCGCATCCATTAGATGCGCCAATCCTGGCGCTTCGTCCCAGCACATCCCGTCGCCCTAGTGCGGTGGCAAACGTTGTAATTTATGGGGTTGATACCAGATGTGTAATGTCACCTGACATCAAGCCCAGCAGTTGGTGATGTCATGGCGTCTATCAGATACCCGACATCCTGAACTGTCAGTAATAAAAGTAGAAAAAAAAATAGGCGACAAAAAAAAAAAAATATTTGAAAAAACACTCCCCAAAACATTCCCTCTTTCACCAATTTATTGTAAAGAAAAAAGAATCCCCTGTAATCCATTTTGGAAGTCCCACGACGACTCTGGACCTTCTAGAATATGGGGGGCACGCTCAGGGAACGTGCCCCCTATTTTCTAGGAGTGCAGACCCTCCATGTGAGGAGTGTGGGTGCAAAGAATCTGCACCTACCCTCCCCAGGTCACAGCAGCAGTGTGACCAGCAGCCAGCGCAGCTCCACAGCCGTTCTCACTGAACACAGGAAGCTGAGCCGAGTATGACAGCCGCGCTCTGCGCATGCGCCTAGCGTTTATTGTGAAGGAGGAGGGAAGCGGGGGATCAATGCTGCAAAAGGGTAAAGACTAGAGAAGAGCGAACCGGTCGCGGTTCGGCTCGAGTTCGGTTCGCCGAACGGAGGTCTCGTTCGAGTTTGGTTCGGCGAACCGGTTCGGCGAACCACTCGAACCGCATAGGAAACAATGGGAGGCAATCACAAACACATAAAAACACCTAGAAAACACCCTCAAAGGTGTCCAAAAGGTGACAAACAACTCACAACACAACACAAACACATGGGAAAGTGACAAGGACATATACTCATGCGAAAACAAAACAGCGTTACAAGGAAAAGAGGATGAGACACAGATATAGGCATCGCATGCCCTTCTAAAATCATGTAAAACACCGCAAGGTGACGCCAAGCGGAGTCTCCCTTTTTTCCAAAAATTGGGCCACACACACACCCACCCCTTCAGTGGCAGCAGTTGTGCCCCAGTTGTACACTTCACAGCTAGATTTGCATCAAGAACATTCAAAATCCACAAGCATTTACTCTCCCCAGGATGACACAGGGGTAGTAAATTCCTTGTGGATCCATGACTTGTTCATTTTGATGAACGTTAGTCTGTCCACATTGTCACTGGACAGACGCGTGCGCTTATCTGTCAGCACACACCCAGCAGCACTGAAGACACGTTCAGAGACCACGCTGGCAGCTGGACACGACAAGATCTCCAAGGCGTAAGTGGCGAGCTCTGGCCATTTTTCAAGATTTGAAGCCCAAAATAAGCAAGGCTCCATTTGTAAAGTCATGGCATCGATGTTCATTGGGAGATACTCCTGTATCATCCTCTCCAGCCGTTGACTATGTGTCAGACTTGTTGTCTCTGGTGGCCTTGCAAAGGATGGTCTAAAAAAATTATGAAAAGATTCAATAAAATTGTTGTTACCAGCACCAGATACGGTGCTACTGGTACGGGTAAACTGTTGAAGATGACGAGACCGCCCCATGTTTGTCAAGTTACAACTGGGAGATTCACTCCCTGCACCATGGTTGTTTGGTGGAAAAGCCGAGCTAAGATCGAGTAACAGCTTCTGCTGATACTCCTGTATACGTGCGTCCCTTTCTATGGCTGGAATTATGTCACAAAATTTGGACTTGTACCGGGGATCTAATAGCTTCGTCGTCAGTTGCATCCTCCTCCACCGCCTCTGTTGACGTCCTTGAGTGCCTGACTGTGGGTTGACAGTAAGTGGGATCTAGAACTTCCTCATCAATTGTTGTGTTTGCACTCCCCTCACCCTCAGACCGAGCCTCTTCTTGCCCTGACCGAATATTTAAGTTGTCATCCCAATCTGGTATCTGCGTCTCATCGTCATCAGTATGTTCCTCATTGTCTATTACAACAGGTGTTTCAGTTTGTGAATAAGGGTCAACATTATGCTCAGAAACTTGTTCATCACGGCCTGAATCTGAGTCACAAAGGTTCTGGGCATCACTGCAGACCATTTCCTGGTCTGTACTCACTGTAGCTTGGGAGCAGACCTCTGATTCCCAGGCTATAGTGTGACTGAACAGCTCTGCAGACTCAGCCATCTCAGTTCCACCATACTGTGCAGGGCGGATAGAGACTTCAGAGCTGGGAGAAAGCAAGTGTGATTGGGATGACAACTCAGAGGACTGGTGTTTTTTGGATGCGGTAATTGAGGTGGCGGAGAGGGCACTTGTTGGACCACTTGAGATTCATTCAAGCATTTTCTTTTTTTGGCCATCATCTACCTTTGTTCCAGTTGTTCATGTCCGTAAAAAAGGGAGCACATCGGATTGTCCACGGTAAGTAGTAGACATCTTACTTTTGCTGGAAGATGGTCTATCTTCAGCAGATGTTAATGGAGCTTTGCCACCTTCCCCATGGACAAACCCTTTTTTTCCTTTTCCAACACGCCTCTTCCCCTTTCCACCAGCATCTGTCATTTTGCCACTCATTTTGATTGCGACAAGATTGTGCACTTAAAATGTGGTAGTAAAAATTGAGAGGTGGTGTAGATTGCAGCGGTGGTCTAGCTTTATTAACAGCAGAATAATAAAGAATAAATATCCCTGACAATGCAACTACGGCCCTTAAACTGGCAGCATAGTTTGCTAGTATAATGGCTTAGTAACAATGAGCTTGAGTGTGCAATGCAGTGGTGCTGCAAATAGCTTTGCACCAGTGGGACAATAATGGAAGTCCAGCAGCCACTTTTAGGATGCCACTAAGTTTACTCAGTGTTTGCAAGTATAATGGCTTAGTAACAATGAGCTTGAGTGTGCAAAGGGCAGGAGGGTACAGTGGCAGGGTTGTGGGTCTCTGGGTAGAGGAAAGGAAGCCTGCCTTTTTTATCCCTCCTAATGGGGAAATGCAGCGAGGAAATCCCTGACTTTAGCTACACAGACGCTGTTATCTTCTGTAGCTGTTAAAATCTGTTTCCACGGACCTGACTATCACCTATGGCTCTGACCCTGCCGGTATTAGCCCTTACAAGGGCTAAAAGAAACTTCTATCCCTATTCTGTATAGCGCTGTGTATAGAGCGTACACAGCAGTATCGGAGACAGGAGCTACGCCAGCGGTGACTGACACCCAGACGCAGAAGGCAGATAATGGCGTGCTGGAGGAAAATGTCCGTTTTTATAATGCAGGGACATGTGACATGGACATCCTATCACACATGCCGTTGCTTCTCTGGCTAAAAGTCCACTTAGCTGTGTGTGTGTCTGGGATTGGCTGACATGCTGGCCCGCCCCACTACACGCGCACGCTTAGGGAAGGAAGACAAGGAAAAAAAAACAAAATGGCGATCGCCATTATCCCAGCAGCAGTGATCTGAATGCGCTGTTCCCGCACACTATACGCTGAAATGTCATAATAGTGTGAGTCACAGAGTGACTTACACTATTACAGCGGAAAGCCAGCTAGTAATTAGCTTGGCTTTTTGCTGCTAGAACCATTCTCGAACGTAACTAGAACTATCGAGCTTTAGCAAAAAGCTCGAGTTCTAGTTCGATCTAGAACAGCCCCCAAAATCACTCGAACCGCGAACTGGAGAACCGCAAACCGCGCTCAACTCTAGTAAAGACACCGGGGGAACACCGGAAAACACAGGGGGGGGATGGGGGGTGACTTAGCTGGACCCGTGGAGGAGTTTTCTGTCGCATGTGTCATGGCACATGCGACAGAAATCAGAGGAAGAGTGTGAATGCGGGCGGAGCATTGGTGTGCATCCTGTCATCTTGGATGAATAGGGAGGAGGCAGAAATGCAGTCAGCCCCCTTCTACAGGCTGTGCCCATACTGTTTCTGCCTTTTCCCATCCATTTCAACCTTTTCCTCAGTCACCACAGGTCACCGACAGGTCCAAAATGAAATTATTCTGGTTTCCAATAGACTTACATTGGTGGTCAAATATTCGCAAATACTCAAATAGCTGCGAGATATTCGCCGGATATTCGGCAAAGCGAATAATAGGGTATTCGATCATCCCTAATAGCTACTTTGGTTAAAAAAAGACCCCGGTCCATCTAGTACGACCTTCCTCCACCAATTCTACATTGTCATTAAGTCACTTACATCCGACAATGTTGTGTGTACTGAGGAAATCATCCAGCCCTTCTTTAATAGCTGTGAGGCTATGTGCGCACGTTGCGTAAATACATGCAGTTACGCTGCGCTTTGTAGCGCAGCGTAACTGCATGCGTCCTGCGTCCCCTGCACAGTCTATGGAGATTGTGCAGGGGCCGTGCGCACGTGGCGTTTTAGAGCGCAGCGCTTTGGCTACTGCCGAAGCGCTGCGTAAAAAGAAGTGACATGTCACTTCTTCCGTGCGCTTTGCCGGCAGCTCCTGCTCTGTCTATGGCAGGAGCTGCAGGCAGAGCGCATGGAATCGGCTTCACTACGGACATTTCTGCAGCGATTTAAAGCGCACATGTGCTCTACAGATCGCTGCAGAAATTTCTGCAGTGAACTGTACGCAACGTGCGCACATAGCCTTATAGTATCTGCCATTACTACCTCTTGTGGTAGGGCATTCCACAATCTGACTGCTCTAACTGTAAAGAACCCTTTCCTATTTAGCTGTCGGAATCGCTTTTCTTCCACTCGCAGTGAGTGCCCCCTGGTCCTTAGTATTGTCTTTGGAAGAAATAAGTCATGTGCCAGTCCTTTATATTGACCACACATGTATTTATACATATAAATGAGATCTCCTCTAAAGGCCGATTTACACGCTGCGATATCGTGACCGATATCGCTAACGTGCGTACCCGCCCCCATCGGTTGTGCGACATGGGAAAATCGCTGCCCGTGGCGCACAACATCGCCCGGACCCGTCACACGTACTTACCTGCCCTGCGACGTCGCTGTGACCGGCGAACCGCCTCCTTTCTAAGGGGGCGGTTCGTTCAGCGTCACAGCGACGTCACAGCTGCGTCACTGAACCGCCGCCCAATAGAAGCGGAGGGGCGAAGATGAGCGGGACGAACATCCCACCCACCTCCTTCCTTCCGCATTGCGGGTGGGAGGCAGGTAAGGAGAGCTTTCTTGTTCCTGCGGTGTCACACATAGCGATGTGTGCTGCCGCAGGAACGAGGAACAACATCGTTACTGCTGCAGCAACGATATTAGAGAAGGACCCCCATGTCACCGATGAGCGATTTTGCAACGATGCAAAATCGCTCAAAGGTGTCACACGCAACGGCATCGCTAAAGCGACCGGATGTGCATCACCAATTCCGCGACCCCAACGAGATCGCTTGAGCGATGTCGCAGCGTGTAAAGCGGCCTTTAGACGTCTTTTTTCTAAGCTAAACATATCTAACGTTTTCAACATCTCATCATATGGGAGGCTTCCATTCCTTGTAGTAGTCTAGTTAGCCGCTTTTGAACGGACTCAAACTTCTGAATGTCCTTTTTGAAATACCCAAAACTGGATCCCATATTCCAGATGCAGCCTTACAAGTGATTTATAGAGGGGTAACAATAAGTTGGGATCACGGGATCTAATCTCTCTTTTTATACACCCTAGAATCTTGTTTGCTTTAGCAGCTGCTGCCTGACATTGAGTGCTGCTGCTCAGCCTATTTGTAATGAGAATACCCAAGTCCTTCTCCTGTTCTGTAGTCCCGAGTTTACTTCCATTTAATGTATACACAGTTATAGGATTACTCCGTCCTAGGTGCATTACTTTATATTTATCAACATTAAATCTCATTTGCCAAGTATCTGCCCATTCTGACAACTTACCCAGATCGTTTTGTAATATTGGACTATCCAGGTCAGTTTTTAATTTCCTACATAGTTTGGTGTCATCAGCAAAGACTAATTTAAACATTTAAACATTTATTTCTAGATTTAGCTCTTTAAGCAACTTTCTAGCTAGTGTTCATCAAAAATCTTCTACTGTTTTGCTGCTGTAGCACCTGTACAACTCCTTCTCATAGCTGGCTGTAGCTCTTCTCACATATAGATCGGACAGCACTCTACTCCGGACTATGCTGACTCTTTGCTCTCCCTCGCCCTTCCTCAGGATTAGAGATTGCAGCAGACATAAAGCAGATTAGTGCGGAGAGGAAGGAAAGCATCTGGATCTGTACAAGATGATTTGTACCCACTTCACAGCAATATTCAGTACTATTCCTGTGGATGGGGTTTCCTGATGATGATGATGATTCCAAGGTATGAAAGTAAACACCCTACCGGTCAACCCCTATTTAAATGGTAAAGTGGTACCAATGCCTCCTGGACCGTCCATGTATCTGTAATGTTGGCGATGTGTCTCCTGGCGGTCACGTGCCTCTGTTCTGCCACTTGAGCACTGTAGCCCATCAGAGGCCACAAATAAGCTGCAGCCTTCATAGCTTCGCCAGAAGGAACAGG
Organism: Anomaloglossus baeobatrachus; assembly: GCF_048569485.1. Taxonomy (NCBI): domain Eukaryota; kingdom Metazoa; phylum Chordata; class Amphibia; order Anura; family Aromobatidae; genus Anomaloglossus; species Anomaloglossus baeobatrachus. The sequence continues at coordinate 67,494,089 of NC_134360.1, forward strand.
TCCATCTAGACCCTAATAGAAATGTGACGGCTGCAGCCGATCAGTGACCCCTGATTGCAGCGATCACATGGCATAACAATGGATAACATCACTGGGATGACGCTGGTCCGGGAGGTATCTGCTTTTTTCGTTTCATTGGGTCCACTTTGCATTTAAGAAGGGGTTGTCCCGTAGTGGACAATCCCTTTAAGGAAACGCGTTCTTTACATCTATAACTGACGCATTTTGAGTGGGTCTTCTAAAAATAATGGCGGAAAATGAATGGTCTTTTTAATTTGTTGATTTTCCTTTTATAAGTTCATGCTTTGAGGACAAAAAAATGCAGTGTGAACAGATCCTAACAGATTAATAATGACAAATTGTTGTGTGTTTCCTGCTGGAAGTAGAATCCGTAGCTGCCAAATTGCCTTCCTCACCAATCCACATCATAACTTTTGCTAGTCAGGTCAGTGAAGATACGCGACCGGTATAGGAAACCACAAAACCACAGGTTGTGGGTGACCGACTGCTCTGAAGCACCAGCTATGACAAGCAGAAGTTTTGTCATCAGTAGACATGCTGCTTACATGGGACTGCAACTTACTGAATGCACAATTAAAAAAATTCACCACATAGCGAATTATGCCTGATTACAGAATGCACAGATTTTACATGCCTGGGTTATTCTTATTAATATCCTGTACAATTTATGTATTTCATTGCCTCATGTAATGTTTTCTATAACTCCTCCAAGTGCTGCACATAACTGCTCTCCAGAGCTCGTAAAATTGCTCAAAAAAGTGTCCAGAAACGTATATTGCTTCCAATAAATGTCCCCTATAATTCATGCTGTAGATCATATTGCACCGTGGAAAGTCTTCCAATACTCTATCCACATTAGATCTTTCCATATCTGTTATAGCGATTCTGCCAAAGCCAAATCTTGAATTGCGTGTTCTGCATTTTTTGTTATAAAGGGCAAAAGACATCAAATACACAATACAGAGAACAAAAAGTACAATAAACACATCAAATACACAATACAGACAACAAAAAGTACAATAAACACATCAAATACACAATACAGACAACAAAAAGTACAATAAACACATCAAATACACAATACAGACAACAAAAATACAAAACATACATCAAATACACAATACAGACAACAAAAATACAATACATACATCAAATACACAATACAGACAACAAATAGTACAATAAACACATCAAATACAGACAACAAAAATACAACACATACATCAAATTCAGAATACACCCAACAAATAAACAGTAACACATCACTATACAAAGCTAAAATAATTCTAATACACACAGCCCAAATCATGCCAAAAAACAGTGCTTAAATAATAAAAAACAAATAATACCTATATACAATGAAACAATTTCCAACAACATATCATGCCCAAATATGTACGAAAATATGCCATCAATTAATACCAGTATACACTGCTCAAAGAGTACCAATATACCAAAAATACAAAGCTTAGATGGCTAATTGAAAAAGCCAAAGAATATTACAATTAGACAACTCTCGATTACAAGCACCAGGGCTTGATGCCAGCTGACATCACACAGCTGACATCACACAGCTGACATCACACAGCTGACATCACACAGCTGACATCACACAGCTGACATCACACAGCTGACATCAACCCAAACTACCATTACCCTAAATGCCACTGCACCAAGAGAATTGGGAAGAGGCGGGATAAAGTAACAGAATTGGAGCACCTAATGGATGCGCTGATTCTGAGACAGTTACGGGCTGGTATTTTTAGGCTGGGAAGGGCCAAATAACCATGAACCTTCTCAGCCTGATAATATCAGCCCCCAGCTGTCTACTTTATGTTTGCGGTTTGTGAAAAATAAGGGGGACCTCCACTTTTGTTTTTTGTTTTTTTTTTCCAGTTAATTATATATTTATTTGTCCAATAGCTGTATAATCTATCATATTTGTACAACTTTAAGACATTAAAATCTTTAATTTTTTGACTGCCTTTTAAGTCTGGCCCATCACATGGAGTGTACACTGATGTCATCTGTGTGGTGTATGTCTTTTTCACGAACCCATAGACTTCTATTGGCCCTTGTATCCGTGCTGGAGACATGGGGATCACACGGTCAACACCTACTTTAATGAGTATGCATGTGAAAGTGTCTCCAGTGCGTGTGAAGACGGACACCACACATTATTTAATTTGTTGTTTAGTTGTGGATTTTGGAGCAGATCCATGTGATAAAAGTAGTAGTAGCCCCGGTGTTGACCACTGCACTGCGCCGCTCCTTTCACTGTAGTGGCTGCTGCTGAGCGCTGCAGAACAGTTTCTAGTCGTTGTTGATCCGCAGGAGTCAGCAGCGGCTGCTACTTAATGAATGGAGATGCCCATTGCAGTTCCATTCAGTGTTTGCATCCGGCTGGTGATCGGTGGGAGTGGCGGGTGTTGTTCGACTGACACCAATATGATGTTGTTGACTAATCGTAAATCCATACACATTAAATAAATGTCAGCCTAAATGTCCGATTTCAGCCACAACAAACAACTGTCGGCTTTTTTTTTGGTCATTTTCACTGAGGACTGGTCAGCGATTATTATCTTTCAAAATACCGGTGGGACATGTTGGATATTTTTTCAGCCATTGATATGTACTGGGCGTTATCAGCTGAAAAATTCCATTATTTGCAGACGCAGTCTGAGAAGTATTCGGCCTGATGACAAATGATGGTTTGTCAGGCTATATGCATCTCGTGTGTATGTGGGCCTTAAAGGGAATCTGTCACCAGGTTTTTGCCATCTAATCGAAGAGCAGCATAACATAGGGGCAGAGATCCTGATTCCAGCAATGTGTCACTTACTGAGCTGCTTGGTGTAGTTTTGATAATTTACTGCTAATTAAACAGTGATTTTATTATTACAGGACTACTTAGCATGCTGCCAGGTAGTCCAGCACTCTGTCCTCTGAATAACTGCTAGATCTGCAGCAGAGAAAAGACTGATTTTATCAAAATGACAGCAAACAGTCCAGTAAGTGACACATCACTGGAATCAGGGTCTCTGTCTCTGCATTATACTGCTCTCAGATGTGGGAGCAAAAACCTGGTGACAGATTCCCTTTAAGGATAGATTTTCAACATCAAGAGAATCTGTCACCAGGTTTTTGCTCCCCCATCTGAGAGCAGAATAATGTAGAGACAGAGACCCTGATTTTAGCAGTGTTACTTATTGGGCTTCTTGCTACAGTTTTGATAAAAATCTCTGTTTTTATCTACCGTAAATCTACCAGTTCTCTCAATGCTGAGCTCTGTATAATTCCACCCACATCACTGATTGGCAGCTTTCTGTGTACACTGTGCATAGTCAGAAAGCAGCATGATGTAGGTGCAGAGACCCTGACAGCAACATATCACTTACTAGGCTTTTTGCTACAGTTTTGGTAAAAATTCCTGTTTTATCTGCTATAGATCTACCAGTTCTCTGAATGCTGAGCTCTGTATAACCCCAAAATAGGAGGCGAAAAAATCCAGCACTAGCAAATGAAATGTAAACATTTATTTAGGCATAATTAAAAAGCCCATAACAAAAATTGTTAGGGCGGGTACAGAGCAAAGAAATGTCAACGCGTTTCAAGCGAAAAAAGGCTGTTAATCATGACCTCCTTTTTCTGTATAACTTTCCTTTTTTCTATATAATTTTCCTTTTTCTGTTTAACCCCGCCCACACTACTGATTGGCAGCTATGTACACTATAAATTGTCAGCAGGCTGCCAGTCATTGGTGAAGGGTGGGGTTATACAGAGCAGGTGGACTATATGGCACAAGACAACAAGTCCCGTAGTGATAATCTCCTGCTGATAAAACAGTGGTTTTATCGAAACAACAGTAAGTGACACATTGCTGGAATCAGGATCTCTGTCTCTATATTATGCTGCTCTCAGATTAGCGAACCAAATGTGGTGAGAAATTCCCTTTAACTCACCTGAAATCATCTCATGGCACTATTTCCTATAACTACGCCGCTTATATCTGCTAGGTCTTAGTATAACCGGTCCTTGGCATATTGCGTGATTATCACGCGCTGTGTCTATTTACTCCATAGCCTGGTTTCATATAATCTCTTGTAACCTGCATTACAATCACACAGTTAGCGCTGACATGTTGGATTTCCAGCACCCGCATGATACCTGTACCCGAGGAGAACGCCGGAGCCGCGATGGTCGGCCCATTCTGTTTATTTGACACCAAATCACCACCGCTTATTGGTGTAAAGTGGCCGAGAAAGTGGCAGCGTGGTGCAGCAGCTCTTTGATTATACACATTATCATATTGGATACACAGCGCACAATACCACACTGCAGGGTACATGATTACACGGGTAAGGAAATTGCATGTCTTGAGAAATTGAGCTCTGAGTACCTTTAAACAGACAAGAGAGCAGCAGAATTACTCTTCGTAATTACAGACCCCCGAAGAGTTTATTGCTCTCGTATTAAGGAAAGAGAGAGCCCTTTATTGGGAAAGAAAGAGGCGCGCAGCCTACCTGAGATTCCCCGTCCTCCCCAGGTCCTGCGCTGCTAATGTTAGGCCTTACACTGCATGTTCAATGTCTACATTCATCGCGGAATAAACAGCGTTTTTTTCCTATTTGTAGAGAAATAAACCATTTTTATTTATTGCAATTTTCTCCTAAATTACCAATAAATCTAAACTAAACGTCTCATGAAACTGTCTTCTAAGAAAGCAGCTGGTATTGGCCACACGTCTTATATAACTGTCTTCTAAGAAAGCAGCCGGTATTGGCCACACGTCTTATATAACTGTCTTCTAAGAAAGCAGCCGGTATTGGCCACACGTCTTATATAACTGTCTTCTAAGAAAGCAGCCGGTATTGGCCACACGTCTTATTTGGATGCTAACTTGGAGGTATGTTTCGGGAGGATCATTGTCACGCTAGGTATGGGGAAGTACCAAGCGAGCAGCGAAAGGGAAGGGAAGAGGACCCCTGCGTCTAGGGAAGGGGAAGGTGGTGACCTCACGCTAGGTATGGGGAAGTACCAAGCGAGCAGCGAAAGGTAAGGGAAGAGGACCCCTGCGTCTGGGGAAGGGGGAGATGGTGACCTCACGCTAGGTATGGGGAAGTACCAAGCGAGCAACGAAAGGTAAGGTAAGAGGACCCCTGCGTCTGGGGAAGGGGGAGATGGTGACCTCACGCTAGATATGGGGAAGTACCAAGCGAGCGGCGAAAGGTAAGGGAAGAGGACCCCTGCGTCTAGGGAAGGGGAAGGTGGTGACCTCACGCTAGGTATGGGGAAGTACCAAGCGAGCGCTGAAGCGTAAAGGAAGGGGACCCCTGCGTCTAAGAAAGGGGGAAATGGTGACCTCACGCTAGGTATGAGGAAGTACCAAGCGAGCGGCGAAAGGTAAGGGAAGAGGACCCCTGCGTCTAGGGAAGGGGAAAGTGGTGACCTCACGCTAGGTATGAGGAAGTACCAAGCAAGCTGCGAAAAGTAAGGGAAGGGGACCCCTGCGTCTAATGCGGGATTCAAACGAGGCGATCTATCGGGCAATAAATCGTCAGGGTCACGGTTTTCGTGACGCACATCTGGCTTCGATGGCGACGTCGTTTCGTGTGACACCTACGAGCGACGCAGAATCGGTCACAAATCGTGAGTCGGGTACACGTCGCTTATTTTTAAAAAATTGTTTATTTTTCATGGTGCCGGTTGTTCATCGTACCCGGGGTAGCACACATCGCTCCGTGTGACACCCCGGGAACGATGAACACAGCTTACCTGCGTCCCGCGGCTGCCGCCGGCTATGCGGAAGGAAGGAGGGTGGGCGGAATGTTTACGTCCCGCTCATATCCACCCCTCCGCTTCTATTGGCCGGCCGCTGTGTGACGTCGCTGTGACGCCGAACGTCACACCCCCTTCAGGAAGTGGATGTTCGCCGTCCACAGCGAGGTCGCTCATCACGTAAGGACGGGGGTTAAATGACTTTGTGCGACACGGGCAGCGATTTGCCCCTGACACACAAAGGGGACGGGTACGATCGCACATGCGATCGCACGATAGATCGCATCGTGTGACGCCCACATTAGAAAGGGGAAGGTGGTGACCTCACGCTAGGTACGGGGAAGTACCAAGCGAGCGTCAAAAGGTAAGGGAAGAGGACCCCTGTGTCTAGGGAAGGGGAAGGTGGTGACCTCACGCTAGGTATGGAGAAGTACCAAGCGAGCGGCGAAAAGTAAGTGAAGAGGACCCCTGCGTCTAGGGAAGGGGAAGGTGGTGACCTCACGCTAAGTATGGGGAAGTACCAAGCAAGCGGCGAAAAGTAAGGGAAGAGGACCCCTGCGTCTAGGGAAGGGGAAGGTGGTGACCTCTCACCTAGGTATGGGAAAGTACCAAGCGAGCGGCGAAAAGTAAGGGAAGAGGACCCTTAGTGTGTGAAGCCGCAAGAGCGAGGAACATCTCACCTGCCTCCACCGGCTATGCGGAAGGAAGGAGGTGGGTGGGATGTTTACATCTCCGCTTCTATTGGTCGGCCGCTGTGTGACGTCGCTGTGACGCCGAACGTCACACCCCCTTCAGGAAGTGGATGTTCACCGCCCACAGCGAGGTCGCTCATCACGTAAGTACGTGTGACGGGGATTAAACGACTTTGTGAGACACAGGCAGCGATTTGCCCGTGACGCACAAATGACGGGGGCGGGTACGATCGCACGATAGATCGCATTGTGTGACGCTCGCATTAGAAAGGGGAAGGTGGTGACCTCACGCTAGGTACGGGGAAGTACCAAGCAAGCGGCGAAAAGTAAGGGAAGAGGACCCTTAGTGTGTAAAGCCGCAGGAGCGAGGAACATCCCCTCACCTGCCTCCACCGGCTATGCGGAAGGAAGGAGGTGGGCGGGATGTTTACGTCCCGCTCATCTCCGCCCCTCTGCTTCTATTGGACGCCTGTCGTGTGATGTCGCTGTGACGCCGCACGACCTGCCCCCTTAGGAAGGAAGAGGGTCGCCGGCCAGAGCGACGTCGCAGGGCAGGTAAGTGCGTGTGAAGCTGCCGTAGCGATAATGTTCGCTACGGCAGTTATCACAAGATATCGCATGTGCGACGGTGGTGGGTACTATCGCGCTCGGCATCGCTAGCCGATGCTAGCGATGTCGCAACGTGCAAAGTATGAAATCTGATCTGGCTGTATGAGAAGCTATAGTGGGGTCTAAGGGGAAAACTATTCTCCTTGCGGAGACTGACAAACCAATCTGCCTGCCAGTGAGGAGCCTTAGGGCCGTTTCACACATCCGGCTTTTTGCCGGATTGGCGGATCCGACGCACTCCAGTACAGTGTATACAGTACATTGGCAGCACGACAAGCTCTGGTCACATGCTGTCATGTGACCCGGAGGTTGCCGCTGCTATTGTACTGTATCACACTGTACTGGAGTGCGTCGGATCCGCCAATCCGGCGAAAAGCCGGATGTGTGAAGCGGCCATTATAGCTGCAATATTCCTCTGGTAAATATTCAAATTATCTCTTCAAGGACGAAGTAGAAGAACTCTAGTGCCACCGATTGGAAGTAGCAATCCTAAAAGTCAAAAGTGACCCTTTACTGAGCCTTGTCATATTGATTTAGGATTTACACCAAATCAGAACCTCAATTTGCAGGCACGGTGTTTTGTGGTGATTGCCCCTCGTCAGTGCAAAGTATGAGATCTGATCTGGCTGTATGAGAAGCTATAGTGGGATCTAAAGGAAAAACCTTTCCCTGTGGAGACTGAGAAACCAGTCTGGCTGCCAGTAAGGAGAAAAGGGTCACAGTTTTCTGCTTGGGCTAATTTCACACATCAGTTTTTTGCAATCCGGCACAATCCGGTTTGTGCCTGATGCAACGGATCCGTGTCAGAGTGTGTAAAAACTGATGCGACGGATCCGGTAAAAAATGGATCAGTTTTTTTTGTTTATTTTTTTTAAAGCTGAGAGAGAGGGAGAGACCCCGTCATCACCGCACACGCAGGCACTCCCGCACACATCATCCCCGCATACACCCCGGCACTCCCGCACACATCATCCCCGCACACACCCCGGCACTCCCGCACACATCATCATCACCGCACACACCCCGGCACTCCCGCACACATCATCATCACCGCACACACCCCGGCACTCCCGCACGCATCATCATCACTGCACACCCCGACACTACCTCAGTGACGTCACCGCTGACAGCGCGACTCCCTCAGTTGCTGCGTGGAGCTGATAGAGAGCGGCGGTGTTCCACGGCCGCTCCTGTCAGCTTCATGTAGCAGAGCTGAAAGCGTAGCGGGACCTGTGTGGATTACATTGGACCAGGAGGGGTATTTGGGGATTTTAATAAAATGGTGAAAGAGGGTGTTTTTTTGTCCTTTATTCCAAATAAAGTATTTTTTTGGGTGTATGTGTTTATTTACCTTCACTTACAGGTTAATCATTGGGGGTGTCTCATAGACGCCTCCCATGATTAACCCCTTATTACCCCGATTGCCACCGCACCAGGGCAATTCGGGATGAGCCGGCTAGAGTCCCAGGACTGTCACATCTAATGCATGCGGCAATTCTGGGCGGCTGCTGGCTGATATTGTTAGGCTGGGGGGCTCCCCATAACGTGGAGCTCCCCATCCTGAGAATACCAGCCAGCCTTCAGCCGTGTGGCTTTACCCTGGCTGGTATCAAAATTGGGGGGGACGGCACGCCGTTTTTTTTTTTAAATTATTTATTTATTTATTTTACTGCAAGATATAGACCCGCCCACTGGCGGCTGTGATTGGTTGCAGTGAAACAGCTGTCACTCAGCGTGGGGGCGTGTCTGCCTGCAACCAATCATAGGTGCCGGTGGGCGGGGAAAGTAGGGAATACGAGATTGAATAATGGGCGGCTGGCATTTTCAAATCAGGAGAAGCCGCCAGAGCAGTGTGACAGCCGTGCAGCGCCGCGATGGTGATCGGTGAGTGAGTGAATGAGTCAGTGAGTGAGTCAGTGAGTGTGAGAGAGAGAGAGAGAGGCTGGGGCAACACGGGGCACTACTGCGATGCTCGCATGACACTCGGCTCATGCTGGCAGCACAGCAGGAGCCGAGTGTCATGCTAGTTGTCCCTGCGTCTGCGGTCCGACCGTGCAAGTGGACCACAGCTGCGGGGGGGACGGGCAGGCTCTCAGGAGGCGCGGGCTGGCACGGAGGAGGGGAAGGTGGGATTTATCTCCCTCTCTCCTCCGTAGCCGGCTATTGCGACTCTCGCTCTGTATGCATGGTACACCGGTGTACCGCGAGTGCAGTGCGATTTTTCTCTCGCCCCATACACTTGAATTGGTGCGAGAGAAAAGAGTCTCGCATTACAGTCGCATGCTGTGATTGTTTTTTCGGTCCGATTAGGGCTGAGAAAATAATTGCTCATGTGCGCTGACACACAGGCTAGAATTGGTCCGAGGGGAATGCGATGTTTTATCACACTCCACTCGCACCGATTTTATTAGGCCAGAGAATCACTTCTGGGCATGCTCAGAAGTAAAAACCGAATCCGGTACATGCTTTCGGCGTTTGATGCATTCCACCGGATTCGGCGTGCATAGACTTTCATTATGCACCATGCCGCACAGTGCCGCACCCGGTGCTGTGCGTTTTTTTTTTATGAGACAAAAAACGTTGCATGAAACGTTCCATGCGGCCACCGCATTGATTAATGAAGCCGCATCCGGAAAAAGCCGGATGCAACGCAAGGTCATCAGGCACAATTCGGCGACAATACAAATCAATGGGGATAAAACGCATGCGGTATCGGATCCGTTTTAACCATTTTTTTTCCATATTGTGCCTGATGGGAAAAACCTGATGTGTGAAAGTAGCCTTAAGGCTACTTTACACACTGCGATATCGGTCCCGATATCGCTAATGTGCGTACCCGCCCCCATCTGTTGCGCGACACGGGCATATCGCTGCCCGTGGCGCACAACATCGCCCAGAGCCGTCACACATACTTACCTGTCCGGCGACGTCGCTGTGACCGGCGAACCGCCTCCTTTCTAAGGGGGCGGTCCGTGCGGCGTCACAGCGACGTCACTGAACCGCCGCCCAATAGCAGCGGAGGGGCGGAGATGAGCGGGACGTAACATCCCGCCCACCTCCTTCCTTCCGCATAGCGGCCGAGAGGCAGGTAGGGAGACGTTCCTCGCTCCTGCGGCGTCACACGCAGCGATGTGTGATGCCGCAGGAACGAGGAACAACCTCGTTACTGCTGAAGTAACGATTTTTGGGAATTAGGACCCGTGTAGCCGATTAGCGATAAATCACGCTTTTGCGACGATTTTACATCGCTGAACGCTGTTACACAAAGCTATATCGCTAACGATTGCGGAAGTGCGTCACCAAAACCGTGACCCCAACGACAAAATTCGGGCGATATCGCAGTGTGTAAAGCCCGCTTTAGACCCCACTTTAGCTTCTCATACAGCCAGATCAGATCGCATACTTTGCACTGACGAGGGGCAATCATCCCGAAACACCGTGTCTGCAAATTGAGGTTCTGATCTGACATAAATCCTAAGTTATATGAAAAGGCTTGTTAAAGGGTTACTTTTGACTTTTTAGGATTGCCACATCCAATAGATGGCACTAGAGTTCGTCTCCTTCCTCCCTGAAGAGACAATTTGCATATTTCCCAGAGGATCATTGCAGTTATAAGTCTCCTCACTGGCAGCCAGATTGGTTTGTCAGTCTCCGCAAGGAGAACGTTTTTCCAAAGTCTGCAGTCACACAGAGTGACTATAGACTTGTAGTTTAAGACTGGACAACCCCTTTAACTACAAACCAAACCCAGGTCTATCATGTGGGAGACTTAAGCGGGCTTTACACGCTACGATTTTGCTACAGCGATCTCGTTGGGGTCACGGAATTTGTGACGCACATCCGGCCGCTGTAGCGATCTCGTAGTGTGTGACTCCAAGGAGCGATTTTGGATCGTTGCAAAAACGCCCAAAATCGTTCCTCGTTGACATGGGGGTCCGCTCCCAATTATCGATACTATCGCTTTCCCGTTGTTGTTCCTCGTTGCTGCAGCAGTGCATATCGCTGTGTGTGACCCCCGTAGGAACGAGGAACATCTCCTACCTGCCGCCGGCCATAATGCGGAAGGAAGGAGGTGGGCGGGATGTTCGTCCCGCTCATCTCCACCCCTCCGCTTTCATTGAGCGGCCGCTCAGTGACGTCGCTGTGACGCCGATCGGACCGCCCCCTTAGAAAGGAGGCGGTACGCCGGTCACAGCGACGCCGCTATGTAGGTATGTGTGACGCAGGTGCGCGATTTTGTGCGCGACGGGCAGCGATATGCCCGTTTCGCACAAACAATGGGGGCGGGTCGCATGCTAGCGATATCGGTACTGACATCGTAGCATGTAAAGCCACCCTAAATCACAGACAGAAGGGTTACTCTGTGAAATACATCTCTAAAACACGGACCTTGCTGGAAACGACAGACCTGGCTCGACTGCTTGGTCTCTTGACCCGAGTCAATGGTTGGTTCTGTTGTGTCCGAGCACGGTCCGTGTTTTGTGGATGTGTGAACTGAGATGTAACAGCCTCCAGTAAGTGGGGGGGCACATTTTGTGCTCCTCGGTGCTGTGGAACAGACCCCAGCTCCGGCAGACATTTCCTGCTTACTTTGCTCCCTGTTTTTAATTAATCCCCACTTATGTCACGTATGACTTGCGCTGATAAGCTCTGACCTCTGCACATTTCTTCCAGCCTTTAGTCATGTTGATTAAAAGACTTTTTCCCAAATGTGCTTTAGAAATGTATTCCTAAATCCTAATAAGTGCAGCATACTAAGCAGTGGGATTGGAAAATGACAACTCACTAGGCCGATTCCCACGCTCGGCTGTCTCTCACTCACTGTTCCCACATAGCACCTCATCACTCCGAGGAATTAGGGCTTTTTTCATGTTAACTGTCTTAAATCACTCTGAAGTACTTGTAGGCCTTATGAAGATTAGCATTTACATGAAGGTGGGTGTTCTCTCTGGAATATATGTAATAAGTGCTCTCAGTATATTGTAGGCACGGAGATCCTTCCTCCTGGCTCCTGCTCCATTCTGCCGTGGATCGGAACCTCCATGAGAATAATTCTGTATTCAGGACACGTACACATTCAGTCCACATTTTCTTTGCATGCCGAATTTTCAATATTAAAGGGGTAAGGCTGCTTTCACACATCCGGTGCGGCACAATCCGGCTCAAAAACCTATGCAACGGATGCGGCGAAAAAAACGGATCCGTTGCATAAGTTTTTCCATGCGGCCCGTCCGTTTTTTGATGGATGCGGCTTGATACTCAGCATACGCAGTTCAAAAAAAACGCATCCGGCGCCCATAGGCTCGCATTGTAAATCTTGCCGCATCACGCCGGATCCGGCGCGATGCGGTTTTTTCGCCGCAGACAAAAACGTTCACTTGAACGTTTCATCCGGCTGCTGCATCGGCTAAATATGCCGCATCCGGCAAAAACCGGACGCAACGCAAGGCCATGCGGCACAATCCGGCACTAATAAAAGTCTATGTGGAAAAAACGCACCCGGCGGCAAAAAAAAACGGATGCGGTTTTCCCGCAAAGCGCCGTATTGTGCCGGACAGCAAAAACCGGATGTGTGAAAGCAGCCTTATCCTGTTAATTTTGCTTATTTCTGTTTATTGCACTATTGGGTTACATTGGGGCAGGTAGATAGATAGCTACTACTTACCTGCACTGCTGTTAGCCCCCCTCCCCCGGCTCAGAGTGGTCATGTGACCGCTCCTGTCGGGATTTTGCTGCTTCCTGTGATGTCACGACGACAGGGTAGGAGCTTATGCTTGCCTTGTAGACGGGCATCACAGCCAACATCATGTAGCCGCCCTGCTGGCCAGGTACAGTGCGCATGAGTCCTCGCCCTCCTTCCCTCGCACACTCCCACGCATTTTGTTCTCTCCCAGTCACACCTGTGAAGCCCGTGAGCTGGGGGAGGAGCCTGGCGGCGGTTGCCCATGGTGTCACCACCCGCATCGGGCCCCCTGCTCAGGATCGCAAGTTCAAATGTATCGGCATCACAGATGCCAATACATTTGAAAGCACTGATGAGAGGCAGCGCAGATCAGTGACAGATCAGTACAGCGGTGACGTCACTACTGTGCTGATATGGCCAGAGCATAGACAGCAGGCAAATGAGGAGCAGCGGTGGAGACTTAGGAAAGGTGAGTATGTATTACCTACATGGTGGGGGCTATAATGGGGTGAAAAGCGCCGTGTGGGGGGTTCAGAGCTCCGTATGGAGAGTGCAGAGAACCATATGGAGGGTGCAAAGCGCCATTTGTGGGGGGTTCAGAGCTCCGTATGGAGGGTGCAAAGCGCCGTGTGGGGGGTGCAGAGTGTCGTGTGTGGGGGGGTGAATAGCCCTATGTGAGGCTGTTACTTCCAATTCTGTAGTGATGAGAGGTCAGTGCTGGGGCATAATACTGACAGCCAATGAATGTGCAGAGGACGGGGCTTGACAGTGAGGCGGGCGGTGCCACCTCTGACTGTGAGGTTTGGCATAGGAAGATGTCATGTTTGGTTGAGCTGCAGGTAAAAAAAGTGTCTGCAGAGAATAAAGGGATAATTCAAGAGGAACAAAAGTTAGAAAGAAAAAAAACATAATGTAGGGGTGTTTTATATGACAATACAGCACAGATTAGCTTAAAAAAATGTTTGAGTTTATGTCGGACAAGTTCTTTAAATGATTATATGCCAGGGCGGACAGAGAAGTTGGTGTCCTAATAACTAAAGGACGCAAATGTCAGATGTTTGACATAATGTTGGCAACGAACATGCAGCAGTAGTTATTACCTGTGGCGTTAAAAGGGTTTTCTCAAGTTGTATTTTTATGAGCGCACCGCTTCCATCCACCGGCTTTTTGCTTTGCCAAGGACTGTGCACTTGTGCAGATTGACAGTCCGTAACAGCAGCATGGCCCAAACTCTTCTGCAGATGGGACAAGCATCGGGGAGCTGAGGCTAGCCAGCTCCAGTGATCTGGCTAGCTTTCCAGCAGCAGGAGTAGGCTGTTATCATGTAGTGTTCTGCCCTCATCTCATCAGGTGTCTTGGCGTCTTCAGATTCTGATCACACCGCAGAGTCTGACACGACATATGGTGCTTTTGAGTCATTCTGTCAGAGCTGGGCATCGACCGGTTTTGTGCTCACTTGCGATCGGTCTACCAAAGTTAATTCCTGCTAGTTTGTGAATTGCTGTTGGGGTTAGAAGTTGCTGAAGACCTATCACAGGGACCACCCCCCTTTTTAATATCGTGGAACTTTTTTCTTCATGCTGAATATATCTCTAGCTTTGCTCCAACGATACTGGTCTTTGTGCATGGTGAACTGTTGTATGCTGTTTGGTGTGCAGTGGAAATATCTTTGTTTGTTTATTTCTTTTCTGTACTTTATTTCTCCCTGAGCACGTATTGTTTTTTCCCCTGTGTGTGCTTGCAGTGAGTTTGAGTCTTGGTTTTCCCCTGCTGTCTGTAGGTATTTGTAGGATTCATTACTCCTATCGTCTTGGCCCTCCCTGGGGGTGGGAGAGAGGGAGTGTTAGAGCAAGGCTACTCAGAAGTCAGGGCTATGCTGGTGGTCCAGACCTCGCCACCATCTGGCGTACCTCTGGAGTAAGGGACAGCTTAGGGTCCCTAGTCTGAGGGCTAGTCTAGGCGCCCCTACTCCTACTTACCATATTACAACCCGTGACAGCTGTAAAGCATAGAGTATGCTCATGCTGTATCCTCCTTGCCTAGGTAACAGGCCAGGCTAGTACTGCATGGTGGTCGGTAACCTTAGATGTTAAGGTAAGGAAGGAGTTAAAACCTGCTAAAAACTGTTTATATGCGGTGAGTACACTCTTTTTAGACAGAGATCTGCTTGGAGTAGAGGGTGTGGCTAAGCTGGGTGGATGCTGGGAGTGCCTGCATTAATATGCAATTATGTATTCTATTTGCTATCATGTAAAAAACGCCTACATTTATTCATGGTATGCCCATATTTCAGAAAATTATAAAAGAGATGATGCTCATTAAATTAATTTGGAGAGCTTTGGAGATCACATGTCTGTGTATTTCTTTAATTCTCTCCGGCGCCGTACAATGAATCCCAGAAACGTTTAATTGAAGTGAGAATTACTTCAACACTAGGCAACGAGCCGTCCATTATAAAATAAAAAATCCCTCTGTTCTTAAAGGAAGCCTGTCATAAAAAACACTATTAACCTGCAGATATGAGGTTAATCTGCAGGTTAATAGCATTCTTAAACTGTCTGGTGCCCACACTTGGAGCCCCGCTGCTGGGAGAAAATTAACTTTATTCCTCCCGGCAGCATTCAGCTTCCAGTCATAGGAGTAATTGCCAGCGCAGGTTCAATCACCGCTCAATGTACAGTGAGTTAGCAGCTGTAACCACGTCCCCAGCACTGACTGACAGTTGGGACTGCATTAATTAATTTCCTCCTGGCAGCGAGGCTCTAAGGGGTACTTTGCACACTACGACATCGCAAGCCGATGGTAGCGATGCCGAGCGCGATAGTCCCCGCCCCCGTCGCAGCTGCGATATCTTGTGATAGCTGCCGTAGCGAACATTATCGCTACGGCAGCTTCACATGCACTTACCTGCCCTGCGACGTCGCTCTGGCCGGCGACCCGCCTCCTTCCTAAGTGGGCGGGTCGTGCGGCGTCACACAGCAGGCGGTCAATAAAAGCGGAGGGGCGGAGATGAGCGGGACGTAAACATCCCGCCCACCTCCTTCCTTCCGCATAGCCGGTGGACGCAGGTAAGGAGATGTTCCTCGCTCCTGCGGCTTCATACACAGCGATGTGTGCTGCCGCAGGAGCGACAAACAACATCGTATCTCCTATTGGTGCGACGTTATGAAAATGACCGACGCTACACAGATCACCGATTTTCGATGCTTTTGCGATCGTTTATCGGCGCATCTAGGCTTTACACGTTGTGACATCGTTACTGGCGCCGGATGTGCGTCACTTTCGATTTGACTCCGACGATATCGCAGTAGCAATGTCGCAGCGTGCAAAGTACCCCTAAGTGTGAGTGAGAAAGTGAATGAGAGACAGAGAAAGTGAGTGTGAGAGAGAAAGTGAGTGAGTGTGAGAGGGATAAAGATCATTTTATTTGATAAGACCCTGTTGATACATTTTGCAATAGTGCTGTTTTGTTCTATAGGTCATTGAACAACACTAAAAATAATACCTGTTTTACAGTAATCTGCTGGCAGTGCTGAGAAATCAAGCTTCAAAGCCACATGCAAATCACCCTAGAAGTGCATTTAGGCAGAGGTTATGGAGCACATGGACAGCACCTCTACTAGACAGAGCTGGAAAAGCTTCCCCAACGGTTCTCTTTACAGACAGAAACTCAGCCGCCCAACATACAAGGATCAATGGAGTGTAAAATGGATCCATGCCCAGACTTCAGCCCAATAAATGGCCACTCTGGAACAAGTCTGAGAGATATGACCCAGACCAGACCCTTTCCTTTGTGCAAAAATGAAAATGAATAGTAAAGACTGTACATTGATATAAATACCATACTATAGTTTTGTAACCAAAAAGGAGAAGACATTTAAATAGAGTAAAAATATTATATCAATGTGCAATACATAACAAACCATGTCCCCAGCCAATGCTAGCGATGTCGCAACATGCAAAATACCCCTTACTCACTTTCTTCCTGTCTCTCAGTCACTTTCTCTCTCACAATTACTCACTTTCTCTCTGTTACTTTCTCTCTCATTCACTTTCTCTGTCTCTCACCCACTTTCTCAGTCTCTCATTCACTTTCTCTCTCACACTCACTCACTTTTTTCTCTCATTCACTCTCACTCACTTTTTTCTGTCTCTCATTCACTTTCTCTCAGTCTCTCATTCACTTTCTCTCAGTCTCTCATTCACTTTCTCTCAGTCTCTCATTCACTTTCTCTCAGTCTCTCATTCACTTTCTCTCAGTCTCTCATTCACTTTCTCTCAGTCTCTCATTCACTTTCTCTCAGTCTCTCATTCACCTTCTCTCAGTCTCTCATTCACCTTCTCTCTGTCTCTCATTCACTTTCTCTCAGTCTCTCATTCACTTTCTCTCAGTCTCTCATTCACTTTCTCTCAGTCTCTCATTCACTTTCTCTCAGTCTCTCATTCACCTTCTCTCTGTCTCTCACTCACTTTCTCTCTCACACTCACTCACTTTTTTCTCTCATTCACTCTCATTCACTCTCACTCACTTTTTTCTGTCTCTCATTCACTTTCTCTCTGTCTCTCATTCACTTTCTCTCAGTCTCTCATTCACTTTCTCTCTGTCTCTCATTCACTTTTTCTCAGTCTCTCATTCACTTTCTCTCAGTCTCTCATTCACTTTCTCTCTGTCTCTCATTCACTTTCTGTCTCGCACTCTCTCACTTTCTCTGTGTCTTTCATGCACTTTCTCTCTCACACTCACTCACTTTCTCTCTGTCAGACATTTACTTTCTCACTGTCACTTCTTTCTCTCACACACACTTTCTCTCTTACTTTCTCTTAGGCTTCTGCCACACTCACGTGAAATTCACGCACGTGCCGAGAGACACGTATTTTCCCTGCGTGTTGCGTGCAGGTAAGTACGTGTCTCTGGTACGTGCGTGACACGTGTGTTCTACGTGTGCTATCCGCGATAGCACACGTAGAACCGGTAATTATCATACTCACCTGGTCCTTCCTGATGTCCGCGCTGCTGTCCGTGGTGCTGATCCTCGGTCTCCAGCCCTCCCGTCTCCCCGCTGCTGCTGCTGCCAGGCAGTGAAGTGAATATTCAATGAGAATAATGAGCGGCGGTCTGCAGCAAGAGGCAGCAGCGGCAGAGACAGGAGGGCTGGAGAAGGTGAGTAAATGGTTTTTTTTTTTTTCACTGACATGTGTGTTTTCTCCGGCGCGTGTCACACGGGACCGCATCCACACTACACCCGTGTGGTACGGGTGCGGGCCGTGTGACACCCGTGCTGCGGGAGAAAACACTGACATGTCAGCGCTTTGAAAAACGCACACACGTACAAACGCACACGGACACACGTTCCGTGTGGTTTTACGTGTGTGTGCCTGCTACAATAGGGTAGCATTGCTGATCGTGTCTCCGTGCCGCCGGTACGTGTAAAAAATGACAAACACGTGCCGGCAGCACGGATGTGTGGCGCTAGCCTTAGGCTGCTTTCACACATCCGGTTTTTGCTGAGCGGCACAATACGGTGCTTTGCAGAAAAAACGCAATCGGGTTTTTTTTGCCGCCGGTTGCAGTTTTTCCGCATAGACTTGCATTAGCGCCGTATTGTGCCGCATGGCCTTGCGTTGTATCCTTTTTTTGCCGGATGCGGCATATTTAGCCCATGCGGTGGCTGGATGGAACGTTGCCTGGCACATTTTTTTGTGCGGCGAAAAAAAAATGCATTGCGCCGGATCCGGCACAATGCGGCGCGATTTACAATGCAAGCCTATAGACGCCGGATGCGGCGTCCTGCTGCAAAAAACGCATCCGGCCGCCAGATGCGTTTTTTTGCACTGCGCATGCTCAGTATCAAGCCGCATCCGTCAAAAAACAGACGGGCCGCATGGAAAAACTTATGCAATGGATCTGTTTTTTTCGCCGCATCCGTTGCATAGGTTTTTGAGCCAGATTGAGCCGCACTGCAAAAACCGGATGTGTGAAGGCAGCCTTACACACACGTTCTCTCACTTTCTCTCACACACTTTCTGTCGCTTGCACTCACTTTCTCTTTCTCACTCACTTTCTCCTTCTACTAGATTACTGGGATACATAGTTTTTAGAGTTTAATATAAATTAGATGTATTTCCGTGTGATAATTGGCTGTATGATGGCTTTCTTCTTTCTACTCTACAGGTGACTCCACTGTTGGGAAGAGCACACTCATCCAACTGTTCCGTAGTGATGGAAGCCACTTCCCAAAAAACTACAGCATGGTATGTCAATGATAACAGTTAACAAACCTTGCATAGGGGTTTTCCAAAATTATGTAAATGAGGTAACGCCATAAAACCAAAAGAACCAGTACTCGCATGATAAATCCACACCACACCAGCACAGATCAGTAATGGTTCTCATATTTTTTAGCATTACCCCCTTTAGCCATTTCTTTTTTATTCTTAAAAAACCCCTTTAGGGTCCTGAATGTAAATTTGGCCTAATTATGGAGCATGGAAGACATAACTAATCAGATTCCCTATTCAGAAGTTAGGGAAGGTTATATGATAACCTAGTGCAGCCCTTAGGCCATGTGTCCACGATACTCTGTACCCACGGATTTTGCCGCGGAATACCCGCAGGTTTATCTGGATTTTCTAGATAAATCCCCAGGTTCTAGCAAGTACAGACACTCCCCATGTTACCCCATGAGATTTGGGGAGTGCTGTATCAATGGTGAGGTATGTGCAGCTGCGGAAAATGCTGCGGATGTCCCACAGCCGCACGTAACTGCATGTCAATTATTCATGCAGAAATATCTGCGGAATTCCCGCTCCTCCACTATGGAGATAGAGGCCGGGACTTCTGCACGAAATCTGCATGAAATCTGCACGGTTTCCGCAGGTTTACCGCAACAACTCCGCAGAAATACCGCAGCAATGGATAGCTGCGGATTCCGGGGAGCAGCTGCGGTAAACCTGAGGACAAATCTGTGGCAAAATCCGAAGGTACGTTATCCCATGGGCACATAGCCTTAATTGTTTGTCTCCCAGCTTTTCTGGAAACAATGAGTTTATTTTTACTACTTTTACAGAAAAAAAATAAGGCTAGGAACCAAAATGTAATTTTTTTTTTTACATTTCTCAAAATTATTAACTTTTATTATCACTGTAATGTGATGTACTGTGCCAACACCCCTGGACTAAAGGGTGCTTTACACGTGAAAGCACCCACCCCCGTTGTTTGTGCATCACGGGCAAATCGCTGCCCATGGCGCACAATATCGCTAACACCCGTCACACGGACTTACCTTCCTAGCGACGTCACTGTGGCCGGCAAACAACCTCTTTTCTAAGGGGGCGGTTCGTGCAGCGTCACACGGCAGGCGTCCAATAGAAGCGGAGGGGCAGAGAGCAGCCACATGAAAGTCACGCCCACCTCATTGCCGGAGGACGCAGGTACGGTGCTGTTTGTCGTTCCTGGGGTGTCACACGTAGCGATGTGTGCTGCCTCAGGAACGACGAACAACCTGCATCCAAAAGCAGCAACGATATTTTGGAAATGGACGATGTGTCAACGAGTGTGTCAATGAGTATTTTTCATCGTTAGCGGTCGCTCGTATGTGTCACACGCAATGACGTCGCTAACGAGGCCGTATGGGGGTTACAAATTCCGTGACCCCCAACAACATCTCATTAACGATGTCGTTGCATGTAACGGGGCCTTAACACTGGAAATGGGTATATGTTTCACTGCTTTAAAAATTGGAAACATTCGGATTGAGAAGGGGTTGCCAAAGTAGTGGACAACCCCTTTAAAACATTTTCGTACAGGATCCATTAATTTGAATGGGAACCAAAGCTTGAAACAATATGTCTTCTGTTTGCATCTTTTCCTGTTGCTATCCGTTTTTTTGTTGTTTTTTTTAATCTGGATCAAAAAACGTAGTTTTCACAACTTTTTGTTTTCTGGATCTGTTTTATTTTATTTTTTTTATTTGAAATGGAAACACCTCTGATAAAACGGATCCATTACAGTTGGAACAATAACGCATGCAAAATGGAAACCAAGGTGTCTGTTTTCCAACCGATCTGTTTTTCTGTTTTAAAGATGGATCTGTTTAACAAAAGATATCTGTTTGTAACAGATGGTTTGTTTTTTTCCCTCACCATTCCAAAACACATCCTTATATATTACTCTATCCTAAAACCTCCTGGAAATCCGACTAGCTTCAGCAGTGCAAAGAATGGGATTGTGTATTTCCAA
Source organism: Anomaloglossus baeobatrachus (assembly GCF_048569485.1). Lineage (NCBI taxonomy): Eukaryota > Metazoa > Chordata > Amphibia > Anura > Aromobatidae > Anomaloglossus > Anomaloglossus baeobatrachus. Next base: position 67,515,111 of record NC_134360.1, read on the forward strand.
ATTATAGTCTTGGCAACGGTGAGTAAATGAATCATTTTATGGACAATTCTGATGGGTATTTCTTTTCTCAACAGACAACTGTCATGGATGTCATAACGAAAACGGTGCAAATTCCAGATACAGGTGATAGCGTGGTAAGCACGTATATGGTTTCCTACCTCTGGGTTTGTGTTATATGTCTTCATCAGTCGAGCAAAAAGAGACTGATGCCGGCGTCACACGGTACGATCTATTGTGCGATCGCACGAGCGATCACACCCGCCCCCATCGTTTGTGCGTCACGAGCAATTAGTTGCCCGTGTCGCACAAAGTCGTTACCCCCCTGTCACACGCACTTACCTCCCAGACGACGTCGCTGTGGGCGGCGAACATCCACTTCCTGAAGGGGGAGGGACGTTCGGCATCACAGCGATGTCACACAGCGGCCGTCCAATAGAAGCGGAGGGGCAGAGATGAGCGGGACGTAACATCCCGCCCACCTCCTTCCTCCCTCATTGCCGGCGGGACGCAGGTAAGCTGTGTTCATCGTTCCCGGGGTGTCACATGGAGCGATGTGTGCTGCCTCAGGAACGATGACCAACCAGAGCACAGAAGAAGAAACGACTTTTTGAAAATGAGCGACATGTCAACGAGCAACGATAAGGTGAGTATTTTTGCTTGTTCACAGTCGTTCGTAGCTGTCACACGCTACGAGATATCAAACGATGCCGTATATACTGTACGTCACTTACGACGTGACCCCGCCGACATATCGCCCGATATATCATACCGTGTGACGCATAAGGGCTCATTCGCACTTCATTTTATTGGGCACAAGTGATATTCGTGTTTTTCAAAGATAGAATTTATAGCTATAGTCAATGGGGCTGTTCTCTTTTTTTTTTTTTTTTTGTTTTGTCGGACCGAGTCATCCACGCAAAATGGACGTGTCAGATGTTGTTCCACGTTCCTGCTTTTCACTCAGATGAAGCTTTGATGAAAATTTGATCAAAAACACAGATGACTCTAAGACTGTTTTTTTCTTTTGTATTAAAAACAAAAGTGTGAATAATATATCGTAGTCCCATCCTGGAAAGGGGTCTTCAGGTGTGTAGGGGGCACATCAGGAGCTGCGTTCCCCCCACATGCGGCAGATGATGCCTATATATTCTATAGCCGGCATCAGTCTCTAACACCAAGCTCTGGTTGCAGCTGGTAACCATTTAAATGACGCTGTCAATCTCTGACAATGGCGTTTAAGTGGAGCGCGCACTGGTGGTGTGACAGCCGGAGTCTGCTGAAGACCACCATTGCTGTCATCTTGATCCTCTTGTGAAGCTCCTCTTTTTCTTCATTTCTATATAATCTATAGCCGGCATCAGTCTATAACACCAAGCTCCGGTTGCAGCTGTTAACTATTTAAATGACTCTGTCATTCTTGGGGAATGGCGTTTAAATGGAGCGCGCACTGGTGCTGTGACAGCCGGAGTCTGCTGAAGACCACCATTGCTGTCATCTTGATCCTCTTGTGAAGCTCCTCTTTTTCTTCATTTCTATATAATCTATAGCCGGCATCAGTCTCTAACACCAAGCTCCGGTTGCAGCTGTTAACTATTTAAATGACTCTGTCATTCTTGGAGAATGGCGTTTAAATGGAGCGCGCACTGGTGCTGTGACAGCCGGAGTCACCACCGTTGCATTCATCTTGTTCCTCTTGTTAAGATCAGCCGTAGGAGACTTAGATTTTCACTGTATGTTGCTGCTCCCAGATTACACAGCAAAAACCTGCTGCCAGATTACTTTTAAAGGGGTTGTCCACTAATCGGACAACCGCTCCTCAAGAAAGTCAGGGCTGAGGCTGGCCGTTCTCTACCTATAGATGTTTGATGCATCTGAAAGCGGTCCGTGAAGCCGGCACTGATGGGGTGCAGGACTCGTGTGATTTAACAGTCATGTGAGCCCCAGGAGAGCAAGTGCCGACACCACTGGTGACTATAGGTGTTTTTAACAGGGGCAAACTTGAGAATGAGAAGGGGATGTCCGAGCAGTGGATACCTTCTATGTCAGGTAATATATTTCTTCATGTGTATATGATCCAGAGACATATTACAATTCATGGTATCACTGAGATTGATTTTCTTTCTCTTGATTAGTATTTGATAACAAGGGCTTCCCCTTCATTGACTGAGATCTTAGTGACCCGACTCTTAGGGGTACTTTGCACGTTGAGACATCGCTAGCATCGGCTAGCGATGCCGAGCGCGATAGTCCCCGTCCCCGTCGCACATGCGATTTCTTGTGAAAGCTGCCGTAGTGAACATTATCGCTACGGCAGCTTCACACGCACTTACCTGCCCTGCGACGTCGCTCTGGCCGGCGACCCACCTCCTTCCTAAGGGGGCGGGTCATGCGGCGTCACAGCGACGTCACACGGCAGGCGGCCAATAGAAGCGGAGGGACGGAGATGAGCGGGACGCAAGATCCTGCCCACCTCCTCCTTCCGCATTGCCGGTGGAGGCAGGTAAGGAGATGTTCCTCGCTCCTGCGGCTTCACACACAGCGATGTGTGCTGCCGCAGGAACGAGGAACAACATCATATCTCCTATTGGTGCCACATTCTGAAAATGACCGACGCTACACAGATCACCGATTTTCAACGCTTTTGCGATCATTTATCGGCGCATCTAGGCTTTACACGTTGCGACGTTGTTACCAGCGCCGGATGTGCGTCACTTTCTATTTGACCCCGACGATATCGCAGTAGCGATGCCGCAACGTGCAAAGTACCCCTAACTATTAAAGTATATACTTTAACCTGATAATGACTAAGCACCATAAATTTATAGCCGTTGGCTTTAAAGGGGTTGTCCACCTTATGGTTAAAAAAAACATAGTTTTACATACGCATGTATTTGGGGAGAAGAAGAATTTTGGCAATTGAGTTATGATAACCATTCGGCACAGTTTTCCTTATACAGTCTATTTGTTTTCATGCATATTCAGCTTCTTTGTGGTCTGTGGTCATAAATTAGCCAAGAAGAGCTCAGAAAAAGACATAAAATAGTTACAAACCCCGTCAGAATATCAAAGCTTCCCGACTGACGGATTCTCACTCCATACATTTGCAGCCACCAAAAGGCTAAAGACCCTATAGAAGGCAAATGGTGCAACATTTATAATGACTCCCATTGGCTGTCCGCCTTGCAGATGTCTAAGGTATTAGGGGGGGATAGCCCTTCCGGAATTTTTCCTGCACTATTGGCAGGGCAGCTTAGAGCATTGGGCCCCTGGATGCCACACTGTCAGTTGCCTGACTCGGAAAATCATCCGGCTTGTGCAGTCGGGGCCGACTCTCTGTTGGGCTTCCTGGAGTCAGGACGGCCTGTGGGTGCCGAGGCTGTTGCCTATTTTTAAATTGGCATGATCGGTGTGGCGGCAGGCTAAGAAAGTAGTGCACTTTGAGGGGGCGGTGGTGGAGCTCCTGCTGTGGAAAGACACTCAGAATGTTCTTGTGCTAGGACATCTTTTTTTCCCTGGGACTAACACCTTTTAAGTTCTTTGGGCAGATTCAAACTGAATACGACGTTTCAAGATCCCAGTTTTTCGGTACCGTCAAATTCGCACAGCAGTTCAATCTCATATGCAGAAAATTGGGGCAAAGGAACCGATATAGTCATTCCCAACGATAGGCATTCTGAAATCACAGGGGCCCCGGGGTTTGATATCGGCCGTATATACCTATCCATTATCGGTGGGGGTGGCATCAGCTTCCCTGCCTTTCCAAGACAGATGGAAACTTCTGATTCCTGATCTACAGGGAGAGGAGTGGGAGGAGATACTGGAATCCCCAACTGCAACCAATACTAGGTTGATCCAATGCTACATCATCCATCAGGCATTCAGCAAACAAGAATACGGTTCTCCACTACCTTGCTGAGCTCTTTACGGTGCCAGGGAGGAGTAGGCTTGTCAGTTCCTTCCGTTGTGTGGGTCTGGGGTGCACGTGGAAAGAAGGCAGATGAAGTTACAAGCATCCATAGAAGTAGAAAATCCACAGCACATCCAGTGAGTTTCCCAAAAGTGCTTTTATTTTAATTCAATAAGTGCATTAAAAAAGCGGGCAGAGAACTGGGTGCAGGTCTCTAAGGGACGACGGACGTTTCGTACCTCTTGGTACTTCGACGTACCAAGAGGTACGAAACGGACGTCGTCTCTTAGAGACCTGCACCAGGTTTTCTACCCCCTATTTTAATGCACTTATGGAATTAAAATAAAAGCACTTTTGGGAAACTCACTGGATGTGCCGTGGATTTTCTACTTCTATGGATGCTTGTAACTTCATCCATCAGGCATACCTCACTCCTACTCGTCTGTTCAATATGGCCCGTTCTCGTACATCGGAGTGCCCACAATGTCATCTTTCAGGGGAAAATTTTACACACATGATATGGAACTGTCCTATTGTATCTGCGTTTTGACAGGAGATGATTTCCCTACTGTCATCTGTCGTCTTGATTCTTGTTCTGTGCAACCCTCTATTGTGTCTGTTTGGGGTAATGGAAGAGGAATCGTGGGATCACTACATGAAAATATTCCTTAGGAAAACTTTGTTCATGGCTAGGACGTTGATAGCCTTAAGGTGCATGGGTGGTTCAGATCCGACTGTACGGTCCTGGGTCAAATTGGTCAATTCAATTATACCCTATGAACGGGTGGTGTATTACAACAGGGGCGCCCAGAAAAATTCAATAAAATTTGGGAGCTGTGGAATTCCTTCCCCAGCATACTCACAGAAGTCTAAAAAAGATGATTGTGACACTGCTAGATTCCCCTGGGTGTTAAGGGTACTTTACACGCTGCGAGCGCAATAGCACCCGCCGCTATCATATGTGCAACATTTGGTGATCGCTGCCGTAGCGAACATTATCGCTACGGCAGCGACACACGCACATATCTTGTCAGCGACGTCGCTGTGACCGCCGAACAATGCCTCCTTCAAGGGGGAGGTGCGTTCGGTGTCACAGCGACGTCACCGCGACGTGACTAAGCGGCCATCCAATAGAAGCGGAGGCGTGGAGATGAGATGAGATGAGCGGGACATAACATCCCGCCCACCTCCTTCCTTCCTCATTGCCGGTGGACGCAGGGAAGGAGATGTTCGTCGTTCCTGCGGTGTCACACATAGCGATGTGTGCTGCCGCAGGAACGACAAACAACATCGTACCTGCAGCAGCAACGATATTAAGGAAAGAAGCGACGTGTCAACGAGCACCGTTTTTGGACGATTTTCCGATCGTTGATCGTCGCTCCTTGGGGTCACACGCTTCGTTGTCACTATCGGCGCCGAATGTGCGTCACTAACGACGTGTCCCCGACGATATATCGGTAGCGATGTCGCAGCGTGTAAAGCACCCTTTAGAGTGTGGAATGCTATACAGCGGTATGATACGGTACTATGTAGCTGTTATTGTTACATTTTGTTTTGTTTCTGTTTTTAGGCCATATTTATTGAGTTGTCTGTGTGCTTAGTATAAAATCCGTTGAATGCATAAATGTTTGGGTGTATAGACAACACCACGACACTGCTTTAGATATAGCTGGCGCCATGGAAGCCATATGATAGTTTACTACTATGTTTAAGACTGATGTAGCCGTCCAGTGCCGGACTTTGTAAAACGTGGTACACACTGTCAGATGTACCGTGTTTGATTTGATTATGTTGTTAATAAAATGAAGTTTAAAAAAAAAATTGAGGGGGACCATGTGTCATTTTTTAAAATTATTTATTTCAATTTTATTTATTTATTTTTTAAAAGCCACATGTGGTTCCTCTTATTTTGATACACGGCCAAGATAAGCGCATGGCTGGGGGCTGCAGCTATTCAGTGCTGGGAGTGGGGTTGGATCAGGTGGCACACGGACAGCAAGTCCTGCCAGTGCTAATCTCACTCATTGTATTGAAGGCACAGCAAACACCCTAATAAATGACACATACCTGAAATCAGTGTTTCGGCCCCTACATCATGCTGCACTCAGATTACATAGCAAAAACCTGCTGACAGCTTCCCTTTAACACTAGAACTACTGGACTCGTGACACCTATATAGAAATACATAGTGCAAAGTAGTCAAAATGACTACCTCAGTAGTTCTAGTGTTAATAGTATATTGGGCTACTTCTGTCATTCCGTAATCCATTCTATGGAGTGAGTGTAAATGTATAGCTTTGCTTGACTAAAGGGTGCTTTACACGCTGCGACATCGCTAACGATATATCATCGGGGTCACGTCGTTAGTGACGCACCTTCGGCGCCATTAGCGACATCGCAACGTGTGACACCAAGGAGCGACGATCAACGATCGCAAAAACGTGAAAAATCGGTGCTCGTTGACACGTCGTTCATTTCCTTACTATCGTTGCTGCTGCAGGTTGTTCGTCGTTCCTGTGGCAGCACACATCGCTATATGTGACATCTCCTTACCTGCGTCCACCGGCAATGAGGAAGGAAGGAGGTGGGCGGCATGTTCCAGCCGCTCATCTCCGCCCCTCCTCTCTTATTGGACGGCTGCCGTGTGACGTCGCTGTGACGCTGCATGAACCGCCCTCTTTAAAAGGAGGTGGATCACCGGCCAGAGCGACGTCGCAGGAAAGGTAAGTCCGTGTGACAGGTGTTAGCAATGTTGTGCCCCATGGGCAGAGATTTGCCCGTGTCGCACAACCGACGGGGGCGGGTACGGTTGCTAGCGATATCGGTACCGATATCGCAGCGTGTAAAGTACCCTTTTGTCTAATACATTATGTCTCCTTTTTAAACTGAAAGTATATGTAGCATTAAGCATATCAACGTGAACATTGATGATATACAGTGCGACAATTGCCGAAAAAAGGAAATAGTTCAGGGTCTCGGAGCATAGTTACACTTGCTTACATCTACATAAATCATAGGCGTATGAAAACCGAGCTTTCTTACAGGAGGATAAGATAAATCATTCCTAAATGTGGTGAGTGCTCAGTTCTTGTGCAGGACAGCTAATCCTTAACACTCGGGAAACAAGTCAATTAATCAGGGGATCTGAGACAAGTTCAATTCATCAGCACAATCGGGACCCGGCAGATCCTACTAACCAGGACTTCCAGACAAATATGCAACGGCACTCTATCAAATCAATACCGGAATAAGATTGTGTTCACACACCGCGTCATGGCAGTTTAGCCACTGCTGTAGAAAACTTTATTAAAGAATATTTAGACTGTGATGGTCACTTATATTTTTGTATCAAAGATGGAGACGTCTTGCTAAAAAAGCATATTGATAATCTAGTGCGATCGTGAACTGCATTGGAAAGATCACCGTATTATTCATCTGTAGAATGTCATTAAAGAAGTGTACCTAATAATTTTATTTCATATCTAGTCCCTTCCTCATATACATCAGATTGGTGGGTGTCAAGGTCTCAAAACCCTCACCAATCACTCCAAAAACTCTCTGCAGCAGACAGAAGCGCGGGGCTCTCACATGAGCGCGTGCGCAGCGCGACATATGATTTCCATAGAAAATCTCTAAATTTGTGTACAGGGTCATACAGGAGCAGAGCAGTTCTCAGGACCCCGGGTCCCCATTAGTTATTAAAAAGGTACCGTCATGGGTGTGTCATGGTTGACAGACAATCCTGTGGTGTCCGGCTGCATAAGGTCACTGCATTTGGTTGCACAAACTACTCCTTGATATTCCATCTTTTCCTCTGTGGTGTGAATGGAGTTTTGAGTCTTCTCCGTTAGGATTTACTCTTTTCTCTTTAGGACCCTGTGGAGATCTTTTCCTTTCAGCTTCTAATCATTATCCCTCATTCTCCGTGTCTTTATATACCTGCATTTCCCCTTGGTATGCTGCTGGTGATAGAGTTAAGTGTCTATACGGTCCTGATTGGAAGCAGTCAGCTTGTAATCATCTGGAGAAACGTTGCATGTTGCTGTTCCGCTCCCTAAGTCATCTTGGAGATAAGTTGTTTGTTTTCTCCTGTTTGTTTTCCCTTTGTGTTCTTTAGAACTTAGTGGGGTTGACTAGCACTCCTCCCAACCGTTTATTACCAAGGGCCCAGTTATCCTGGGCAGCCAGGGCCAGGTATCCTGCTCGGCGCATAGGTGCTGAACCTATCTAGCAATGTCAAGGGAACTAGGGGCCAGCAGAAGGTTTTATCAGAGATCACCATCTCTCCCTACCCTAGACTCGGGGTTCCCCTTTTTCCCTACCCTCCCCTTTCGACATTTGCTCAGTATTTCCCCATACTTGGCGTGACATGGAAAACCGGATGATAGATGTTATCACCTTTCCAAAGGACACGCCAATCCCAGTGCCCAGATCCCCATCAATTTCCTGAATGGGACACTTTTACCCGTTAAAATGGAGCGGCGGTGTTCATGCTTGCACCAAATTCTATTAACTCTCTATGGGATGGCTGCCGCACTGTTCTCTGCTGTCTACATTAATCCCATGGAGAATAAATTAGCGAGGTTGTCAAGCGTGTGCACTACCCCTCCATTCTAAAGGATATATAAGTTCCCAAATCTGGAGATCGGTGTTGTCCTGTGGATTGTTGATGACCTCTACCTGCTTCAATACCCATGTAAGTAAAAGATTAAGAAGGAGCGTTCCATTAATTGAATCCAGGCTCCCAGACTTGCTTCTCAGTGCGGGTTTAGTGATCTTCCCCCACCCACATACATTGATTGATAGCTTCTCTATATGTGTAAGTAAACAGGAATTTCAATTATGACCATACTCCTACTGTGTAAGCAGAAGAGACCACACTCCAGACTTACAGGTCCAGAAACCGAGATATATATTTAGTATTATGGCTCGATTCGGTGATTCGATCCGGTGACCTCTTGCTCCGTGGTCTGTTCACCTGTGTGCTAAGCTATGGTCCATAAATAAATCAAATGGAATGAAACCGGTTTAAATGCCGCGCTAGAAACCACGGATGCTGTAGATAAAAAGATTTTCTTTATTTCACAATTCTACGCGTTTCAAAGGCATCTCCGCCTCCTTCTTCAGGAACAAAAATCATGATGATTGTTGTTCTTGAAGAAGGAGGCGGAGATGCCTTTGAAACATGTAGAATTGTGAAATAAAGAAAATCTTTTTATCTACAGCATCTGTGGTTTCTAGCGCGGCATTTAAACCGGTTTCATTCCATTTGATTTATTTATTAACTGCTCCCCGGGGCCGCTGCTAAACCACTATAATCACTCACATGCGACCATAGGGTGTTGTGACTGGCACAACCCTACCAGGTGAGTGTGTCTCTTTCTGTCTCTCTACCCTCATACCGGGTAAGACCCTATTGTGCTTTTTTCCCCTACAGCTTTAGGCTATGTGCGCACTTAACGGATTTTGCCGCGGATTTTTTGCGGTTTTGCTGCATGTTTCGCTGCAGAAAATGTTCATAACATCTCTGCAGTGAATCACCAGCAAAACCTATGGGAAAAAAAAATGCTGTGCGCACTAGGCGGATTTTGACAGCTGCATGTTTTTCTGTGGGATTCCCGCAGCAAAAACAATTGCATGTCAATTATTTTCCGCACGTCGCTGCAGGATTTCACTCCATTGACTCCAATGTAATCGTGAAATCCCGCAGGGAATAACGCAGGCAGCAAATTCTGTGCGGTTCACTGCGTTTTCCTGCGTTATTCCCTGCGGTATTTCGCGGTTTACCTCTGGTAATGTACATCGCTTGCTTGCGGTTTTGCAGGGAAGTGATGTCATTACAGGAAGAGTAAGCCGTGCAGAGAGTAAACAAACACACAGATTACAGACACAGACACATCACAGACACAGAACACATAGACACAGACACATAGAACACACATAGAAAGCAAACGGAAATATAGAAAACAAAACACATGTGCTCCGCTGCATATTCACCGTCCAGCCGAGGTAAGCACACAGCGGCGGCCCGGTATTCTCAGGCTGGGGAGGGAGAGGGGCAGGGTTAATGTCCCCCGCCTCACTCCCCCTCCGGCAGCCGAGAATATCAGCCGCAGCTGCCCCGGTACTGTCGCATGCATTATGTGGCAGTACCGGAGTGTCCCCGGGTCTTCCTGCCGCCGTGTAGCAGTGGCAGGCAAGGTAATACAAGGGGTTAATGGTGGTGGATCACCGCCATTAACTCCAGGCTTGATCATGGCAGCGTCTATGAGACAGCTGACATGATCAACCCGTAAGTAAAGTGAATAAAACACACAGAAAAATCCTTTATTTTAAATAAAACACAAACAAGCCTTGTTCACCCTTTTATTAACCCCTCCCGAAACAAAGCTCCGGCGTAATCCACAGGTCCTGCGCTGCTTACATCCAGCCGCGACTGACACAGACCCTGCTGAATGAATGCAGCAGACAGCAGAGGTAATTACCGGTCATTTCCCACGGCCGGTAATGTGAACTCACTGCCGACCGTGGGAAATGCAGCGATCTGTCCTCTATCTATCCCTCTATCTATTCATCTGTCTATCTATCTATCTATCTATCTGTCTATCTATCTATCCCTATATCTATCTATCTATCTATCCCTCTATCTATTCATCTGTCTATCTATCTATCTATCTGTCTATCTATCTGTCCCTCTTTCTATTCTTCTGTCTCTTTATCTAAGAAGGAAATGATTTTTTTTTTTTGATTTTTTTTCAATGTGCTTTATTGCATTGAATGCAATAAGCACATGTACCAACCCGCACGCGGCCAAACCGCGGCAATACCGCGGTAAAACCGCAGCAAACCGCGGCAAACCGCATGCGGTTTTCGGGTGCGGTTTGCCGCGTTTTTTTTACCGCGGGTGCGGTAATCTTTGAGAGCATGCGGAATTTTCTCAAGAAAATTCCATTTCCCAGTGCGCACATAGCCTTACAAGGTAAGCTATGGTCCAAGGATAGGTGAACAGACCACGGAGCAAGAGGTCATCGGATCAAATGCCCAAATCGAGCCATGAATCTATATTTAAACAGATATTTTATGCCCAATGAGGCTGGTGTACTTATTTTGAAAATTCATGCTAGAATATACTTTTATTATCTTTCCGACTAGATATCAAAATCTAAAGAGGAACTGATTTTACAGCCATTCTGACATTTTCTTTTTATTTATTTATTTTGATTGTTTTTTTGTTTTTTTTTTAGTAAGTACAATAGCTTCATCAGGTCTCAGATCTATTTAATGGTGTATGCATTTCTCATTGTAAAATCTGGTGACAGATCCACTCTATATAGATGAATACAAGCTTTCACACCGATCAGTTTGTAGTAGCAATCTTCTCAGCCATCACATGCAGCTTTAATGTCTGATAAGTAGATCTTCTTTAATTACTAGCGATCTTAAAAAAAGACATACTTTAATTCACTTAGGTATACTACACTTTTACTTTGTTTTTGTTTTTTTATTTCTCGCTTATAGGAGCTTTTCCTGTGTGATTCTCCTGGGAAGCCGATGTTTTATGAGATGACAGAGGTATTGGTAAGTCTTTTTTCTTCTCACTTTAATTTCAATACTTATTGCAGCTTTTCAGAGTGACTTAAAAGAAGACTATTTAAAAACAGTAAATGTTGAGAACTTGCTAATGTTGTATTACTATTGGGAATTGGGATATTAAATATTAACAAGAACACACAACAGGCAGTCATCTCGGCACCGGCATTCAACAACTATGCTCCCCTTATTAAGGCTGGTCGTATGCGTTAGAATACGCGTTGTTGTCCGGAGCGGCTGATATCAGCAGCAGTGGCCAACCAGCCAACCAACCAGTGTATGGGAGGGCCTCTCGATGCTTCACAAACAATTGATGGAGAGGAGAAGAATTGGCCGGTTGAATCTAATCCGTTCATTCCCGGGGGTCTATAGGCCACTGTCAGAGGAGTCTGGAGGCAGCTTACTTCCCTCTCCCCATCCCCATCCAGAACACATGCGCACCCGGCTAAGCAGAGCGTGCATGTGCAAGGCAGAATGGTGAGAGCGGTGGCTGTGTCACGGCAGGCAAGAGAGGCTATACCAGTCATATAAGGCCTATTTCAAACATCAGTTTTTTGCCATCAGTCATGTTGTAGCTGTTCTGTTTTGTCACAAAAGTCAGCTTATGGGATCACCAGTGAGGTCCTGTTGACGTAGGCCTCTTTGCCTAGTCAATATCGAGCGCACGGAGAAAAGACCTGCATTCATGTGAGCATGATCAGTTTTCTGTTTATTTAGCCAATGCACAGATAATTTATACCATTTACAGATAAATGTGATATTGCAAAAAAGGCTTTGAGTGGAAATTTACAAGTTGATCATATGACCTTTAAGTTTAAGAAAAACAAAAAATGTAGAGTCATGCATATGAGATAAGAAGAACATTTAGCAGACAATAATAATCCTTGCGCTTGTTTCATTGTTTTGAAGGCTACACAATGACTATGAACTTACACCAGATATACTAATGGAACAATAAAGTATTTAAAATCAAGAAATATAGAAACTATTAACCCTTCTATATCAATTTCCCCCTTTTGTAAATGGTATAACCTTCACTACAGGGTCAGTAGGCGGCTGCTGCTGCTGCTGCAGTAGTAGGAGCTGCTGGCTCATAGGCCTAGTACCCATGAGGGGTCTTCCTACCACTTCACCCATCCACCCTCAATGTGGACACCTACTCCCCGTCAGCAGAGGCCATTTGGGGTCTAGTAGTAGTAATAAACTACAGAGGGTTCAATACTGGAACTCTTCTATATCAGTCACAATCCATCAAATTTTGAAAAAAAAAACGGATTCGGCGACTAATGCCTCCAGATCTGCTTTTTGTCATCGACTTTTATTAGCGATGGATTGCGACGGATGGCCTCACGTTTCATTCGTGGAAAAATGTTTGTCCGTCAGACGGAGACGACGTCCACAGTAAAGGCGGCGGCACACGCGACGATATATTGTGCGATCGCACCCCCCCGTCGTTTGTGCATCACGGGCAGTTTGCTGCCCGTGGCGCACAATGTCGTTAATCCCCGTCACACGGACTTACCTCCCTAATGACGTCGCTGTGGGCGGCGAACATCCTCTTCCTGAAGGGAGAGGGACGTTCGGCGTCACAGCGACGTCACACAGCGGCCGCCCAATAGAAGCAGAGGGGCGGAGATGGACGGGGCGTAACATCCCGCCCACCTCCTTCCTTCCGCATTGCCGGCGGCCGCAGGTAAGCTGTGTTCGTCGTTCCCGGGGTGTCACACGTAGCGATGTGTGCTGCCTCGGGAACGATGAACAATTGGCGCACAGAATGAGGAATGATATTATGAAAATGAACGACGTGTCAACGAGCAACGATAAGGTGAGTATTTTTGCTCGTTAACAGTCGTTTGGAGATGTCACACGCTACGACATCTCTAACGATGCCGGATGTACGTCACAAACTCCGTGACCCCGGCGATATATCATTAGATATATCGTAGCGTGTGACAGGGCCTTTAGACCTGTTTCACACATCAGTTTTTTGCCATCAGTCACAATCATTTTTTTTGACTCAGATTGTGGGAAAACTGATCGTTGTACCACTTTTTTCATGAGAGAGAGCCCTGATAGATAGCAAAAGACAAAAAATTATCTGAGCAGCAGCAACCACTGAAGTCTCTAGAGTAAAAGAAGATGACCTCTCTAGAGCTCAGCTAGTAACAAACTATAAACCGCACCCAAATCACTCCAGGGTGAGGTTAATAAAGGAAGTTAGGGGATAGCAACTGAGATTCCTAGCACTCGCTGCCACTGGATTGAGCATACGTAGCCAACTAATGAGATGTGCGGCTTCAAGGAGAAAATGAAGTTATATACTCCATGCAGCTGCTCACTCCCAGTCATCAAGGTGCCACTTGGGGCAGCGAACATTCAGCGTTCACTACACAGGGAGTGCAATGTAATATTACTCCTCCTGCTCTGCACACACACACTGCACACACACACTGCAGAGCTGAGAGTGAAGGAGCTGGGGGGTTAGATACAGCGCACTCACTACGTAATGAATGTTGATTGTTCACTGCCTTGATGATTGGAAGCAGCAGCTGCAGGGAGAATATAATTAATTTCCCCCTGCAGCTGCACTTCAAATTGGAAAACCACGTTTGTTTAAAGTGTGCCTGCAAGTAAATACTGCTTTTTTCCCCTTTTAACCCATTTCTGCATTTGTGACATAATTGTCTTTCATAAAGAAGTGGCTTAACTGGGTAATCTGCTGGAAATACCATTGAGCTCCTCAACGATGATTATAACTCTTCTCCTCTCAGTGGGATCAGCCTGGAGCCCTTTGCTTGGTTTTTGATGTCACAAGCGAGCCCTCGTTTAGTAGCTGTGAAAGGTGGTTACAACGAGTAAAATCCAAGACCCTGAGCCCTCACTTACCCGGTAGGTAAATAGGATGCTCTGGGGGTCATTTGTAAGATATATTGTTTGTAAAATTTACAACAATGAAGACAAAAAGAAAAATTGGGGAAGAGGAGGTGGTTATAAAACTAGTGCAAGAGAAAAGAAACTTCACCAAGTTTTGTTTTTTCCAAATGACCCCATAGAAATAAGCGCTGTAATCTGATTGGTTGCTTACAGCATCTCCCTGGATTTTCCATTGCACTAGTTTTATAACGATCTGTTTCTAATCCGTTTATCATCACCCTTTTCATTTTTTCTCGTCCTTTCAGGAGTTCTGGTGGGAAATAAGACAGACCTAACTGGCCGTAGAGTAGTGGAGAGGATCCAGGCTGAAGAGTGGGCAGCGAGCCATGGGCTGGAGTATTTTGAGACCTCAGCGGTAATTACATCCTGTGAATAAAGCAAATAACTTAACAGACATACAAATTATTTTTGGCTGTGTGTGGTACAAGGCATCTGTCTCCAACTAGCATTGTTCTGCAATGTCTTGTTCTACAATGTGTGCAGAATTATTAGGCAAATGAGTATTTTGATCACATGATGCTTTTTATACGTGATGTCCTACTCCAAGCTGTATAGAGTTGAGAGCCAACTACCAATTTAGTAAATCGGGTAATGTGCATCTCTGTAATGAGGGGTGTGATGTAATGACATCAACACCCTATATAAGGTGTGCTTAATTATTAGGCAACTTCCTTTCCTTTGGCAAAATGGGTCAGAAGAGCGATTTAACGGGCTCTGAAAAGTCCAAAATTGTGAGATGTCTTGCAGAGGGATGCAGCAGTCTTGAAATTGCCAAACTTTTGAAGCGTGATCATTGAACAATCAAGCGTTTCATGGCAAATAGCTAACAGGGTCGCAAGAAACGTGTTGGGCAAAAAAATCTGCAAAATAACTGCCCATGAATTAAGGAAAATCAAGCGTGAAGCTGCCAAGATGCCATTATCCCCCAGTTTGTCCATATTTCAGAGCTGCAACATTACTGGAGTATTAAAAAGCACAAGGTGTGCCATACTCAGGGACATGGCCAAGGTAAGGAAGGCTTAAAAACGACCACCTTTGAACAAGAAACATAAGATAAAATGTCAAGACTGGGCCAAGAAATATCTTAAGACTGATTTTTCAAAGGTTTTATGGACTGATGAAATGAGAGTGACTCTGGATGGGCCAGATGGATGGGCCAGAGGCTGTATCAGTAAAGGGCGGAGAGCTCCACTCCGACTCAGACGCCAGCAAGGTGGAGGTGGGTACTGGTATAGGCTGGTATCATCAAAGATGAACTTATGGGACCTCTTCGGGTTGAGGATGGAGTGAAGCTCAACTCCCAGACATACTGCCAGTTTCTGGAAGACAACTTCTTCAAGCAGTGGTACAGGAAGAAGTCGGTATCGTTCAAGAAAAACATGATTTTCATGCAGGACAATGCTCCATCACATGCATCCAACTACTCCACAGTGTGGCTGACCAGTAAAGGTCTAAAAGATGAAAAAATAATGACATGGCCCCCTTGTTCACCTGATCTGAACCCCATAGAGAGCCTGTGGCCCCTCATAAAATGTCAGGTCTACATGGAGGGAAAACAGTACACCTCTAGGAACAGTGTCTGGAGGCTGTGGTGGCTGCTGCATGCAATGTTGATCGTAAACAGATCAAGCAATGACAGAATCTATGGATGGTAGGCTGTTGAGTGTCACCATAAAAAAAGGTGGCTATATTGGTCACTAATTTTTTGGGTTTTGTTTTTGCATGTCAGAAATGTTTATTTCTAAATTTTGTGCAGTTATATTTTTTTGCCTGGTGAAAATAAACAAGTGAGATGGGAATATATTTGGTTTTTATTAAGTTGCCTAATAATTCTGCACAGTAATAGGTACCTGCACAAACAGATATCCTCCTAAGATAGCCAAATCTAAAAAAACCCACTCCAACTTCCAAAATATTAAGCTTTGATATTTATGAGTCTTTTGGGTTGATTTGAGAATATAGTTGTTGATCAATAATAAAAAAATTCTCTTAAATACAACTTGCCTAATAATTGTGCACACGGTGTAGTACAAGGAGGCTTTGTCAATCTTCTGTTTTCTGTCAGTAACTTCTGTTTAATTGGACCCGTGTGATCCCAATATTGGGGATCTGAAATCCAAAACTGGGATTTATAGAGCCCAATCTTGAAAAGAGTAGGGGCGCACTTACGTATTCTTTGCTCCTTTCATTGTCTCTTGAACTGCCAGATATAGCCAAGTGCTACATTTGTTTTTCTTTGGCAGTACCATAGGCAATAAATAAAGCAGAGGTTGAGCATTTTTATCTCCGCCTATTCAGGAAAGGGCTCTACAAAGCATAATTTTCGGGATCCATGGGATCCCAGCAGTTCAACAACCCCCAATGATCAAGATAGATGATAACTTTATTTTTGGGGGAATCAGCCTTAAACGTTTTTTTATTATTTGTGAAATAGTAGTGGCTATAGAGATAGGAGTCACAGTGATAATGTGCCGTGGCTATATCTGACTACTGCCGCTAATCGGTGCTCTCAGCGGTCAGCTGCTATGATGCTGACATCACTGCAGGGCAGATCAAAGTGCGCCTGCGCAGGACCTCCCTGTCGGCTAGTATAGATGATGTAGAACGCGTCATCCACACTAGCTTCAGAAGCAGGACAAAGATGGCCGAAAGAGGAGGCGCGGGACCCGGAGAAAGGAGACGTCCATCCGATCCGTCTGCTCCGCACCGAAGTATTATAAACATCCGGTGACAGGTTCCCTTTAAAGAAATTTTCTAAACTACTGTGCCTGTAAATGCTGTGATTTTGCCTTGCATGACAATTATATATTTATTGCAGAAGGAGTTGGAGAACTTTGATCAACCATTTCGAGCCTTAGCCAAGTCATTCCATCACCTTTATCAAGAAAGGGTAGAAAGCTTCAAAAGTCTTCTGTAACGTCCCCGATGGCAAAGTTACTGATGTCGGCAGTGGAGATTATGACTCGAAGTGAATGGGGCTGATCTATGAAAGCTGTATCACTTTTATACAGTGCAGATATAAACCTAGACACGGGATCACAGTTTAGGCAACGCAGCCTCTCATTAACTTTCTGATAGGCAACGCTCCTTGCCTAAGGTGGCAAAAAACAAAAAGTCTCAACACAAAACAAATGTGGTGCAAGGCATGGAAAATAGTTTTTGGGTGCAAATTAAAGTGGTTGTCTAATTAAAATATATTAAATAGTGGGTGTAACTCCCTGATCGGCAGAACGGGAAGCTCTTCCCCCCCCGTTAGAACAGAGCGACAGTGCTCATGGTCGACCGCTGCTCCATTCATTGCCTATGGGGAGCAGCGCACTCAGCTTCTACCTTATTGTGATGTTTAAGGTGATTATTTATTGCATCTATTTGCTTATATTTTACTTTTCTACATATGTCTGTTTTTATCCAAAAATAAAGATTTATACACTTTTTTCCTTACAAATCTGAAAACCTCTTATATGTGACTGAATGCCATGATGATGGTTTATCTATGACTACCTCACAGTAATCCCTTTAGAGAACACATTTTGACTTAAGACTGAAATGGTTATTTACAGGGAATAATCATATGGGTGCTTTTATTACATTGGGAATGGTGTGCCAGCCTCTAAACAGGGCAGTCTACACCAGATCCATAAACGGGGACATATACTATGGGGATAAATCGAATGTATGGAGGAATAACACTAGATTGGGATGAGCTTTGTTTTCAGATACTTTTCTAGTTAATAAATTGTAAACCAGTCTAGAAACAAATGATACTTCACAGCTATCCACAGTAGAAGGGATAAGTACTTCAATGCGAAGAGTCTCATAGCTGGTACCTCCATGATCATTACACTAGGGGTCTCAACCTCGCTTTCATCCCAGCTATGTTTGCAAATTAAATGTCACGCTAGGTACGGGGAAGTACTAAGCGAGCAGCAAAAGGTACGTGAAGGGGACCCCTTCGTCTAGAGAAGTGGGGATGGTGACCCCTGACCAAGCCTACAGTTGGGCCCTAGGGTCCCTCACCACCCTAGATAGGTTCTGCACCTCTGCGCCAAGCCGGATACCTGACCCTAGGTATCCCTAGTGCTGGACCCTAAATAGGGAGCGAGTGGGATGAGCTCTTCTTCAGCCCCACTAAACACTAAAGGAAGACACAAGGGGGTAAAATGCATGAGCTACTTATCCATAGATGACACAGGCAAGAGTTCAGCAAACTTCAGCAATGATACTACACATGAGAACCAGCCACTTGCTTGCAACCAGAGCTTGAATAAACTGAATATTATCACTAGTCCAGGTAAGATGGGAGTATTTAAGCACCAAGAGAATACTGGTGATCAGCAGCTAGGTGGAATGCGAGCTCCAGCTTGGTCCTAAAGGGGAAGAGATGAAAACCCAGCAAGAAAGCTACTTTTACGATTGAATACTGACAGCAGGAGCAATGGAAAGTTGGGGAGCACTTTGCGCAGCCAAACGCTGCGACCTTCTATAGCCAGGAACCACATGACTGTCTGTCACCCGTGACACACCTGTGACATTAATGGAGCGACACAGTTGCACATGTGCTATGGCACTCCAATTTATTGTGTATGATGCTGATAGCCAAATACACTGCCTGGCTCTTTCTATCGCTGTCAGGCCCTTCACCTCGATCCACTGCCTTCTGTTGTGCTCCATATTGGGCTTCGCAGCTTGCTTAGCATATGACATCATCTCCCTAGGCCTTATAAGGCCCATTAGGACACACAACTGTGTCTTTTGATTGCTATTCAGGGCTCTAGTTTTGCATACTCCACCTGCTTCCATTCCTGCATACTTGACTTCATGTGTCCTGCTGCTCTCAAGACGCCTGTATGTGGTACTTCTTCGCTCGCCATGTGCCATCCTGCCAGCTGCACTGATGCCCAGGGTTCATGTACCCCTCCAGACCTGGGATTTAGCAGGTCTACTTCACAAGGTGAGCCTTACACAAGTCCCCTACGACTTATTTCAATCACGCTATCCTAAAATTACATATCCCTCCCTATGTGTGTGTGTATGTATGGAGAGATCTGTCAGTTACGAGCAGAGGAGTCTGGGAAAAGGACCAGCATCGGACCTATTGTTCCGAACACCACGTTTCCAAAAAACAAAGTTCATGTGCTTTACGCATGCAAACCACTCGTGCGAGCATCACTGTCCTCGGGTATGCACGGTGCTCTGCCCAGTGCGAGCCGCTTGCAGTGTTTGACTTGCATTCGGGGAGACAACAATGTAATCATATGTAGTGTGCACCAAAAAGGAGAAAAAAATAGAAAAAACTTGCCCACCCGCCCCCAGATGCTATTTGTTTATGGCTGGCTGCATGTGGGTGGAGACCCAAACTGCCCAATTAGTGACTTCCATTGCGGTTCAAGTGAAGTCGGGATCCCAAACCGAACTTTATCTAAAGTCTGGCTGCACCCACCGAACCGAACTTCCACGAGTCCGCTCATCTCTAGTCTTTATGGTTACTTTTAATTCCAACTCAGGCAAACCTTTTGAAATTGACCCAAAATAACTTGTTACTCTGCATAATATTAATGTTCTTCCCCACTAAGTGGTATTTCCTAAATCTTTAAAAGTACAGAAATTTTCTTTTAATCCCCAAAAACTTTGTTTTTGTGGTTAGAAGAGTGATAATTTTAAAATATACCTATTTTTGATGAGGAAACAAACGAAATGTGTACCTTTTTTGTTCACATAATATCAGGAACAAAATAATATAAAACAAAGGCTCTCTAAAGGGGTGTGTTATACACTAAAGGGCACAAAAGGCAAATAATCACAAATACGTTTTTACTTAAGACTACTACACCTTACTGGCACTGTTCTTGTACAGACTACAGGTCTCAGCTGCACAGTTCCCTGCGCAGACTAAAACAACCCTAACTGGATAACTCAGATGACCACTCAGACCTAATGCTCCCTAAGTGGCCATCGAGGGTTCCACATACCTCCTTAAGAATCTCGGTGAGACTTTAAATAGTAACACTCACCGAGTGATAGTGCAAACCAAATTACATCATAGGAAACACTTGTTGGCAGAAAGGCAATGAATAGAAAACGTGTAAACACAGAGACAAATAGTTCAGAACCCAGACAGCAACCAAAAGTGACCGTGGTCCAATGAAGAGGGGAACAAACAAAAGGAGGCAACTGGATCAAATCTGAGACATGACAGGGTGTTACCAAGCTTCCCTGTTATGTTTGGATTTTGCGACAGCAGAGTTTATCATTTATTAGTGAGGAAAAAACAATGTTACCGACTGTTATTTGACTTAGAAATTTTTCCAGTTATTTCCTATTGGCAGTATAGTGAATGAATATTTTACATCTCTGTACAGAGAATATTCGTACTGCAGCCCCTATACACTCTGGGGCTTACAACCTAATTATCTGATCACAAGCACATACATTCTAAGGTCAATTTCATAAGATGCCACTTACCATGTATATATGACTTTTGGTGTGTGGAAAGAAAGCAGTGTACCTGGGAGAGTAAGCAAGCTAGCAATACTGGTCGGAAAGCTGCAGATAAAATTGCTAGCCACCATGCCACCAGACATCACTCGATACAAGGAATATTGGCTTATGGATTTGCCTCCATTTTCTCCTTCAAAGGGTTGTTCCCATTTTAGTCATTGATGGCCATCAGTGTCTAATGGGTTGGGTTACCAATGTGACTCGCTACCTTGTAGGAAAGCTCCATGCTTGGGTTTTTCAGGAGACCATATGGTCACCATTATTTTTTTTACTTACTGGTTTAGATGATTGTGTTATATGATGTTTAACATGTTGCACATGTCGACGTAAGGTGCTGTGATTGCATAAGACCATCCCATCTCTCCAGCATCATGCTATGCCCCCAACACAGTCACTGTGACATACGTTAATTAGGATGCATACCGGGTTCCTGATATTAGGTTGCGGCTTTCTCAGCCAGAACCTCCTGGAATTGTTTCCTGACAAGTCCCATTCATCCTGGGGAGAAGAGACTGAGGGTCTTCTGGGGGAGGGGATGGAAGAATAGAATATAGAAAAAAAAGATTGTGACGCTTAGAAGACTATAATCTGCAAAAAGCCTATATATACCAACACTTAATGAATGCTATGCATGTATGCCTTTGGCTTTATTAGAGGTAAAAGATGTAAAATTTACATGTAAGCCACTGCAAATAATCTCTTCACATCCAAGGCATATTTATCAAGTGTTTCGTTTTTTCGTTTTATCCCGTATATAGTAAATTTACACATATTGGATTTTATACATGGGCAACCCTAAAAGACTATCACAATTTTGGTATGGGAAATTTGGTTATTTTATGTATTTTATTTTTTTATGGTCTCACAAAAGTTATTGTTACCATACCAAAAAGTTAATAAAAAGAATATTATTCAAATTATAATAGTGGTTTGGGTCACATCACAGAAAACCCCTCTCATATAAGAGCTGTCTGTGTCTTGAGGAGATGCAGCACAGCCATATACAGTATATATAGGCTTGGGTGGACTTGGCCTTTCCATCTATTACCTGGTCAACCATCCATTTGTCAAAACTGCAGGGGAAATAATTATATCCTTAGTTTCGACAAATGGATGGTTGACCAGGTAATGGATGGAGAGGCAAAGTCCACCCAAGCCTCTCTGGCTAATAGAGGAGGTCTCGATTTGGGAATCTATTTCTATAATGTCTATATGTCCTACAAGGCATATGAAAACAGGGTAGTCAAGAAGAGACAATCCCTAAAACTATCCCCGTCAACAGTAGACCTCACACAGTCAGATTTCTACTCGTTGGAAAGACGTAAGCCTTAACAGGAGTATTCCGAAATTATTAACTGCAAGTTTGTAACATCAAAAAAAATAAATCCCAGGACTAATCATCTTACTGCTGATCAAAACCCAATCGTGGCCCAATTGTCAGTCCAAAACATAGACCATCCACCCATCCATAGCCAAAATTGACTCTGTAATCTATTCCAAGATCATCAACCAGCTCACAAGGTTATTCAGAAGGATCTTGTCTATTGAGATGGAAAAATAACTGAACTCATCTGCTCCTACCTGATAAAGAAGAGTAGGATGAAACATGGACACCCTGTGGATTATATAACCTGGTGCAAGTGTACAAATAAAATTTGATTTTGGTAGGTTAGAATATGAAGGGGGAATATTAGGCAGTTATCTAATATATAAAGCTGATTGTATGTGTGTGTGTCCGCTAAAGGAATCCGCACCGTCGCATTTACAATCACAAAATTTTGCACAGACACCCCATGTGACTCAGGGAACGTCATAAATCATGTTTTGATGGGAAAATTTAACCCCGCGCTTTACAGTTATTCTCGGGGAAAAAACCTGCCTCCATTAAAGTCAATGGAGCTGCGAGCTATAGGTTAATAATAGCAGCTGTGATTGGTTGTTATAGGAACAAAATAAATTGTTAGTATAAGAAGCTTATGTGGGAGGTAATAAGATGTCAGTGGGGAGACGGATAGAGACAGACAGAGAGAGAGAGAAAGACAGTCAAAGAGACAGACAGACAGGGAATGAGACGGATAGAGAAAGACAGACAGAGAAAGAGACAGACCGGGAAAAAGACAGAGTCAAAGAGACAGACAGAAGCAGACAGACAGGGAAAGACACACAGACAGAGAGACTGGAAAAGATACAGAGAGAGACAGACAGTCAAAGAGACAGAGGCAGACAGACACAGACAGGGAAAGAAACAGTGACAGGGAAAGAAATAGAGACAGGGAAAGAAACAGAGACAGGGAAAGAGACAGACAGGGAAAGAGACAAAAACAGGGAAAGAGACAAAAACATGAAAGACAGAGAAGGAAAAAGAAAGAGACAGACAAGGAAAAAGACAAACGGGGAAAGAGACAGACCTGGAACGAGACAGACGGGGAAAGAGACAGACAGAGAGACACAGATAGAGAAATGAGAGACATACAGAGAGACAGACACAGAGATAGAGAGAGACTGATACAGAGAGATAGAGACAGACATGGATAAAGACAGACACACACTTGGATAGAGACAGACACACAGACAGACAGGGAAAGAGACAGACAGACAGAAACAGACACACAGAGACCGACACAGACAGACAGAGACTGGGAGAGAGACAGTTACTATCCCGGCGTTGTCCGAGTACTACAGATAGTGTACAATAAAAGAACATTCCCACAAGTTCCTTGAGTCTTTACTAGGTTTCAGAGGAGATAATGTCATGCTCTGCTTGATATCACCAATTCCTGGCTGTCCTGGTTCCAGATGTAAAGAAGCTAATTTTTCAACTTGGAACTGTCTTCTCTACAACACTTGCATAAGATACATCTATGGTAATATATCCTGTTTCATACTCCTTTTTCATACAGTCTCAGCCAATGATTGGATGACTGATCATTTTTTTATGTGTTGAGAAGGACCACCAGGAGCAGTGGGGTTTGGTGAGGTAATATCTGTGCCTTTGCAGGATGTAGGAACTGATAGTACTGTGTCTCTAGATCTCTGTGCCTGTGCATGATAGTTCCATGTCACTACACTTCTGTGCCTGTACATAATGTAGATAAAGATGGAATTTTCATATACATGTCTTTGGCTGTGCATTATGCTGATACAGATAGTACTGTGTCTCTAGATCTCTGTGCATGTGCTATATGCTGGTACAGATAGCATTATGTCTCTAGATCTCTGTGCCTGTGCGTGATGTTGGCACTGTACATGATGTTGGCACAGATAGTACTGTAAGGCTAGGTTCACATTTCCGTTGTTTATGATCAGTCACAATCCGCCGCTCTGATGCCCTTGTGTTGCATCCGCCGCCCGACTGATCAGTCGTGGAACGACTGACCGTCGGGCGGCAGGAACGCAGCATGTAGCGTTTTTTGAGCAACGGAATCCTTTTGATTTCACTGTGCATTCTCTCTCTCAGCGGCCGAATGATGAGAGCGATCAGCTGATCGTTCACAATAGCCGGCCGCTGGGAGATCATCTGATTGCTCTCAAAAGCCGGCGGGCGGCTATTGTGAACGATCAGCTGATCACTCTCATTAGCCGGCCACCAGGAGATCAACTGATTGCTCTCAAAAACCGGCGGGCGGCTATTGTGAACGATCACTCGTTTTACAACGGAATCCGCTTTCTCGTGACAATGAATTCCAATTCTTGTCACCCGTTGTACAACGCATCAGTCACAAGCGTCAAGCAACGCATGTGACTGATGCAAAACAACGGAAATGTGAACCTAGCCTAAGAAAAAAGGTAACTGCGCTCCAGGACTTGCAGGTGCTCGTGGTCCTCCAGGCTGGTATATAGCTGAGAAGAAGTGAATAGTGGACCCAGCACCACAATCCAGTATATTAAAATATCAAAAATGTATTAGGTATTCAAAAATCCAACGGATCCAAAACTTGAGAGAACATGTATAAGGGCACCTTACGCGTTTCGGACAATAAGTAAAAACAAGTCCTTAATCATAGGTCCATGATTAAGGACTTGTTTTTACTTATTGTCTGAAATGCGTAAGGTACCCTTATGCATGTTCTCTCAAGGTTTGGATCCGTTGGATTTTTTAATACCTAATAAATTTTTGATATTTTAATATACTGAGTTGTGGTGTTGTGTCCACTCTTCACAGATAGCACTGTGTCATTAAGTCTCTGTGCCTGTGCATGATGTAGGCCCAGATATTACTGTGTATCTACATATCTGTGCCTGTGCATGATGTAGGCACAGATAGTACTATGTTGCTACATCTCTGTGCCTGTGCATGATGTAGCCACAGAAAGTACTGTGTATCTACATCTTTGTGCCTGTGCATGATGTAGCCACAGAAAGTACTGTGTATCTACATCTTTGTGCCTGTGCATGATGTAAGCACAGATAGTACTGTGTATCTACATCTCTGTGCCTGTGCATGATATAGGCACAGATAGTGCTGTGTCACTACATTTCTGTGCCGGTGCATGATGAAGGTACAGATAGTACTGTGTCTCTAGATCTTTGGACCTATGCATGATGTAAGTACAGATAGTGCTGGGACTCTAAATCTGTGTCTGTACATGATTTGGAAACTGATAGCCCTGCCCCCGGTTTCTCCGGCTATAGTGAATTATTAGTGATGATCAAGAGTGCTCACCACTGCTCGATACGCAATCAAGCATCCGGGTTCTCGAGACGCTCATTACTCAATTGAGTATTGCTGGTGCTAGAGCCCCCGCCCCGCATGTTTCGCAGCTGTCAGGTAGCCAAAAAATATGCAAAGATTGCCTGCCTTACACGGTAGTGCTGTAGAGCAATGTTGGCTACAAGCATTACTGTGATTGGCCAGCCGCATCACGTCAACGGGTCTATAAAACACCCAGTGATGTCAAGCTCTACCCACTGTCCTCTAGAAGCAGTTCAAGAAGAGTTCATGTAGGAAGTGAGAGCTTAGATTAGAGCAGGGTTTCTACACTTGCACCCTTTTGTGCCTGTCATGTGTCACTAAAGGGTGTTTTAGCCTTGCTTAAATTAATAAATAAATAATTTTAAAAAGGCTGGGAGAGCACATTGATACATGTATAAATGGGAAAAAGCTTCTTATGTAAATTTCTCCCCAGAAATGGGGAGTACTATAGAGAACTAAGCAGCTAAATCCTCTACATGTACTGCCTTCAAAGAAACCCAGTACCCTACCCCGGCTCTCCTTCACTCCCTAAACCTGCCAATACCACCCACCTGCTGGAGGTTGGTAAATATGATAGAAAGAGCCTGGAAACAAACAGCCTCACATTCTCGATTAGATCTGTATAGGCAACTAACTGAAGTCCGGTCACTGGGGCACCTTATGGACTCCCACAACAACACCATTGACACATTGCATGGGACCCCCGGGATGTCTATGCTGCCCCAACCAACTTCCTAGAAACCTGATGGAGTCATGACCATAATACCTCTTTCCTTGATCCCTTCTATCATGGAACCTATATAGAAATCATGGGGTCTCATAGTATAAGATGGCACCTGGTCTCTCCGCCTTTCATGCCCTATAGCGGCCGTGTAGTCTGCCGCCATTGGCGGAACACCACTGCTTCTGTCTTTCTGTCTTAAACCTCTCCTCATGACTTATCCCTTGTCTTATGGTATGCACCCCTCACTCTTCTCCCCCTTTTCATTTTTTCTTTTTCTATTCTGATTAAGCAATAAATTGTACATATTAATGAAAGTTCAGGACACTGAACATTAACTTGAATCTTGTATTTGAGTTTGTATTTTTCTTGTAAAATTTTAAGAAAAATTACAGTTTTAAAAAAAAAAATGAACACAGCATGGTGTCATGTGGTGTTCAAGTCCAGAGTCATTAGGTGTCATGGCAGCATCAGGCTCTGTTCACACTGCAGAGTCTGATGGGCAACCTGATGTCTCCTAGTTGTTCAAGTCAGAGCTGGGCGTCGAAAGTTTCATGTGCACTGTTCCTCAGTCCTGCAGGAATTGATTCCTCCTGACCTGGGGAACTCTTCTAGAAGCTCAGTTTGCCTATCAAAGTCATCTACTTCCTATATAAGATCCTGGATCTCACTACTCTGCACTGATTATAGCTTCAGCCTTTAGCTCCAAGTGATACTGGTCTTATTGGTGAACCTGTTGATGATGATCTTTGTTTCGATATTGAGTGGTGTGAATGTTCCACTATTGTGCGTTACTTCATTCCCTTTTTCTTTGCTCCCCTGTACACATATTGTCTCTCCTGTTGGTTTAGAGTGCAGTGTGTACGAGTTTCCGTTTTCCCTTGTCCGTGTCGTTTTGTGGGTTTTCTTTATTGGGTTTTCTGGCCTGCCCCGAGGGTGAGGGAGAGGGAGAGTAAGATCAGAGCTTGGATAGCAGTCAGGATCACACTGGGGGCTTGAAACAGGCTACCATCAAGCCTACTTCCGAGATAAAGAACATGGCAGGGTCTCGAGTTTGAAGGCCTGCCTAGGGGCCCCTAACCTCTCAGTACGTGATATGGAGGGAATAAAGTGGTCAGTTGTTTGATTCACTTTTGTACTTTTTTGATGAGGGATTCAGCAACAGGTTCCCTACTCAATAGGGAATGACAGAAATGTAATTGCTCCAACGGTTTGCTCTTCTCCCAAGCTTTATCACATCCATTTGTTCTCATAAGGTATATGAAAAGGCATTGACACTGACACAACAGAGCTCCTAGAGCTGAAGATTTTTTGGTTAGTCAGGGACACAATTAAGTAAACTATTTTTCATTTTGTTTTTAATTAAAAAAAACACGTTTCAGGAAACCAGAATTTTTATGACTTCTCCAGGTCATCCAAATGTGTGACATCAGCTACAGAAAAACAAAAGGACACCCCCACACGATGGTCACCCTATTTCTTTTTGTCTAAAATGTTTCTGAAGATCCTTTGATTCTTTCATACCCACAAGGTTTCATTCACAAATTACAAGCCTCCTCTAAACTTCAGATTTTTCTGTTAATCCCACACAGATCATGTAACATCGCTTCAAATATTAGCAAATGTTCTCAGTGAAACCTTGAATCATTTTGCTTAGCAACCCCCATGATTCTCCTCCATATTCACCAACCTCAACATCGTTATTACGACTGCCTCTGATTCGGAAATTTCTCGACCTGCCAGCATTAAATTGTTTTTTGTACAGTGGGATTCCTTTGTTGGGTTCTGTCTAATTAATGGCAACTATGTTACATTAGCGCGGGATGAAAGAGAAAATATGTTAAACGCCGAGTGCATAACATGGTGAATGGTGCTGAAGCAATGATCCTCCAGAAATTGGTGGTTTCTTGCACCGCATAATTGTAAAAGATTTCAAACTCCAAATCCACAGCGCTTGAGTAAAGTGGCACATAAGATTTGTGACACTAAAGCCCACTTTACACGTTGCAATTAGTTGTACAATCGCATTTGCGATGTGACACGCCCAGGTTGCATACGGGATCTTATGAGATTACACGTTGGTCGTTCATTTGCTGTCACACGTGCGTTAGTAGTCTATGTTAAATTGGTCAATTTTGTGTGCGATCCTTTAGATCATGTGTTCTGTGACGTATGCATTGGGCACCTTTTTTTTTTTTTTTATTTATTGACTTGCCAAGCGTGTGTACTGTGTAGGGATGCGTTTTTACTATGTCATCTGCCGTTCAGCTCTGCTACATGGCCGCTAACAGCAGACACAGACAGCCATGTAGTAGAGCTGAATGGCAGATGACAGCAGACACAGACAGAGCCGCACTGTCAGAATGAACTCGGGTGAACTTCACCCGACTTCATTGTCATGCTGCGGCTCTGTCTGTGTCGCGCCCTGATTAGCGGTCACCAGTGAAGACTCACCGGTGACCGCTAATCTCCTAAGTTACTGAAGTTAGCAGCCCTCTCTCATACTCACCGATCCCCGATCCCCGGCGCTGCACGGCGTTCACACTGCTCCGGCGGCTTTTACTGTTTTGAAAAAGCCGGCCGCCCATTAAACAATCTCGTATTCCCTGCTTTCCACGCCCACCGGCGCCTGTGATTGGTTACAGTGAGACACGCCCCCCACGCTGAGTGACAGGTGTCACACTGCACCCAATCACAGCAGCCGGTGGGCGTGTCTATACTGTGTAGTGAAATAAATAATTAAATAATTAAAAAAAACGGCGTGCGGTTCCCCCCAATTTTAATACCAGCCAGATAAAGCCATACGGCTGAAGGCTGGTATTCTCAGGATGGGGAGCTCCACGTTATGGGGAGCCCCCCAGCCTAACAATATCAGCCAACAGCCGCCCAGAATTGCCGCATACATTATATGCGACAGTTCTGGGACTGTACCCGGCTCTTCCCGATTTACCCTGGTGCGTTGGCAAATCGGGGTAATAAGGAGTTATTGGCAGCCCATAGCTGCCAATAAGTCCTAGATTAATCATGTCAGGCGTCTATGAGACACCCTCCATGATTAATCTGTAAATTACAGTAAATAAACACACACACCCGAAAAAATCCTTTATTAGAAATAAAAAACACAAACATATACCCTGGTTCACCACTTTAATCAGCCCCAAAAAGCCCTCCATGTCCGGCGTAATCCAGGATGCTCCAGCGTCGCTTCCAGCGCTGCTGCATGGAGGTGACCGGAGCTGTAGAATACACAGCCGCTCCGGTCACCTCCACACAGCTAATGAACACAGCCGAGCGATCAGCTGCTGTCACTGAGGTTACCCGCTGTCACTGGATCCAGCAGTGGCCGCGTGTAACCTCAGTGACAGCTCAGCTGATCGCGCTACTCACCGCCGCTCCTATCACCTCCACGCAGCAACTGAGGTGAGTAGCGCGATCAGCTGAGCTGTCACTGAGGTTACCCGCGGCCACCGCTGGATCCAGTGACAGCGGGTAACCTCAGTGACAGCAGCTGATCGCGTGGCTGTCTTCATTACCTGCGTGGAGGTGACCGGAGCGGCGGTGTCTTCTGCAGCTCCGGTCACCTCCATGCAGCAGCGCTGGAAGCGACGCTGGAGCATCCTGGATTACGCCGGACATGGAGGGCTTTTTGGGGCTGATTAAAGTGGTGAACCAGGGTATATGTTTGTGTTTTTTATTTCTAATAAAGGATTTTTCGGGTGTGTGTGTTTATTTACTGTAATTTACAGATTAATCATGGAGGGTGTCTCATAGACGCCTGACATGATTAATCTAGGACTTATTGGCAGCTATAGGCTGCCAATAACTCCTTATTACCCCGATTTACCAACGCACCAGGGTAAATCGGGAAGAGCCGGGTACAGTCCCAGAACTGTCGCATATAATGTATGCGGCAATTCTGGGCGGCTGTTGGCTGATATTGTTAGGCTGGGGGGCTCCCCATAACGTGGAGCTCCCCATCCTGAGAATACCAGCCTTCAGCCGTATGGCTTTATCTGGCTGGTATTAAAATTGGGGGGAACCGCACGCCGTTTTTTTTAATTATTTAATTATTTATTTCACTACACAGTATAGACACGCCCACCGGCTGCTGTGATTGGGTGCAGTGTGACACCTGTCACTCAGCGTGGGGGCG
This sequence comes from Anomaloglossus baeobatrachus, assembly GCF_048569485.1. Classification (NCBI taxonomy): domain Eukaryota; kingdom Metazoa; phylum Chordata; class Amphibia; order Anura; family Aromobatidae; genus Anomaloglossus; species Anomaloglossus baeobatrachus. The sequence continues at coordinate 67,545,607 of NC_134360.1, forward strand.
TGTCTCACTGTAACCAATCATAGGCGCCGGTGGGCGGGGATAGCAGGGAATACGAGATTGTTTAATGGGCGGCCGGCTTTTTCAAAACAGTAAAAGCCGCCGGAGCAGTGTGAACGCCGTGCAGCGCCGGGGATCGGTAAGTATATGAGAGAGGGGGATAGACTGACATGGACAGAGAGTGAGGGACAGAGATAGTGACCGACTGACAGAGATTAGTGAATGACAGACATTGTGAGGCGCTTCAGAACGCAGCTTTTCAGCTGCGCTCTGAAGCAGACCTTTTATAAGCTGCGGTGCAGAGCGCACACCTGCGCACACAGCATCAGACACCAAAATCGTATGAGGGATGTCACACGTTACAATTGACTAGGTTCGTGCAACAAAACGCTCAATTCTAGAGAATGATACGATGTGTTTGCGATCAACGGTTTTGCGTTCAATCCTGATCGCAAGTAGCTGTCACACGCAGATACCTCACAAACGATGCCGGATGTGCGTCACTTACAACTTGACCCCAACGACGCATTGTGAGATATATTGAAGCGTGTGTAGCGGGCTTTAGAGCTCTTTGGCTATTTCAGTTTTTTCCTTTTGCTCGTATTTGGTTCAGATGCAAGAAGAATTAGCTAAAACGGGTGTTGGGAAAAACTGATAAACAACTGATCCAAAACACACATGAAAAATACAGACATGTGACTGAGGCTTGGGCTACAGTCACACATCCGTTTTTATTTTTACCTCCATGAAAAGGGACCTTTTTCTTCCATTTGTCATTTTTTCGTATCCATTTTTTTTTTTTTTTAAACTGAAGCCGGTAGTTCCTGGACTTTTGCTTTTTGTTTTGTTAAAGGGAACCTGTCACCAAGTATTTCCCCTATAACCTGCGGCCAGCTCCACACAGCATCCTAGAGTGCCCAGGTCGCTCTGTATAACTTAAAAAACAGCTTTTATTATACTAACCTGCGGGGAGGTCAGGACCTATTTTCTTCGATGAAAATAATACACTCGTCTGCACCTAGTTTCATAAGGAGGTGTTAGCAAGCATCAACTACTCTCGTGGCGGCGTCAGGATCCGTGTAAACTCCAGATTCTTGCACTCTGCTTTCTTAACTTCTCTGATGTCTGTGATCAGCGCAGGATGACTTAGGTGTCGACCCACAGACTTGTAGTTCATAGTCAGGCTAGCAAGAGCTAAAATCTGCTGGTCTGCTTGTTAATCTCCATTAGTCACATGTTATCAGATATTCAAATTGCCTCTTCAAGGAGGAAGTGTCAAGTCCTCACTGGAGTCCGCTCCTGCGACTTCTGCTTTGGTCACCAGGCACCACCGTATTCCTGCCATGGACTGTGCTGGTGATAGGGGAGGAATCGGTGCCAGTGGCTCTGGTGGGCGCAGGCTTCGCTCATCCACTAAGGTGGGTTTTCCAGGGATCTGCAGTACCACTGGCTGACTGTAGGTGGTGTGTCTCTTCCAGCTGAAGTTACCACCATTCAGTTACAGCCAATGGGAAGACACCACACCCTTCTAATTCCCCCTCTTGTCTGCTGGTCACTGCCAGAGATAGTTTTGCATTCCTGCTAGTGTCTGGTTCCTGTCCTGTTCTGACTTGATCCCCGTGGTTGACCCCTGCCTATTCTCTGACTACTCTCCTGCCTGCCATTTTTGTGCCTCACTGCCATCTTCGGTTTTGACCTCTGCCTGATTTCCTGACTACGCTCCTGTCTGCCGATTTTGTCCCTTTTTGTGCCTCCTGGTTTGGACCCTGCCTGACGACCACTCTTTCCTGGATTTCAGCCTTCCACAGGCAGCCATTTCCTGGACCTTGCGTAATTCAGAATCCCTGTACAGGGGTTAAAGGGTTTCAGGATTCTTGAGATCCTGCCGACTGGGTGGCTAGCCCTAGTCTGTCTATGACAGTCATCCTGAGTCTGTAGTCAAGGGCAGACATTACAGGAAAGAGATGAACTCTAGTGCCACCTATTGCAAGTAGAAATACTAAAAGTCAAAAGTGACCTTTTAACGAGCGATAGGCAGTCATATTCACTCCCCTCCTATATATACTGCAAAAGACTTTCATTAGTGCCTACTATAGCTTATCTATACTGGTCTGGAGAGATGAATTGATCCAAACTTACTGGTGGTTGTTGTGCATTATTGCTGTGAGCAGGTTGTGGTGTTAACCCTTGTTGTCCTTTTGTTGCTGCCTTACTTCTCTTGCTTTTCTCCTTAGTTTCCTACTGGTTATTGATGTGAGTTTGCAGTGTGTCTGAGTTTTGTTTTTTCCCTAACTCTGTGTTTTCATCACTCTCCTGCTTCTTCCTTTCCTGGGAGGAGGAAACAAATTAGTTCTGGTCAAAAGTATAGCCAGGTACGAGACTCTGGCATCTTCACCATTAGGGGTAACCCTGAGGACAGGGATAGCCAAGGGTTCCCTAGCGTGAGGGAAAGTATAAGTGTCGCCTGTCCCTTGATATCTTACAGTCACATCATGACACCATGCCTTAGGATAAGTCATCAATATCTGATCAGTGGGGGTGTGGCACTTGGCACTTGTTCCAATCAACTGGTCCTGGAGAGTATTGAATCAATGGGGGCGGATGTGCAGTACCCGTCAGCGGCCACTATACAGTTGACACAGTTGAGCACTTCCGGCTGCAGCCAGCATCAGGGACAGCTGATCACCGGGGTGTCAGGTGTTGCACCCCCACCAATCAGTTATTGATGACCTAATTACAGTACAGCTATGTAAAATTCCCAGATGACCCCTTTGATAGAAAATGTAATTAAAAAATCAAAAACGTTATGGATGTTATAAAGGTTGTATCTGTCAGTGACTTACTGCCATCCAAAGTTATAATTATTGTGAGTCTCCCACTACATAAATCAATAAGTCTCAGAAATGTCTCTTTGGAGACACATTACGAACAGTGAGTAAATGGTGTCTATAGAATCCTATCACTACTGCTCCGACTGCCCCAGGCACGGTTAATGGCTGTGTCCAAAACTCATTACTCCTTTAGGGCTGTAGACACATTTTTGCCTTAAGGATCATTGAAATCTGGAACCTTTTTACTATAATTGTGCTTGTTGTCTTCTTGGCTGGGTTTTCTAAGACTGGTCAGTCTGCCTCTTTCCTTTATATACAGTGCCTTGCAAAAGTATTCGGCTCCCTTGAATTTTTCAACCTTTTCCCACATTTCAGGCTTCAAACATAAAGATAAAAATGTTAATGTTCTGGTGAAGAATCAACAACAAGTGGGACACAATTGTGAAGTTGAACGAAATGTATTGCTTATTTTAAACTTTTTTTTTAAGGATAAATAACTGAAAATTGTGGCGTGCAATATTATTGTCCCCTTTACTTTCAGAGCAGCAAACTCACTCTAGATCATTGAGGATCTCTGAATGATCCAATGTTGTCCTAAATGACTGAAGATGATAAATATAAATCACCTGTGTAATAAAGTCTCCGTGTAAATGCACCTGCTCTGTGATAGTCTCAGTGTTCTGTTTAAAGCACAGATAGCATCATGAAGACCAAGGAACACAACAGGCAGGTCCGTGATACTGTTGTGGAGATGTTTAAAGCTGGATTTGGTTGCAAAAAGATTTCCAAAACTTTAAACATCCCAAGGAGCACTGTGCAAGCGATCATATTGAAATGGAAGGAGTATCATACCACTGCAAATCTACCAAGACCCGGACGTCCATCCAAACTTTCATCTCAAACAAGGAGAAGACTGATCAGAGATGCAGCCAAGAGGCCCATGATCACTCTGGATGAACTGCAGAGATCTACAGCTGAGGTGGGAGAGTCTGTCCATAGGACAACAATCAGTCGTGCACTGCACAAATCTGGCCTTTATGGAAGAGTGGCAAGGAGAAAGCCATTTCTCAAAGATATCCATAAAAAGTGTCATTTAAAGTTTGCCACAAGCCACCTGGGAGACAACAAACATGTGGAAGAAGGTGCTCTGGTCAGATGAAACCAAAATCAAACTATTTGGGCACAATGCCAAACGATATGTTTGGCGTAAAAGCAACAGGGAAGATGGTTAAAATGAATGGGAAGATGGATGGAACCAAATTAATGGGAAGATGGATGGAGCCAAATTAATGGGAAGATGGATGGAGCCAAATTAATGGGAAGATGGATGGAACCATGATTGAAGAGTTGTTGGAATCTGCAAAAGACCTGAGACTGGGACGGAGATTTGTCTTCCAACAAGACAATGATCAAAAACATAAAGCAAAATCTACAATGGAATGGTTCACAAATAAACGTATCCAGGTGTTAGAATGGCCAAGTCACAGTCCAGACCTGAATACAATCGAGAATCTGTGGAAAGAGCTGAAAACTGCTGTTCACAAACGCTCTCCATCCAACCTCACTCAGCTCCAGCTGTTTGCAAAGGAAGAATGGGCAAGAATTTTAGTCTCTCGATGTGGAAAACTGATAGACACATACCCTAAGTGATTTGCAGCTGTAATCGCAGCAAAAGGTGGCGCTACAAAGTATTAACTTAAAGGGGACGAATAATATTGCACGCCCCACTTTTCAGTTATTTATTTTTTTAAAAATTTAAAATAAGCAATGCAGTTTGTTCAACTTCATAATTGTGTCCCACTTGTTGATTGTTCAGCATTAATTTAAAATTTTTATCTTTATGTTTGAAGCCTGAAATGTGGGAAAAGGTTGAAAAATTCAAGGAGGCCGAATACTTTTGCAAGGCACTGTATGTATGAATGATATTAAAAAGCCTCATTTGTCTCAGATTACCCCAAAAATAGGATTTTTCTTGGATTTATTTTTAGTTACACAGTACCTCCTCCAATTGCTGCTTTTCCACTGATTCTGGACTAGTTCTTTTTCTTCTGTGCTGCCCCGTTCCAAAGTTATGCTCCCTGGAAAAGAAGCTGCAAATTATCCTTTTAACCAAATGGGTGTTTTCTGTGGTATACGCCCAGTTTGATAAAAGCAAAATTTGTATCTATATTACTGGGGTATAACTTTGGAACGGAGAGGCGCAGAAAAGAAAGAAAAACTGTTCCAGAATCAGTGGAGTGGTGGCAAATGGAGGAGATACTCAGTTTAGAGCTTAAAAAAAAAAATCAGTGAAAGATCCTTTTTAATGCCTAAAGATGAATTTACACGCTACGACATCACTAAAGCGATCTCGTTGGGGTCACGGATTTTGTGACGCACATCCGGCCGCGTTAGCGATGTCGTTGTGTGTGACACCTATGAGCGATTTTGAATCGTTGCAAAAACGTTTAAAATTGCTAATCGATGACATGCCCCCCTATTCCCAATTATCGTTGCTGCTGCAGTAACGATGTTGTTCCTCGTTTCTGCGGCACCACACATCGCTACGTGTGACACCGCAGGAACGAGGAACCTCTCCTTACCTGCGTCCTGCCAGCAATGAGGAAGGAAGGAGGTGGGCGGGATGTTATGTCCCGCTCATCTCTGCCCCTCCACTTTGATTGGGCGGACGCTTAATGACGTCGCTGTGACGTCGAACGCACCTCCCCCTTGAGGGACGGATTGTTCGGCAGTCACAGCGACGTCGCAGAGCAGGTATGTGCGTGTGACGCTGCCGTAGCGATGATGTTCGCTACGGCAGCGATCACCACATATCGTTACAACGAGGGCGGGTGCTATCGCGCTCGACATCGCTAGCAATTGCTAGCAATGTCGTAGCGTGTAAAGCGACCCTTAGGCATCATCTGACCTGTGTTTTTTGTACAAAAACTGCAAACAACATTTCCCAACTACAGATTTCCATACGAACACAGGATAGCCTGTATTGCTATAATATGTCATTTTTTATTTTTAGGTCCCATTTTTGTTTTTTTTTTAATTTTTGTGTTCGAATAATAAACGGTAAAGAGGTTGATTGCAAGAGGCGATACAAAAATGACAATCTTTGCTCCAAGGGGCTCAGGCAAGAGCTAAAACATTCCTGTAGAATATGGCAGATTCATAAACGTGTTCAGTTCACAAGGATTAAAATTCTTCACATCAGAATTCTCACCTACTAGTGCGAAAATGAATAATGAAATTTGGTCTTGGAATTAACTCTACAGTCTTTTTAGTATAAAAAAAAATACTTGAAGTGTATATTATATATCATGTAGTACCAGGTAATGGTAAGGGGATGAAAATGTGTAGAAAAAACAGCTATTGAGCATGTTCAAGGGTCATTGTGATGGGAGGGGCTGTGACATTACCTATTGTGATTGGTGGATGTTTGTCACAGGGTATGTAATGATGGAACAGTGGCCCCTATTCTGACCCTCAGACTTAAGACCCTGTGCTGTCCCTTATTTCGAAGGTAGGCTCGATGGTAGCTAGGTTCGAGCCACCAGCGTGACCCTGACTCCCCTCAGAGACCTGATCTTAGTCCCTCCACCCTAGGAGCGGGCCAGAAATCCAGTAACAAAAACCCCACAAAAACGACACGAACAAGGGGGAACAAAAACTCATACACACTGCACTCAAACACAAAGGAGGGACAGTATGTGTACAAGTGAATAAAGCAAAGGGTAGGAAATAAGCGCACAACTGGAGAACTTTCACACCATGCAGAAAAGCAACTGTAGATCACCATGAAACTGGATAACCACAAAGACTGGGATCGCTGAAGCTATATCCAGCGACCAGCAACAGAATTCAGAACCTTAAAACAGTAAGTCATTTTCTGATCATAATACAATATGTGATCTATAGGCTCTTAGCTGGCACTGCATTATAAGCAGGCATGATTGAGTGCAAATTAGTGTATGGGCTCAGGAAAACTTCCAGAGTCTGTTAACACAATTCACTCTGCAATCCACAAATGCAAGTTAATCCGCTATCATTCAAAGAAGAAGTCCTATAACAACACAATCTAGAAATACTGATGTCTTTTCTGGGCCAAAACTCATTTAAAATGGAGTGAGGCAAAATGGAAAATTGTTCTGTGGTCAGAGGAATCAAAATGTAAAACTCTTTATGGAAAGCATGGACACCATGTCCGAGAGACTCAAGGCAGACTCGAGGTTATGGACCATCCAGCTTATTATCAGCGCACAGTTCCTGCATCTGTGGTGGTATGTAGTTGTATTAGTGTCTCTGGCGTAGGCAGCTTAAACATCAATGCTGAGCATTATTTAGAGGTGTTAGAACAACATCTGCTCCATCCAGACAATGTCTATTTCAGGGTAGGCTTTGTATATTTCAGCAAGACAATGCTAAGCCACATACTGCATCCATCACAACAGCATGGCTTCAAAGAAGAGTTGAGGTGATGAACCGGCTGCCTTCAGACCTTTCACCAAAAGAAAACATTTGATGCATTGTAAAACAAAAAGACCCCTGAAACAGCAAAAATCCTACATTAGAAAAGAATGGGACAACATTCCTCCCCCAAAACTCCAACAATTGTGCTAATTTCCAAGACTGTTGTAAAAAGAGTAGACACAGTCCTGTCACAATTTTTGTGAGATGTGTTACTGCTTATTTGGTGCCCCTGCGGCTCCAGTCACCACAGAGTACTGCACCTCATTTAAGGTGCGGTATTCGCCTCGGGTAAGGAGGGGGTTAATCACCGGTATTCTACGTTCACACTTTACATACAGCTTAGGAGCCTTCTCACTGGGGAGCTGAACTAGGGTAGGCAGGGGGTTGGCCATCACGAAGCATGGGACTTCCCGGTCACTAGGACAACCACCTGGGGGTCGTGTTCCACTTGGAGTAGAGGTAGGAGCAACCTTACCCAATCCTCAGTCAGTCTAGCCGGGACATCAGTTCTGGTGACACGAGACCACTACCACCTTCTTCCTGATTCTTCTTTCACGGCGCCTGAGGCTTGGAATGGAATGCTCAGCCCGGGTTCCTCACTACTGGAGGAACAACTCTTAGAGAGGACACTTTCCAGACACCGGTGGCTTGTTCCAACTTATCCAAGGTCGACGGGGTCCATCACAGTAGGTGACCGGTATTTCCCGGACGAGCAGCATATGAGTAAGTAAAAACACCTGGAACCGCAGCAGCCGACTCGGACTGTTTTTACTGACGTCGGTGCCCCACACTTCGGCCCCAACGGCCACCGCCACTACAACCCCCGTCATCATCCTCCCCGGGGCCCGCTCCACCTGTGGGGAGCGATACCATCATTGCTGCTATCACCACCCGCCCCGGGGACAACGACAGCAACAGCGGCTGATCTCTGGCTGCGTACCTGTCACGCTCCCCGGCTCCCCTGCCACACTCCCCGGCTCCCCTGCCACGCTCCCCGGCTCCCGTGCCACGCTTCCCCGCTCCCGTGCCACGCTCCCCGGTCCCCCGCTCCACAGCCTCCATGCTCCCTCACCTGTGTCCTCCAGGCAACCCGGTCACCGCTCCCGGCGCCCGTCTGCGATGCTGAGCCAGCCCGGCACTCCTGCCTCCTGTGCACCGCTTCCTGCTCTGGCTTCTGGCACCCGGGCCTCGCGCATGCGCATTAGGGCGCACGCGCGGTCATTGACCCTCTCTTAAAGGGCCAGCGTCCTCCAACAGGATATTGAAGATCCAGGTACAGCGTATATAGGGGGATCCTTTCCAAGTGGGCGGGGCCTGTTCTTCGTGTTTGCTAAGCTAGGAGTCAGGTCTCCCTGTGCTTTGTCCCGTACTCACCTATCTCTCTTGTAGAGTCGCTCCTGTCTCGCCAACCGGTCCTGACGGTTCCAGAACCCCGAACGGTGACTGTCCGCCATCTCGTCAGTCCCTACCGTCTCCGATCCCTGGATCCGTGTGGTGACCGACCTCCTCGCTCAGCTGGTTCTGAACTCTGCCTGACATCATCTCGGCCTCCGAACCTGAGCTCCGTCACCTGGACTATCTACAGAGACTCCGTGGTCCCAGGGACTTCTTCACTCCACTCCTCTGAACGGACTGTCCTGCTACCCGTAGTACTCCGGCTACCGGGCACCTTGCCCTCGGTGGGGTGCTCAGTCCAGTGGATCCACCTCCTGGGCCTACCCGTCCTCCTGGTCCTAACAGTAAGAACAGGCCATGGATCCCACCGAAGCACTAGCGTCCCAGCTGGCCGGATTGCAGCAGGAACTCGGACGACAGCGCGAGACCCAGTCCTTCATGCTGGCCTTCATGTCCTCGGTGGACACCCGCCTGAATACGCTGCAAGCAACCGCCACGTCCCTGGCATCTCAGTCTTCACCAGCACAGTCCACGGCCGCAGTTCCCGTGGCAGCTTCCTCGGAAGCCTCTAAACTCCGCTTGGCCTCTCCGCCTCGGTATGCCGGAGATCCTAAGACCTGCAGAGGATTCTTGAATCAGTGCTCCCTCCACTTTAAGCTGCTTCCGCATCTGTTTGCCTCCGACCAAGCCAAGGTGGCGTTTGTGATGTCCCATCTAGAAGGTGAGGCACTGGCCTGGATGAACCCCTTGTGGGAGAAGGAGGACCCTGTAACTACTAACATCCAGGATTTCCTGCAGGCGTTTAGAACCACCTTTGACGAACCCGGTCGCGCCTCCGCGTCCGCCTCATCACTCCTCAGGCTACGTCAGGGGACCTTGACGGTGGGTCAATATGCCATCCGCTTCCGCACCTTGGCCTCAGAATTAGGGTGGAACAATGAGGCCCTAACCGCCGCCTTCTGGGAAGGACTGTCCGGTCGTATTAAGGACGAGCTGGCCGGCCGCGATGTTCCTTCCACCCTGGATGCCCTGATCACACTAGCCACCCGCGTGGACCTCCGTTTTCAGGAACGATCCAAAGAGGTGTCCCGCGAGAGACGTCCGATAAGGCATTCCTCTCCTCCGCAGAAGCCCGTCGTACCTCAGTCGGCGGCGTCTGGCATCTCTGTCCAAGAGCCCATGCAGATTGATCGTTTGCGGCAGTCCTCCGAACAACGCCGAGCAGAACGGCTCGCCAAGGGCCTCTGCTTCTACTGCGGAGAGGGCACACACCTGCTACGTTCCTGTCCAGAGAGGCCGGGAAACTCCAAAGCCTAGGGTTGGTAGGAGAGGCCACCCTAGGTACTGGGACTCTGTCAGACCCGGTTACGTGGACTGTTCAAGTGACAGCGGGAGAGACGCGGTTCACGGCAGAGGCGTACCTCGATTCCGGGGCAGCAGGCAATTTCATCCAGCAGGCCACGGTGGACAAGTACCAGGTGCCGGTTACTCCACTTGACAAACCCCTCGTGATTGCCTCTGTAGACGGGAGACCCCTCTCTGATACCATCTTGTGGATCACCAAGCCGGTAGAACTACGTATCGGTGCCCTGCACACCGAGAAAATCACTCTCTACGTCCTCCCGCACATGTCTCATCAAATCCTGCTGGGACTCCCCTGGTTACGGACACACGAACCGTCGGTCAGCTGGCGTGCTGGCGAAATTACCCGATGGGGCTCTTCTTGCCACGAGAACTGCCTGAAGTCCATACAGCCCATCCGACGACCTCCGGTTCCGGAGTCCCTACCAGGACTGCCTTCGGCCTATTGGTCCTTCGCGGACATTTTTGATAAAAAAGAGTCAGAGGTACTGCCGCCACATCGTCCTTACGACTGTGCCATCGACCTACTCCCGGGAACCACACCACCTCGAGGACGGATATATCCTTTGTCCCCTGCTGAAACAAGAGCCATGTCTGCCTACATCACTGAGAACCTGGCAAGGGGATTCATCCGGAGATCCTCCTCTCCTGCTGGAGCAGGCTTCTTCTTCGTTAAGAAGAAAAAGGGCGACCTGCGCCCCTGCATTGACTACCGGGGATTGAACCAAATCACCGTAAAGAATAAATACCCCCTGCTGCTCATCCCCGAATTATTTGATCGGCTTAGAGGAGCTCGTGTGTTTACCAAGTTGGATCTTCGTGGTGCCTACAACCTGGTACGCATCCGCTCTGGGGACGAATGGAAGACTGCATTTAACACTCGCGATGGGCACTATGAGTATTGTGTGATGCCCTTCGGCCTGTGTAACGCACCGGCAGTCTTTCAAGAATTAGTGAACAACGTGTTCCAGGACCTTCTCTACGTCTGTGTGGTGGTATATCTGGATGACATCCTGGTCTTCTCTTCGGACCTCCAGACCCACAGAGAGAACGTGCAGCTGGTACTACAAAGACTGAGAGAGAATCGCCTGTACGCCAAGTACGAGAAGTGTGTCTTCGAGCAGTCTTCTCTTCCCTTCCTGGGTTACGTAATCTCCGATACCGGCCTGCAGATGGACCCGGAGAAAGTCTCTTCCATTCTCAACTGGCCCCCTCCTTCCGGACTGAAGGCAATTCAACGTTTTCTTGGCTTTGCGAACTATTACCGTCAGTTCATCCCTTACTTCTCTGCCCTGACTGCGCCTCTCTCTGCCTTGACCAAGAAGGGGGCTAATCCGAAGGACTGGTCACCGGCGGCCGACGCCGCGTTTGGCTCCCTGAAGCGGGCATTTGCTTCCTCTCCTGTGCTCCACCGTCCTGAGTTAAACCGACAGTTCACCTTGGAGGTTGATGCCTCCTCCTCTGGAGCCGGGGCAGTGCTCATGCAGAAGCCCTCCACCGGGAAGATGGTTACTTGCGGTTTCTTCTCCAAGAGCTTCTCAGCGCCTGAACGCAACTACACCATCGGTGACCGAGAGCTATTAGCAGTCAAGCTGGCTCTGGAGGAATGGCGCTACCTACTGGAGGGAGCAGTGTACCCCGTGATCATTTACACAGACCACAAGAACCTGGAATACCTGCGGTCTGCTCAGCGACTGAACCCACGACAAGCCAGGTGGTCCTTGTTCTTTGCCAGGTTCGATTTCCAACTCCATTTTCGGCCCGCGGAACAGGAGGAGACATCCCAACCCATCATCTGCCCAAGTAAAGTCATTCCAGTGGCTCCTGTCACTCTGGCCCAGATACCGCCCGGGAAGACCTATGTCTCTGAAACTGACAGACAAAAAGTCCTGCACTGGGGCCATGCCTCGAAAATAGCTGGCCATGCCGGTCAGAAGAGAACATGGAGTACAATTGTACGTCACTATTGGTGGCCATCCCTTCGCACGGACATCACGTCCTTTGTCTCAGCCTGCTCCTCTTGTGCCCGAAACAAGACGCCCAAACACCTGCCATATGGTCGTCTTCTGCCGCTGCCAATTCCCTCCGTTCCGTGGCAACACATTGCAATGGACTTTATTACGGACTTGCCCTTGTCCTCCGGACACACGGTCATATGGGTCGTGGTGGACCGTTTCTACAAGATGGCTCCTTTCGTCCCTATGGCTGGACTGCCCTCTGCCCAGGAGCTCGCGGACGCCTATATACAGCACATCTTCCGGTTGCATGGCTTTCCATCACACATTGTGTCCGACAGAGGAACTCAGTTTACCTCGCGCTTCTGGAGGGCTCTCTGCAAACATCTGGGAGTGGCTCTGGACTTTTCTTCGGCCTACCATCCTCAGTCGAATGGCCAAGTGGAACGAGTCAATCAGATCCTGACCTCCTTCTTGCGTCACTACGTTAACACCCATCACGACGATTGGTCCACGCTCCTTCCCTGGGTTGAATTCTCCCATAACCATCACGTCAGTGAGTCCTCCTCCAGCTCTCCCTTCCATGTCGTTTACGGACTTCAGCCTTCCGTCCCATTACCTGTATCTTCTTCCTCGGATGTCCCTGCTGCTGATACCGTAGTCCGTGACTTTTCAACAATTTGGGAATCTGTCAAGACGTCCCTTGGACACGCTTCCCTGCGGATGAAGAGACACGCGGACAAGAGGCGTCTGGATCCTCCGTGTTTCTCCCCAGGAGATCTGGTCTGGCTTGCTTCCAAATATGTCCGATTGAAGCTACCATCGTACAAGCTGGGTCCTCGATACATCGGGCCGTTTAAAGTCATCGGCAAGATCAATGAGGTCTCCTACAAGCTGCAGCTCCCGGCCACGATGAGAATACCCAACTCCTTCCACGTCTCCCTGCTCAAGCCGGTTGTCCTTGGTCCCTTCTCCGCTGCTGCCAGTTCTGCTCCTCCTCCTATTGCTGATGATGACATCTATGCGGTAAGGGATATCGTGGCCATGAAGACCGTGCGGGGCCGACAGTTCTTCCTGGTGGACTGGGCTGGGTATGGTCCTGAGGATAGGTCCTGGGAACCCCGGGAGAATGTGGGTACTCCTCTGATACGTGCCTTCCTGTCCCGGTTGCGGGGAGGGGGGCGTGGGGGAGGGGGTACTGTCACGCTCCTCGGCTCCCCTGCCACACTCCCCGGCTCCCCTGCCACGCTCCCCGGCTCCCCTGCCATGCTCCCCGGCTCCCCTGCCACGCTTCCCGGCCCCCGTGCCACGCTTCCCCGCTCCCGTGCCACGCTCCCCGGTCCCCCGCTCCACAGCCTCCATGCTCCCTCATCTGCGTCCTCCAGGCAACCCGGTCACCGCTCCCGGCGCCCGTCTGCGATGCTGAGCCAGCCCGGCACTCCTGCCTCCTGTGCACCGCTTCCTGCTCTGGCTTCTGGCACCCGGACCTCGTGCATGCGCATTAGGGCGCGCGCGCGGTCATTGACCCTCTCTTAAAGGGCCAGCGTCCTCCAACAGGATATTGAAGATCCAGGTACAGGGTATATAGGGGGATCCTTTCCAAGTGGGCGGGGCCTGTTCTTCGTGTTTGCTAAGAACCCCGAACGGTGACTGTCCGCCATCTCGTCAGTCCCTACCGTCTCTGATCCCTGGGTCCGTGTGGTGACCGACGTCCTCGCTCAGCTGGTTCCGAACTCTGCCTGACATCATCTCGGCCTCCGAACCTGAGCTCCGTCACCTGGACTACCTTCAGAGACTCCGTGGTCCCAGGGACTTCTTCACTCCACTCCTCTGAACGGACTGTCCTGCTGCCCGTAGTGCTCCGGGTACCGGGCACCTTGCCCTCGGTGGGGTGCTAAGTCCAGTGGATCCACCTCCTGGGCCTATCCGTCCTCCTGGTCCTAACAGTACCGCAGGTGGCAGCACGACAAACATCCACCTCTTATTCCCACTTTTTCATTGTGGACACCTCAGGGCACGAAACTGTGTACAAGGGCCACCCCGTGACATCCCCGGAACCGACATCACCGGCCCAGCGACAGTAAGGCTAACTCCCTGCCGCCTGGGTGCTACACTTCTAAATGAGTTCATTTTTTGCAAAGGAAATAGAAGAAATGTCTAATATTCAGCTTCTGATGTGTGTTCTATGGCGAATAAAATATGGTTATAAGATATTTCCAAATCATTCTATTCTTTTTTTCTTTACAGCTTTGATGGAATTGGGGTTGTATATGAGCTCAAAATTTAAAGGGATTAAATTAGCACGTTTTTACATATGGACGTACTGTAGTATTGGTATGGCTCATCACATCGGTCATCACAGCCCAGCATCTCCCTGCTCCCTTCTTCACTGTGGAGCGCCGCAAGCAGGAGCGATGCTGGGCTGTGATGAGCAGTGAAACGCCACCCACAGCCCAGTCACTCAGGGAGCATCGGGCTGGCCTCGGTGTTGTCAGGTGAACAGGAAGTTGACATGACATCACAGGATCTCAGAGGTCATGGAGCCCGTTGGTCACGCAAAGGACATGAGTGGAGCACAATTGTGCCGCACACAGGCACTATTGGCAACACAAGGTATTTGTGAGAAACCTTGTTTCTCAACAAAATATCAATGTGCCTATAAAAACTGAGTAGTGAACCAACTTTTAATTTATTTTTGTGGTTCAAAAAAAGTTGCAAATTGTGGTGAAAGAATATTTGTGCAATAATTTGTGACTTTTGTTCAATGTTAGGAAATGTGGAGAGGATTAACTGACGGTAGAGTGCCAAAGCGGGCATAAATTACATTCTCTATCATATGAATCCTTCCCACCCCCATTGACTTGACAATTGCATTGTCTTGAAAATTGCATTTAAAACTGTCAGTCTCAGAATTTGGACACTGTATTTCTTAGAAGACATTCCAGACATACGAGGGGGTGCTGATAAGTCTTTGGTTTTACCCAGAAGGAAACGAGATAGGATGATGAAACTTTTACATTTATTTCACGTACTCTCCACTGATGTCAACACAATTCTTACATCGCTATTCCAAGTTCTGTAAGCCTAGCAAAAAGAAGGATTTTGGTTGTGCCTCAAACCAGGCATCCGTAGCAGCCATGGCATCAGAAATGGTGTGAAATTTGGTACCCTTGAGGTGTTTGTTCAGGTTTGGAAACAGATGATAGTTGGAGGGAGCTACATCTGGTGAATAAGGTGGGTTTTCAACCAGCTGGAATCCCAGCTCTGCCAGTTTTGCCGTGGTTGCTTGTGCAGTGTGAGCGGAGGCGTTGTCTTGCAGGAACAATATTGCTTTGGACAGCTTGCTGCACCTTTTGGCCTTCAGAGCTGCCTTCAATTGCTCCAAAAATGCAATGTAATACCTTGCATTGATGGTGGAACCCTTTTGACGGTAGTCCACTAGCAGCATGCCCTCTTTATCCCAGAACACAGACACCATCACCTTAGTTGCTGATTTTTGCACCCTGAACTTCTTTGGACGAGGAGAACCACTGTGCTTCCACTCTTTTGACTGCTCCTTGTTTTCAGGGTCATACAAATAATTCCAGGTCTCATCCGTAGTGACCAGTCGATCCAGGAAGTTCTTATCAGTCCGGAAACGCTGACAAATGGAGCGGGAAGTTTTCACTCGCAGCTTCTCTGATCTGATGTAAAACATTTGTGGACCCACTTTGCAGAAGCTTCCTCATGTCCAAATGTTCATGGATAATGACACAAACACGTTTATGGGAAATCCCCATGATGTCTACTATTGCTTTAGCTGAAATTCGTTGATTCTCCAGTATGAGGTTGTGCACAGCATCGACGATCTCTGGAACAACCACTCTCGGTCGTCCAGGACGTTCCTCATCATTGGTGCTGAAGTGGCCCGTTTTAAATTTGGCAACCCAGCTCTTAACTGTGGAATATGAAGGGCATTGATCCCCCAATGTCTGCGACATATCACCATGAATATCCTTTGCGGACTTTCTTTGCAGAAACAAGAATTTTATCCCTCCTCTGCTCTCAGTTGCTGTGAATATCGCATTAGACTCCGCCATTTTGTTTTCCCGCGTGCGTAGAACACTGTTGCCATAAGCAACAAACACAAAATATTAAAAACATATATTAAACACATAAGGCTTTCATGTGATTTAACATTCGTTACCATAGAAACAAAAAAAGATCACAAATCCAAAGACTTATCAGCAGCCCTTCGTAGCTCCAGGACACGGCACTTAAAATGGTACCGTTATCCTCATCATTTATAGCATATCCCATGGGTCTAGTGTAAATTTGTGGCAGGGGGGTACACCTCTGACCTTTGTTTTGTCTAGCAAGATGACTAGTAGCCATTCTAACAAGGCAGAAAAATAATTAAGTAGCCAAATAGAGCCAAGGAATATCTCAACACATACTGGTGGGATCTGATGGGAAAAAAGGACAGTTTAGGCTGTGTGCATTTTTATTGTGGGTTTTTTTTCAGTTTTGAGTGCAGATTTGTCATAAAACTACATGCAAATCCTTATGCCTGCAAATTCAATGAGAATCCTGACGTTTTGTGCACATGTTGCTTTTTTCTCCTTGCAGATTTGATGCAGAAATAAATTTGCAGCACGTCAATTCTTGAAAGCATTTTTGCAGCATTTTTGTACCCTAGAATGCATAAAAAATGCATTGGAAAAAAATGCATGCAAAAAACGCATAAAAAAATGCAGCGTTTTTCCTACCAAAAGATGCAGAAATGGGGCAGAAATTTCAGCAACCAAATTCTCAGCGTGCGTATATTGCCTAAAGGAGTTGATAACCTCTGGGGACGTCTTTTTATCTTACTTAAATACATGTATTTTTGGCTAAAAGTCATTATTATAATTGGGTTCCGTTAAAAATTTTGCACCATTTGCCTGCTGGGAGTTACCTGAGAATCAATCAGTGAGCTCCAACGGACAATCTATTGGGAAAGTTTCTGAATCTTTAAATGTTTTTTTAGCACTTTCCAGCTGATTTATGATTACAGACAATATCAAGGTTAATGTGCAGGGGGAAAAAAGCCTGTAAAAATAAAACAGAGCTAATTTTTTTAAAGACACCCAAAAAATAAAAATATTTTTAGCCTAAAATACACACATTTATGTAAAAAAAAGTGTCTCCAGAGATGGGCAATCCTTATAACTGCAGCTTTAGGGGTACTTTGCACGTTGCGACATCGCTACTGCAATATCACCGGTGTCAAATCGAAAGTGCCGCACATCCAGCGCCAGTAACGACGTTGTGACGTGTAAAGCCTAGATGCACCGATAAACGATCGCAAAAGTGTCGTAAATCGGTGATCTGTGTAGTGTCGGTCATTTCCATAATTCCGCTGCAGCAACAGGTACGATGTTGTTCCTCGTTCCTGCGGCAGCACACATCGCTGTGTATGAAGCCGCAGGAGCGAGGAACATCTCCTTACTTGCGTTCTGCCTGCAATGAGGAAGGAAGGAGGTGGGCGGGATGTTTACGTCCCGCTCATCTCCGCCCCTCCGCTTCTATTGGCCACCTGCCGTGTGACGCCGCACGACCTGCCCCCTTAGGAAGGAGGCGGGTTGCCGGACAGAGCGACGTTGCAGGGCAGGTAAGTGCGTGTGATGCTGCCGTAGTGATAATGTTCGCTACAGCAGCTATCACAAGATATCTCTGCTGCGACGGGGGCGGGGACTATTGCGCTCAGCATCGCTATCATCGGCTAACGATGTCGCAGTGTGCAAAGTACCCCTTAGTGTCATACACTCCCCCAACTCATGGTTCCCCCCCCCACTACCCCAACTAAGATCTCCGTTGCCCCCCAATTCTTGACCTCTATGCAGCCCTCAATCACCTCATAAAGTTCATGTGGGTGAGGATACATGGCGCTCTCGAAATGTTCTGTATTTGTCTCTTCTGACATCTGTGGTGCCTCTTTAAGCTGGAGACTCCATATTTCATACATCTCTAAAGGCCCCGTCACACGCAGAGATAAATCTTTGGCAGATCTGTGGTTGCAGTGAAATCATGGACATATTGTTCCATTTGTACAGAGCCACAAACCTGGCACTGATTGTCCACAATTTCACTGCAACCACAGATCTGCCGCAGATTTATCTCTATGTGTGACAGGGCCTTAACACCAGATTGCAGATTTATTTCTCCCATTGTACAGACCCTCTCCAGCTGTTCAGGAGACTACAAAAGTGACCATCAACCTGATTATATAAATGGACCATTTTTTTTCCCTAAAATATTATTTTACTTATCCAATATTGCATTATTAAAAATGTTCATCCAAAAATATTGCATTTCTCCCCAAAACATCACAGTATGGATATCTGTGAATATAGGAATATATGAGTTACACTATATTATGAATATTTAATATTAAATAATGTCATTGTTCAATTCTTCTCCAATATTACTGCTAATAACAGGTTAAGAAATTTATAAGGTGTATTGTAGCAAATAATACGCTAATAATGAAGCTTTTTGTATTCACCCATGTGAACATAAATGGTCGGTATCTGCACAGGTATATTGTATACAGCTATTTAACGTGTAATTATCTTTAATAGTGTTCCTATTGATTCTTCACTTACAATCAGAGGAATGCACTCGCTGTGCACCAGGGGTTAACGTCGGCTGAAATTGCTCCAGGTTCGTAATGAATTGACCCATGTATAATATTGGACATCACTAGCTGGGATCAGATTATGGGAATTATTTCCAATATTTTAAGCATTAGTGTAAAATACTATGTAAATATGTGTTGTTTATCTGGAAGTTAAAGCACAGGATCTAATCTCTTTTTATGCACCCTAAAATCTTGTTTGCTTTAGCAGCTGCTGCCTGACATTGAGTGCTGCTGCTCAGCTTATTTGTAATGAGAATACCCAAGTCCTTCTCCTGTTCTGTAGTCCCGAGTTTGCTTCTATTTAATGTATATGCAGCTATAGGATTACTCCGTCCTAGGTGCATTACTTTACAGGTATCAACATTAAATTTCATTTTCCAAGTGTCTGCCCATTCCGACATCTTATCCAGATTGTTTTGTAATATTGTTCTATCAAGGTCAGATTTTAATATCCTACATAGTTTGGTGTCATCAGCAAGGACTGACACTTTACTATCAATCCCATCCACAAGGTCATTAATAACGAGATTAAAAAGAATCAGTCCTAGCACAAATCCCTGCGGCACTGCTGACTATTTCCCAGTTGGAGAATGTACCATTTATGACTACTTTTTGTTTCCTATCTTTCAGCCAATTCCTTACCCATCGGCTTAAAGCCTGCTTTACACCTTACGATCCAGCATACGTTAACGTATGCGATCGTAACCGCCCCCATCGTATGTGCGGCACGTTCAATTTGTTGAATGTGCCGCACAAACGATTAACCCCCGTCACACGTACTTACCCGTACATACCACCTCGCTGTGGGCGGCGAACGTCCACTTCCTGGAGTGGGAGGGACATTCGGCGACACAGCGACGTCACGCGGCAGCCGGCCAATAGAAGCGGAGGGGCGGAGCTGAGCGGGACGTAAACATCCCGCCCACCTCCTTCCTTCCGCATTGCTGGCCGGGAGCCGCAGGACGCAGGTAAGATCTGTTCATCGTTCCCGGGGTGTCACACACTGCGATGTGTGCTACCCCGGGTACGATGAACAATCTGACGTTCAATTCTAGAGAAATGAACGATGTGCATGCGATGAACGTTTTACCGTTCAATCGCAATCGCACGTACCTGTCACACACTGCAATGTACCTTACAATGCTGGATGTGCGTCACTTACGACGTGACCCCGCCGACACATCGTAAGATACATTGCAGCGTGTAAAGCGGGTTTAAGGCCCTGTCACACACAGAGATAAATCTGCAGCAGATCTGTGGTTGCAGTGAAATTGTGGACAATCAGTGCCAGGTTTGTGGCTGTGTACAAATGGAACAATATGTCCATGATTTCACTGCAACCACAGATCTGCCAAAGATTTATCAGTGTGTGTGACAGGGCCTTTAGTCTCCTTTCAACCTTTTCCCACATTTCAGGCTTCAAACATAAAAATAAACATTTTAATGTTATGGTGAAGAAGAAACAACAACAAGTGGGACACAATTGTGAAGTTGAACTGTAGCGCCCCTGACTACATCAGGGTGCTACAGGGAACTGCATCCTGTACCCCAGGGTGCAGGGCCTACCCCCCATTTTTCCAGGTTCCCATCAACAGTGTCACTGAGATCTGCACTACAAATCCCAACCACACCTCACACCAGGGCTGGACAGACACACCAGTGGGTTGGTCAAGTTGGAGTACGGCCACCCACCTAGGGGACAGGTAGACTAGTGGGAGGGAGGAAGTCATTTTGGAGTCAGCTCTCAAAGTGAGAGGGAGTTGAGTGGTAGCCCTCAGAGAGTGAGGAGCAGGGGAGTTGGAGCTCCCAGGGAGGCGACAGGTTGGGTTGCAAACGGTGGTCCGGGACCACAGGAGTTGGGGACCGGTAATAGGAACAATGGACATGAGTGTAACAGACGCAGTCTAGGAGGACTGTTGGCACCAGAAAGCCCAGCCAACTTACCGGTACCGAGCACGGCGGGGTACAGGACCCTAGATCAGGGAAGTGCTTTAAGCACCTTGTTAATTAGCTTGTGGAGGATAGCCTCTTTATGAACTTTCCCCAAGAGCTCAGAGATTGAAAGCATCAGCACAACGTGGGGAATAGGGTTCTCCAAAATACACAACCCACTGAAATCCCAAGTGCCAGCCCCCAAGAGCACAGCTGCCATACACACGAGTAGCGGGGACCCGAAAGCTTCAAGCCGAGGGGCACAACGGTCAATCAATTCGTGCACGGAGGCAGAGCTCCGGACTTAGCAAGTGACACTGCTGGGAGCGGGATCTGGACGGGCTCCCCCCTGTAGAGACTGCAGTGCCTAGAGACTTTGGTTTACCATCTGTGTGAATGTCTGCTTAATCCACCTGATCCAGCACCATGACTACCGCAGTGAGTAATCTGACCCCTGCACCCTGCTCCCCAAGGCCAAGCCACCCATTTACCAAATCCCCACTATCCGGGGCCTTCCCCACCTGCAGAGGGACTAGCACCTGGCTGCCCCACACCATCTGCCCCGGTACTCCCTTCGGCGGGGGGGGGGGGGGACATACATGCCTTCATGGGGGGGAAACATGCATGCCAGCATGGGGAAAACATGCATGCCAGGATGGAGGAAACATGCATGCCAGGATGGAGGAAACATGCATGCGAGGATGGGGAAAACATACATGCCAGGATGGGGAAAACATATATGCCAGGATGGAGGAAACATACATGCCAGGATGGAGGAAACATGCCACGATAGGGTACATTTACCAGGAAGGGGAACATTTACAAGGATGGGGAACATGTTAAGATGGGGAATATTTACCAGGATGGCCAGCATGGGGGGGGAACATACATGCCAGCATGGGGGGAAACATACATGCCTGCATGAAGGGGGGAGAACACACATGCCAGCATGAGGGGGGGAACATACATGCCAGCATGGGGGGGGAACATACATGCCAGCATGGGGGGGGCATACATGCAGGCATGGGGGGGGGACATACATGCCATCATGGGGGGGAAACATGCATGCCAGCATGGGGAAAACATGCATGCCAGGATGGAGGAAACATGCATGCCAGGATGGAGGAAACATGCATGCGAGGATGGGGAAAACATACATGCCAGGATGGGGAAAACATACATGCCAGGATGGAGGAAACATGCATGCGAGGATGGGGAAAACATACATGCCAGGATGGAGGAAACATACATGCCAGGATGGAGGAAACATGCCACGATAGGGTACATTTACCAGGAAGGGGAACATTTACCAGGATGGGGAACATGTTAAGATGGGGAATATTTACCAGGATGGCCAGCATGGGGGGGGACATACATGCCAGCATGGGGGGAAACATACATGCCTGCATGAAGGGGGGAGAGCGCACATGCCAGCATGAGGGGGGGAACATACATGCCAGCATGGGGGGGGCATACATGCAGGTATGGGGGGGGGGCATACATGCCAGCATGGGTGGGAGAACACACATGCCATCATGGGGGGGGAAACATACATGCCAGCATGGGGGTGAAACATGGATGCCAGCATGGGGAAAACATGCATGCCAGGATGGAGGAAACATGCATGCCAGGATGGGGAAAACATGCATGCCAGGATGGAGGAAACATACATGCCAGGATGGAGGAAACATACATGCCAGGATGGAGGAAACATGCCACGATAGGGTACATTTACCAGGAAGGGGAACATTTACCAGGATGGGGAACATGTTAAGATGGGGAATATTTACCAGGATGGGGAACATTTACCAGGAAGGGGAACATGCCAGGAAGGTGGACATTTACCAGGATGCGGGTACATGCTAGAAAGGGGGACATTTACCTGGATGGGGGTACATTTACCATGATGGGGGTACATTAACCAGGATTGGGAACATTTACCAGGATGGAGGACATTTACCAGGAACGGGGTACATGCCGGCATGGGGGAACATTTACAAGGATGAGCAATATGTCAGGATGGGGTACATTTATCAGCATGGGAGAATATGCCAGAATGGGGGACATTTACCAGGATGAGGTATATTTACCAGGATGGGGCCATGATGGAGACAAATATACCAGAATGTAGGAAATATATATCAGTATGGGGGACATGTTTACCAAGAAGTGGCCCAGGAAGGGGGACATAACTACACAATGAAGAGGGAGGGGAGCAACTCGTACGTCTTTATGGGATTTCAAGATGTTCAGACTTTGAAATGTAGATGTGCGTTACAGGGTGACACCTGATTGCATTCCATGCTAAAATCTCTGGCTAATATGCTGCAATTTTTTCCAGAAAGATCAATCCAACTGCTGTGTCTGGAAAGGGCTGGAAAGGGCTCAGCTTCAGTGTGTGGTAAGCACGCATGAGCGTGATGCCCCCTGCTGAAGAGAAGACTGCAAAGGTAAGATTAAAATCAATTATTTACATAATAGGATTGGTTGGCACTTCGGAAAAAAAATTGGGTTTAGGGCTACAGTTTGGGCACTCGGCCTGTAAAAGGTTCGCCATGACTGCTCTAGATGAACTGCAGAGATCTGCAGCTGAGGTGGGAGAGTCTGTCCATAGGAGAACAATCAGTCATACACTGCACAAATCTGGTCTTTATGGAAGAGTGGCAAGAGGAAAGCCATTTCTCAAAGATATCCATAAAAAGTGTTGTTTATGTGACGCCCTGGGCAAGCCAGGGGTCACAGGTCATAACACCACCACACCCTACACCCCAGTTAGGAATACCAAGGCTAACGAAAAATCCTTGTTGCCTTCCTCCAGGGGCTGATGTCCACACCAGGGGGTGGGCCAGGCGGTTGGCTCCGCCCACCGAGGAGTTCACAGCCCTGGAGGCAGGAGAACCAGGCAGAACAGCTAAGGAGAGTGAAGTAGAAGGAAGTGAGAGTAGTGACAGAAAAAGGAACAGTTAAGGAAGCCTGAAGCTGGTCCGGGTGTGTGCCCCGGACTGAGACAGCAAGGTCAGCAGACGGCGGTGACTGTCTGCAGGGGTGACTGCTTGGAGGTTGCTGGAAGGACCGCGGACGGGTGGTGGCCCGGCGGTACCGGAGCGGTATACGAAGAGCAGTCAGCACCAGTGGCAGGGGCCTTTCGGATCCCGGCAAGGCTAGGAGTCGCCGTGAATTTGCCAAATCCGTTAGTGAAGGGGACCTCTGGTTCTCCCAACAGCCAAGTCCCGATTGAAGGCAACAGTCGAACCGTTACAGAGAGACACCGCCACCGCCAGGGCACCAGTTTCTCAGGGCCAGCGCCTGCGGGCAAAGTAGGGCTCCTCCGGCCCATATCCAAGCCGGGGAGCGGGTTACCGGTGGGAACCCATCGAAACCATCATCATCTTAGGTGCAGGAAAAGGGACCGTCACCGTCAACTACTGGGGAAAAGCAAGTACAGCCGTCCGTGGGAACCGTCTTTCGAGCCGTGTGTTTTATCGAGAACTGTGTCATCGTCTCAGGCTGAGCGAGTACTACAGTGCCGCAAGGCACAGCGCTGCCCCCGCGTCCCTGCACCCCGCCAAGCCCTGCATCACCCACCTCATCACTGGGCCCCGGGACAACCAACCCCCTACCCACGGAGGGGAGAACCAACAACTTAGCTGCTCCATACCATCACTCCCGGGATCCCCATACAGAGCAGCGGGGGTGTCAACAAATCACCACAACCGTGGGTGGCGTCACTGACAATAAACTATCCCAAAACACCCAATCCCCTTTTCACTCACGGGCGAGGAGCGCCGCTCGAGTCCCCGGGATCCGGCCCATCGCTCAAGCCACCGAGCAGCGGCAGCAGCCGCAGCGGCAGCCGGACCCGAGCAGTGGGAGAGCGCGGCGTCCCCTCCTCCGCCCACGACATTTAAAGTTTGCCACAAGCCACCTGGGAGACACACCAAACATATGGAAGAAGGTGCTCTGGTCAGATGAAACCGAAATCGAACTATTTGGGCACAGTGCCAAACGATATGTTTGGCGTAAAACCAGCACAGCTCATCACCCTGAACACACCATCCCCGCTGTCAAACATGGTGGTGACAGCATCATGGTTTGGGCCTGCTTTTCTTCAGCAGGGACAGGGAAGATAGTTAAAATTGATGGGAAGATGGATGAAGCCAAATACAGGACCATTCTTGAAGAAAACGTGTTGGAGTCTGCAAAAGACCTGAGACTGGGACGGAGGTTTGTCTTCCAACAAGACAATGATCCCAAACATAAAGCAAAATCTACAATGGAATGGTTCACAAATAAACATATCCAGGTGTTAGAATGACTAAGTCAAAGTCCAGACCTGAATCCAATCGAGAATCTGTGGAAAGAGCGGAAAACTGCTGTTCACAAACGCTTTCCATCCAACCTCACTCAGCTCCAGCTGTTTGCAAAGGAAGAATGGGCAAGAATTGCAGTCTTTCGATGTGCAAAACTGATAGACATACCCCAAGTGACTTACAACTGTAATCACAGCAAAAGTATTAACTTAAAGGGGCCGAATAATATTGCACATCCCACTTTTCAGTTTTTTATTTTTTTAAAAACTTTAAAATAAGCAATAAATATCAACTTCACAATTGTGTCCCACTTGTTGTTGATTCTTCGCCATAACATTAAAATGTTTATCTTTATGTTTGAAGCCTGAAATGTGGGAGAAGGTTGAAAAATTCAAGGGAGCCGAATACTTTCGCAAGGCTCTGTAATTACCCAGGGTAGTACAAGTTCGTAGATAAAAAAACATGTGTAGATTTTTTCTATTTAAGATGCGAAAAAAAATCCAAAATTTGTCAAAAAAAGAATTGTGCTTTTGTCACCATTTTCAGAGACTCTTAGGCAGGCTTTGCACACTACGACATCGCAGGTGCGATGTCGGTGGGGTCAAATTGAAAATGACGCACTTCCGGCATCGCATGCGACATCGTAGTGTGTAAAGGCTCGATGATACGACTAACGAGCGCAAAAGCGTCGTAATCGTATCATCGGTGCAGCGTCGGCGTAATCCATGATTACG
Organism: Anomaloglossus baeobatrachus; assembly: GCF_048569485.1. NCBI lineage: Eukaryota > Metazoa > Chordata > Amphibia > Anura > Aromobatidae > Anomaloglossus > Anomaloglossus baeobatrachus. The sequence continues at coordinate 67,571,242 of NC_134360.1, forward strand.
CTGACGCGACAGTCCGATGTTGTTCCTCGCTCCTGTGGCAGCACACATCGCTGTGTGTGAAGCCGCAGGAGCGAGGAACATCTACCGGCATCACTGCGGCTTCCGTAGGATATGCGGAAGGAAGGAGATGGGCGGGATGTTTACATCCCACTCATCTCCGCCCCTCCGCTCCGATTGGCCGCCTGGCGTGTGACGTCGCTATGACGCCGCACGACCCGCCCCCTTAACAAGGAGGCGGGTCGCCGGCCAGAGCGACGGTCGCAGGACAGGTGAGTCCATGTGAAGCTGCCGTAGCGATAATGTTCGCTACGGCAGCTATCACAAGGAAATCGCTGCTGCGACGGGGGCGGGTACTATCACGCTCGGCATCGCAGCATCGGCCTGCGATGTCGCAGCGTGCAAAGTACCCCTTAGGCTGTGTGCACAGGTTGTGTTTTTTCATGCGTTTCCGCAGCGTTTTCAACTGCAGCGTTTTAATGCAAAAATGCATGCGTTTTGATTTTCAAGCAAAGTCTATGGGAAATAGGGATTTCTTGTGCGCACAATGCTGTTAAAAACGCAGCATTTTAGTTGCAGAAAATGTGTCAAAATCTCTGCGTTTAAAGAAGCAAGATGTCAATTGTTTTTGCTATTTTGGCAGCATTTTGCTAACATTAGAGTCAATGAGAAGTTTCATGACATTTCTAGGAAGGATTTCCAGTCGTTGATTCCTATAAAGCCACCGCCAAGGCATAGAGATCCAAAGGGCCAGCGTCTGCAGGCAAGCGGGTTCCTCAGCACACATTCAGCTGGGGAGCGGACTACCGTCGCTAAAGCGTAGGCAGTTAAAAACACATAAATAAAAGGTGCAGGAGAAAGGAGGCAACCACCAGCCCGAGAAAAGGGGAGAAACGCAGCTGGCTGTAGGCACCGTCCACCATCTTGTTTGCTTTACCAGAGACTCCAGCGTATTTGTAATAGTGAGTACACCAGTGACCTCGGGCCGAGCACCGCACCAACACTGCCCTACACCAGCAATTTACAGCGACCCCTCGGGCCCCGGGACCATCACCCCCTACCCATGGAGGGGTTAACACCAAGCTGCGTAACACCGTCCCCGGGAGCCTAGTCAATGGCAGCGGTGGTGTCCATCTATTCACCACAGCCCCGTGGGTGGCGTCACGAACTCTCGATCCCCAAAACCACCACCCCACCTGCGTGCATAGCGCCAAAGCAACGACTCCCACCAACATACTAACGCCCCCCCTTACAGAGAGGCGGCGGGACCCCCAGGTCCGTGGGAAGCTCGAGCCACCCACCGACGAGCATGGATCCGAGCGGCTCGGCAAAGTAAAGCCCCGCCCCCTGAGAACAGAGCGGTGCAGAGAGAAAGCGAAGTGCCCCGAAAAGACCAAGGGGGGCGGGTGGAGATTCTGCCTCATGGGACCGAAGGGATAAAGGGCAGCGACTCCAGGATTCTGCCACCCGTCTGGTTCCTGGACACACAAGCCGCAACATGTCCGCCCCGCCCGGCAAACCCGAATTCCCGGAGCCTGCGCTCGGAACAGCGGCGTGGGTGGAGGCCCGGACGACTCTAATGTGCTGCCGCTTGCAAGTGCAGGTGAGGTACCTCATGGAGCAGTGGACGGCTGAGATGGGGGAGATAGCTGCGGCCGTGCGGGCACGTGAGATGGAGGCGAAATTGGAGGAGCGGGTGAGCGACCCACGCCCCTGTGTCCCTGAGGGACCGGCCGCTGTGGCTGAGGGACCCGGTCTGCCTTCGCTTCTCCTATCATCTTCTTCACCGCCCGTACCGGTTGCCGCTGCTTCCCGCTTGGTCCGCCACCTCCAACACCGGTGGCAGATCCCGTCCCCTCCGCCTGTGAGGGCCCACCTGTGAAGGCAGCCTGCGGACGGCCTCATGTTCCGCGTACAACGATCCCGTTACCGTGGAAGGTGCCCGTTCCTAAAGAGGATCCATCGGCCCCGGGAGTGACCGCGCCCCAGAAGGCCCAGGCCCAGGCAGTCCGCCAAGCCAAGATGACGGCGGCTGACATCCAAAGACCCGCCCAGCAGGTAAAGCTGGCCGCTTCCCGAACCCAGGCCTCGGCTGAGGCAGTCCAGGGTTGCCACTGCAAGGCAGCACCAAAGGCTGCGACACATCGGGGTTACCCAGTGGAGGTGCCGGTCGTAGTCGGCACAGGGGAGCTCCGGCTGTGCCCAACCCGTGCGCAAGGGGAGCATGCAGACGCTCCGTAGTGGGAGCGGCAGCAGCGCCAGCTGGGCCGGGAGATTGCAGCCCTGGAGAAGAAAAAGGCGGAGGTCCTGGCCCGGACCATTAAAGAAAAGGAGAATTTGAGGAGCGCCACTTATCGAGTGCGGGGCCCGAGGTACGAGGGCCAGGTCCGGCGGTTTGACCCCCAGCATGGATGGGGGTTCATATTTGAACCGGGACTGGAGGCCGAAGTTTTTGTCTCCCGTCGAGACGTATACCCTCACCTCCCAAGGGGCCACCCGGATCGGGATCTGGAACCCGGAGAACTGGTTACGTACATCCGGCATTGTGGGGAAGGGGGCTGGTTCGCCCTCAGCGTACAGAGAATGGCGCGCCATTAAAATCTGGCGCACTCCCAGTCCCCTCCCCCACCATACAGCCCTGATGTGGAGCTGGAAGAGGAGTACCCAGAAGATGAGGAGTAACCGGCAGCAGATCCCGGCTGCCAACTAGTTGTCCCCATTGGGACCATACTGCCCGTCCCCGTTGGGACTTTGTTTTTCCCGTTTTAAAATAGACAAGGCCGTGAACTTGCAGGCCACCCAATAACCTTTGGGTTTTTAAATATGTTCCGGACCACCCTTCAGGTCCCACAGCCTCCGGAGAGGCAGACTGAAGGAAGGGCCTGCAGGAATGTGATGGCCGAGGCCCTGTCACCACTGCAACCGGTGATGACCCTCTGGGTCAGGGGTCCCCTGGACGTGGGGCCTCTGAGGGACTGCTGGGTATGGAACTTTGTACCCGGCCCCGGTTTGGGCAACACCTGAACCTGTTCCTGTTCCTGGACTGGGGAAAAGGGGTGCTGCCTGTTTCTTAGGGGCAGCATCAAGGCTAGGTTTGCTTGGGTGGGCAACTGTAAGGACCCGGTCCTGTTCCCATTAAATAAAAATGTTTTACGTTTGCAACAGTTTAAGAATGTGCCTCCCATAAGGGAAGATTTAAAAAGTCTGCTTGAAGTTTGTACAACCGTTATTATACTTGTAAACTTGTTTTAATCTTTTTCAGCTATAGCAACAGAAATAAACCGGTGGTGGATGGGCAGCCTGCGGACGGTCTGCATTAAACCAAGGGGGAATGTGACGCCCTGGATGAGCCAGGTAGTCACAGTTTGGCCCCCGCACAACAACCTTCCCCTAAAAAGGGTACGATCAGCCAACCTAAAACCCTGAGTCACCCCTCTCAGGTTCTGACGTACACACCAGGTGGGCGGAACCAGGCAGTTGGCCACTCCCACCGAGGAGTTCGGATGGCCTGAGGCGGGAAAGCACATCAGTTAGAGACTTGAGAGGAGAAGAAAACGTCTGTCAGGGGTCCGGGTCGTAACCCAGACACCCTGTGGCCAGGAGGCAGACGGTGGTGGCCGCCTGCAGGAGCTGAGATTACAGCTGGTGGAACCGTAGGGACCGGGGACGGGTGGTGGCCCACCGGTAACGAACAGGGGAACCGATTGGAAACCAGAGCACCAGGAGGGGTACTCAGACCCAGTACGAGGCCAAGAAGCTACTGGGCCGAGTCGAATCAACTGATTGAGGACTGGACTTGAGGTCCCTTCCCATCCAAGGCCTGACTGAAGACAACAGCCCACCCAACAAGGATAGTAAGCCACCGCCAAGGCATAGAGATCCAAAGGGCCAGCGTCTGCAGGCAAACGGGTTCCTCAGCACACATTCAGCTGGGGAGCGGACTACCGTCGCTGAAGCGTAGGCAGTTGAACACATACATAATAGGTGCAGGAGAAAGGAGGCAACCACCAGCCCGAGAAAAGGGGAGAAACGCAGCCAGCTGCGGGCACCGTCCACCATCTTGTTTGCTTTACCAGAGACTCCAGCGTATTTATAATAGTGAGTACACCAGTGCCCTCAGGCCGAGCACCGCACCACATCAACACTGCCCTACACCAGCAATTTACAGTGACCCCTCGGGCCCCGGGAACTTCACCCCCTACCCATGGAGGGGTTAACACCAAGCTGCGTAACACCGTCCCCGGGAGCCTAGTCAATGGCAGCGGTGGTGTCCATCTATTCACCACAGCCCCGTGGGTGGCGTCACGAACTCTCGATCCCCAAAACCACCACCCCACCTGCGTGCGTAGCAACGACTCCCACCAACATCCTAACTCCCCCCCTTACAGAGAGGCGGCGGGACCCCTGGGTCCGTGGGAAGCTTGAGCCACCCACCAACGAGCACGGATCCGAGCGGCTCGGCAGCCGGCCGAGCCCCGGGGCGGTACAGTTCCACTCCTAGTTTCCTTTCCAAATCCTGAGGTATAAACCTCAACAAATACTCAAAGTGTGCACATGGCCTTAGTGCTCAGTTTCTGCTCCAAAAACTCAGCAAAAAGGTTCAGTCTGCACATACCCTTAGGCCATGTACACATATTGAGTATTTGGTGATTTTTTTTTTACCTCTGTATTTGTAAACCAAAACAAGAAGTGGGTGATAAATGCAGAAGTGGTGCCCATGTGACTATTAGGCCGGAGTCACACTTGTGAGTGAATCACCAAGCATCGGCATGACCCGACACAGGCGCACACTCTCCTGAGAGGAGCAGGTTGGCTGCATGTATTTCTATGCAGCTGAGACGCTCCTGTCAGGAGAGTGTGCGGCCATGCCGGGTGATGCCAATGCGAGTTTCGACGAGTCAGTCGCAAGTGTGACTCCAGTCTCATACTTTTCCTCTGATTGTTCCACTACTGGTTTTGTCTTACAAATACTGAGGTAAAAATATCACTAAATACTCAACGTATGACATGGCCTATAGGTATACGCACACTGTGCCTTTTTGCTGAGTTTTTGAAGCGGAAACTGAGCAGTAAGGGTATGACCACACTTTGCATTTCCACCTGCGTTTCAGCTGCTTTTTATGTCCGTTTTAACCTGTTGCGTTTTCATGCCCAAAGGCATGCGTTTTGATTTTCCAGGAAAGTCAATGGAAAATGTGGTTTTTCAGTCCGCACTTAGCGTTTCTAAGCGCTGCGTTTAATTTGCATATTTTGTGGCAAAAACCATGCGTTCAAAGAAGCAGCATGTCAATTGTTTTTGCCATTCTAGGTACATTTTGGTAACATTGATGTCAATGTAAAACTTATCCATTTGTGCAAAATGAAAATATCAACGTTTTATATGCTTTTCACTTGCGTGTCCTTTGCGTTTCAAACAATGAAAACGCAACCTAATTGCGGTAGGAAGTGACCTCAGCAAAGATCAGACTAATGTCACATGCTTTAAAATATAAATAGTTCCTTTGTGCGATCTGAAAACATCCTTGTCCATAGTAATTTGGGGGTAGTGTTTGTGAACGCATAATCTCAAACTATGGCGTGGTATAAAAGGCTGACCTTAGATGTTACGAAAATTATTAGTCTGATAGTTTTTTGGTTTTTTTCCAAATACTTCAAGAATTCTACAAACAACTTTATTTCTTTAAAATCGGTGCGAACAAACGCAGCCTTTTATTTACGATCAAAACACACATAGAAATATAACAAAAAGCACATAACTCGCATCACAAAAGCTATGGAAAAGCAACGCAAACGGATGCGTTTTAGCTGCTTATATGGGCAAAAAGCCAAAAAGACAAAAATCAACTTGGGCATCAATTAGCGTTTTTACATGCGTTTTTAGAACAACGCAAAGTGCGGTCATACTCTAACTCCTAGTTTTTGAGTTTTGTGTTTTTTGTGAAGGTATTTACTGAATTTTTGATGTTGCAGTATTTTTGTACCTATTATGCAAATTAAGTTACTTCAGTTTTTTCATTTGCGTTTTTCAGTTAGTTTGTTTTTTACCTGTTTTATTTTGCATTCAATTCAATTCTATGGGGAAATATCCGTGCGTAAAACTCGGCGTACCCGAAAGAGAAATTGACATGCTGCGGATTTGAAATCCACCACAGGTCAGTTTATACTGAGTAACAAAAAAGCCGGCAGGAGACTTCTATAAATCCATCCTCTGGAACTGTAAGACGCTGTGTTTTTGATGCAGCAAATATATGCAGCTTCAAAAACGTATCACAAGTTCATCATGGGCGCACAGCCAAAGGCCTCCTTCACACATCCATGTCTCCAGTAAGTGTGACATCTGTTTTCACCCGTACCAGAGACACAGACTCATGTAGACCCATTAAAATCAATAGGCTTGGTCACACATCCGTGGTTTCACATGGACCGTGTGTTTGTGTGGAGCACACGCGGGTCCATGTGCGCCTCACAACGTCATGTCCGCTTTCTGCTGGCAGTACAGGTGTCGAACGGACCGCACACTAATGTGATCAGTGTGACACATAACGGAGGAAACAAAGGTCAAATAAAAATAAAGAATTTTTATACTTACATGTCTCTGCTGTTGCTTCCGGGTCCCGCTCATTAAGCTCATGAATATTGACTGCACTGACTGCGGACCCAGAAGCAACTGCAGCGCAGGAGACAGGTAAGTATACCAGCTCATGCTGTACATATGCTATTTGGATGTCACACAGATAGCACACGGAACACACACACAGGCACATGGACACACATACGTACCTTCACTATGGACTATCACACACGAGCGTTTAATGCACAGATGTGTGAAAGAGGCCTAATAGGCTTTACTTTTAATTTCTGCTTAATTTCACTCAAAATACTCTGTGCACATAATCTCTAGGGTATGCGCACACAATGCCTTTTTTCTGAAAACCCTTTCAAACAATTCTCAAAAGAATGAACATAAACATGTATGTGTAAAAATGACTCACTGTTCACATGTTCAGGTCCGTTTACACTGCGTGAAAAATAAGCACAGTGGGCAGGAGATTTCTATAAATCTCATTCACTGTACTTGTACTGTAAAACACGGAGTGTTGGATGCAGCGAAAACACGCTACATCCAAAAGGCTGTGAACCCTAATCGTGGGCATGCACGCTTAGAGTTTTCTGAGGCATCTTCTGCTTGACAAAATCGGTTCGTCTGAGTTCATCACCCGGCACAACCGCACACTCTCCTGACAGTAGTGGGTTGGCTGCATGTATTTATATGCAGCTGAGACGCTCGTGTCCGGAGAGTGCGCGGTTGTGCCGGGTGATGCGATGCGAGAATCAAAAAAGTTACTTGCAAGTGTGACTTCTGCCTAACTCTTTCACAACGTCTGCCATACATTGGCGAAGCAACTCGGAAGCAGGTGTATGGAGCGAGCTCACGAGGTGAGGTTGGCCTACACATGATCATTAATGGCTGTGTGTTACATCAAGGACCTACCTCTAAGGCCAGTGTCACACTTGGGAGTGTCTCGCTTGTATCTTGGGCGAGTCTCGTATCGCATGACCCACCATGGACTCACACTCTCCCCACAGGAGCGGGTCGGTTGCATGCATCGATATGCTGAGACGCTCCTGTCCAGAGAGTGTGAGTCCATGACGGGTGATGCAATGCAAGACTCGTGAGAGATACACACGAGGCACTCGCAAGTGTGACACTGGCCTAACAATCGCGGGTGGATCTCCGTTCCACTTGCTATTGTTAGCCTATTAAATCCTGCTGTCAAGCTGTGACACCAGTATTTAACGTGCGCCGATATGGGGGAGCACCAGTTTTTCAGTGATTCCTGTTGTAGTTTTATACAAATTTTTCAAAAGTCGCATTTTTTTTTTTTGCAACATTTTGAAAACAATGTGACTTTTTGCTTAAAAAAAATTGCAAAAATAGTTAATGACAGCAAAGAAGCACTTTTTTAATAGTTTCCGCCAATTTCCTGAACCTTGTGTGCCATTTTAATGATTTTGATGCAAAAAAATGTCAAGAAATTCAACAGGATAAAAAGGAAAAGGGACTTAAATAAAAACACAAATGATGAATCAGGGCCAGTGCTCTGTATCCCGATGTCCGGGGTGTCCCTGGTTGAAGCTGTACTCTATATTTTCTTGAGACTGCATTAAACTGGCAATACATATGAGATATCTGTCAGCCAACCATTTCTTCAGCAGACAGCTATCTTTCCCTACTCCCCCATACTAGCAGAATGCCATTTACAGAGACATTTGGCAATTCCTTATCTCTCCTGAAAATAGAAGGATCAGGCGTTGAAATTCCAAAATGCCGATTCTTCTCTCCCACGACATCATGGGGGAAGGCACTCGTACACATCAGCTATTTGGCCCGTTCTCCTGAAATCATCGGGTTTGGATGACTTTTATCTAATGAATACATGGGCCTTAAAGTGAACCTGAATCCGTGAGCATCTGTGTCGCCCAGGGTTATGGGGTACTTGGTCCAGGGCAGTGTATATCTGGGGAATGTCACTTTGGTAGCCGTTGCCCGGTTCTGTGCCCGAGGCCCTTTTTGTAAAGGGGGAATATTTACAGGGCATTAGAATAATGTTCACACGTGACGCCACTTGCGGTGTTGCGGCTATGTGGATGGAGCTGCCGCTGCACAATGTCCACTACTGGGGCGGGTGTTAATGGCAGCCTGGATGGTAGGCCCTCCGCAAGCAGGGCCAGGCCCCAGAGGGTAGGTGATGTGACGGGTGTCGGAAGAAGGTAGTCCACACGAGTTCAGTGCAACTAATTTTTTTATTCACTTTTGCTTGTGGTAACTGGTTACCCGAGGCCGGCTGGTTTCACCTCTAGGTTCCCTTAGTCCCAGTGCCAGTTTAATAATCTGGTACCTTCTTCCCCTGCACCTGTCTCTGGTTGCTGGGTCCCCGTGGCGTAGAGCAACTGGGGGGCCCCGTCCGGTGGTTTTTCCACTGCTGTCCGCCTGACGGTAGCGTGAACCCTGTGGGGTTGGAATCTCTGGTCCTGTTCCTGGTCTCCCTTTTCTACTGAGTCTTGGATTTTGAGGGTCAGCGAGGTCCTTGATTGTCCCCTCGATGTGCAGGTTTTAACAGGCCTGCCTGGAGCTTCTGCCGGTCCTAGGGTCCTGTACCCCGTCGGTGCGTAGTTCCGGGAGTACTCCACCATACTCCACAGGCAATAACCCTCCTGGGCACCAGGTTACTGCTCACTCCAAGTCAGTCCGTCTGTTCACGTCCACCTTCACTCCTCAACTTCCTCTCTCTCCGACTGTCTGTCTGTCCACAGTCTGCCCCTCCCACCTGGTCAAATAGTGGACTGGACTGGTTCCACCTCTAGGCGGCCATCCATTAGTCCGACCCTAGCCCTTGTACCATTCTATGGGGGATGTTTGGGATAAAACTGTGATTTTGTGAAGTTTTTGTGTGTTACCGGCACTGGGCTTCCGGGTCGGCCCTGCATCTTGGTGAGGATGCAGAACCTTGTAGCTCCTTGATGGCTTCAGAGGCGCTACACATCATGTATCAGGCAGTTGCCACTCAACAGAAGTCCTCATGTACCTGATGTGGCACTTGCAGCCACATTGTGGCAGTCCTCTTCCCCAGATCCTTCCTTTGAATTCTCCAATGAGCATTGATCTCTGAATTGAAAGGACTAAAGAGTGAAGTGCAGAGGATTTATTTCAACCAAATAAAAAATATAGCTCATGTCAAAGGCAAATTGGCTGGTGGTGTCCTCCCTCATATATGTGGTCAGTAAGTTACTCCTGCCCATCAGATATGGCCCTATATCAGCCAATAATTTTAAGCATATGTCTCCATTTCCTATCCACAGATAATCATATTAAGTGGATATTTTATCAGGATTAACAAAATCCAAACAATTAGCCAGAAACCTATTCCCATCTATGTAAATAAAGAACACATCTCCAGAAATCCCATACACGGATTTGTCTTATAGTGGATCAGCTGCTCAGACTCAGCTACAGATGTAGTGTCCATTGGCTTAGAGAGAAGACAGCACAGTGTAAATTATTTCTATACCGTGACTTGCATTTTTATCTCTTCATCAGCACATGTGAAAGTCACCTGTGAGCACTAAGGACACCCGAAAGCAAAGGAATATTTAGAACACGCATATGGCTCCAAAGGGGACCAGGACCAGAAACTGTCACTGAGAACCTTCATATCTCCACTACCACATTCTTTAAAAATCTGCATCAAGTATCTAACATAGATATGGGGAATAGTCACCAGTTTCCAACTCGTGTACTCAAAATATAATGGGATACATTGTTATTCCAGAGCTGAATCATAACCAGCCGTAAATATTTCTGCAAAATATTTTAACCAGGATATGTAAAATAACTAAGTGTCCCATATATATCTTTATATATAACAAGTGGGACACAATTGTGAAGGTGAATGATATTTATTGCTTATTTTAAACTTTTGTAAAAAAAGAATAAACTGAAAATTGGGGCGTGCAATATTATTCGGCCCCTTTTCTTTCAGTGCAGCAAACTCACTCCAGAAGTTCATTGAGGATCTCTGAATGATCCAATGTTGTCCTAAATGACTGATGATGATAAATATAATCCCCCTGTGTGTAATCAAGTCTCCGTATAAATGCACCTGCTCTGTGATAGTCTCAGTGTTCTGTTTAAAGCACAGAGAGAATCATGAAGACCAAGGAACACAACAGGCAGGTCCGTGATACTGTTGTGGAGAAGTTTAAAGTCGGATTTGGTTACAAAAAGATTTCCAAAACATTAAATATCCCAAGGAGCACTGTGGAAGCGATCATATTGAAATGGAAGGAGTATCATACCACTGCAAATCTACCAAGACCCGGCCGTCCCTCAAAAATTTCATCTCAAACAAGGAGCAGACTGATCAGAGATGCAGGCAAGAGGCCCATGATCCCTCTGGATGAACTGCAGAGATCTACAGCTGAGGTGGGAGAGTCTGTCCATAGCACAACAATCAGTCGTACACTGCAGAAATCTAACTTTATGGAAGAGTGTCAAGAAGAAAGCCATTTCTCAAAAATATCCATAAAAAGTGTCATTTAAAGTTTGCCACAAGCCACCTGGGAGACACCAAACATGTGGAAGAAGGTGCTCTGGTCAGATGAAACCGAAATAGAACTTTTGGGCACAATGCCAAATTATATGTTTGGCGTAAAAGCAACACAGCTCATCACCCTGAACACACCATCCCCACTGTCAAACATGGCAGTGGCAGCATCATGGTTTGGGCCTGCTTTTCTTCAGCAGGGACATTGAAGATGGTGAAAATTGATGGGAAGATGGATGGAGCCAAATACAGGACCATTCTTGAAGAAAACCTGTTGAAGTTTGCAAAAAATCTGAGACTGGGACGGAGATTTGTCTTCCAACAAGACAATGATCCCAAACATAAAGCAAACTCTACAATGGAATGGTTCACAAATAAAAGTATCCAGGTGTTAGAATGACTAAGTCACAGTCCAGACCTGAATCCAATCGAGAATCTGTGGAAAGAGCTGAAAACTGCTGTTCACAAACGCTCTCCATCCAACCTCACTCAGCTCCAGCTGTTTGCAAAGGAAGAATGGGCAAGAATTTCAGTCTCTCGATGTGCAAAACTGATAGACACATACCCCCAGCGACTGCAGCTGTAATCACAGCAAAAGGTGGAGCTACAAAGTATAAACTTAAAGGGGTCGAATAATATTGCACGCCCCAATTTTCAGTTTATTATTTTTTATAAAAGTTTAAAATAAGCAATAAATTTCGTTCAACTTCACAATTGTGTCCCACTTGTTGTTGATTCTTCACCATAAAACTTACATTTTTATCTTTGTTTAAAGCCTGAAATGTGGGAAAAGGTTGAAAAATTCAAGGGGACCAAATACTTTCGCAAGGCACTGTATATGGTGAATTTTGTAAAATATATATATTTTTTGTATTGTCTTTGGAACATTCAGTTTCTCATTCGATTCTCTATTCATCATTTTGTACAATTATTGTAAGATTGTCTTATGATATATCCATTTGTGTGTATATACTCTATATATATACATATATATATATATATATATATATATATATATATATATATATATATATATATATATATATATAAAATATAGCTGTAGTACCCGGGATAGTAACTGTCTCTCTCCCAGTCTCTGTCTGTGTGTCGTTTTCTCTCTGTCTGTCTCTTTCCTTGTCTGTCTCTATCTCTTTGTCTGTCTCTATGTAGATACTAGAGGTGGGGAGACAAAAAGGCGCAATAGGGTCTTACCCGGTATACCAGGGGTAATAGGAAGAAATAGGTACACTCACCTGATGGGGTTGTGCCAGTCACAACTCCTTAAAGCGTATGTAAGTGTCCGCGTGGTTCAAGCAGCGGCCCCGTGAATACGTGGTAAAGATATACATATAGAGAAAACGGGTATATGCCGCACTTAAAAACCACTGAGGCAAAACTGATTTAAAAATTTCTTTTTTTATTACAGCATACCAACGCGTTTCAGAGACAGGACCGTCTCCTTCTTCAGGGAAAAAGAAATCATCTACAGCATTCCAACGCGTTTCAGGGACAGGACCATCTCCTTCTTCAGGGTAAAAAAGAAATCAATTTCTTTTTCCCTGAAGAAGGAGACGGTCCTGTCTCTGAAACACGTTGGAATGCTGTAATAAAAAAAGAAATTTTTAAATCAGTTTTGCCTCAGTGGTTTTTAAGCGCGGCATATACCCGTTTTCTCTATATGTATATCTGTCTCTATGTATGTGTCTGTCGGTCTCTCGCTTTCCCCGTCTGCTCTTTGCCCGTCTGTCTCTTTGCCCGGCTGTCTCTTTCTAGGGCTGTCTCTTTGCCCGGCTGTCTCTTTGCCCGGCTGTCTTTTTGCACGGCTGTCTCTTTGCCTGGCTGTCTCTTTGCCCGGCTGTCTTTTTCCAGGGCTGTCTCTTTTCCCGTCTTTGTCTTTACAGGTCTGGCTCTTTCCAGGTCTGTCTCTTTGCCTGTCTGTCTCTTTCCAGGGCTGTCTCTTTCTAGGGCTGTCTCTTTCCAGGGCTGTCTCTTTCCAGGGCTGTCTCTTTCCAGGTCTGTCTCTTTGCTCGGTCTGTCTTTTTGCCCGGTCTGTCTATTTGCCCGTCTGTCTCTTTGCCCATCTGTCTCTTTTCTCATCTGTCTCTTTCCTTGTCTGTCTCTTTCCAGATCTGTCTCTTTCCCGGTCTGTCTCTTTCCCAGTCTGTCTCTTTACAGGTCTGTCTCTTTGCCCATATGTCTCTTTGCCCGTCTGTCTCTTTGCCTGGCTGTCTCTTTCCAGGTCTGTCTCTTTGCCCGTCTGTCTCTTTCCAGGTCTGTCTCTTTGCCCGTCTGTCTCTTTCCAGGTCTGTCTCTTTGCCCATCTGTCTCTTTGCCCGTCTGTCTCTGTCTGTCTCTCTCTCTGTCTGTCTCTTTATGTCTCTGTCTCTATCCATCTCACCACTGACATCTTATTACCTCACATATAAGCTTCTTATACTAACAGTTTATTTCGTTCCTATAGCAACCACTGACAGTTGCTATTAATAGCTTGTAACTCCCACTTCCATTCAGTTTAATGGAGGCATGTTTTTTGGAGAGTAACTGTAAAGCGTGGGGTTAAATTTTCCCATAAAAACATAGTCTATGACGTTCCCTGGGTCACATGAGGCATCGGTGGAAAATTTTGTGATTGTAAATGTGACGGTGCGGATTCCTTTAGCGGACATACACACATACATACATACATACATACACTCAGCTTTATATATTAGATATGAATTTATGTTGTCTGTTCTTTATGCACAGCAAAATTACTCCAATCTGCACCAAATGTGGAACATAGGTAGCAATCAGACACTTCCTGTCACGGGTGTGTCACAGGTGACAGTCATTTGGTTTCTAGCAATAGAAGGTCACAGATTTTGGCTGCTCAAAATGCTCCCTGATTTTCTATTGCTCCTGCTGTTAGAATTCATTGGTACAGACAGCTTTCCTGCTGAGTTTTCATCTCTTCCCCTTAAGGACCCAGGAGGAGCTTTCCTTCCATCCAGCTGCTGATCATCAGTATTCCCCAATACTCCCATCTTCCCTAGACTGATGCTGGTGATATTTTTCAGTTCATTCAAGTTCTTGTTGCAAGCAGGTGGCTTGTACTCATCTGTAGTATTGTTGCTGAAACTTTGCTGAATTCCTACCTGAGTCATCTGTGGATAAGTAGTTCTTGCATTTTCCCCTGTGTGTCCTCCTTGTGTCTTCTTTAGTGTTTAGTGGGGATGACGAAGAGCTCATCCCATCAGTTCCCTATTTAGGGTCCAGCACTAGGGATACCTAGGGTCAACTATCCAGTTCATTGCATAGATGAGGAACGTATCTAGTGTGGTGAGGGACCTCAGGGACCAGAGGTAGGTTTGGTCAGCGGTCATAATAAAGCCTTACCTGGACACAGGGTTCCCCTTCCCTTTCGCCATTCGTTTGGTATCTCCCCCATACCTAGTGTCATACATCCAAAAGCTTCACACCTGGCTTCAGCTTTCTACCATTCTCGAGTTAACGGGGAAAATGGAACACAAAATTAAATATTAATTTTCAACCAAACGACTGGACCAATCTGCCCCAAATTTGCCATATACACTGGATGCAGACTTATTATGCAAGTTGTATTTTAGCGGGTTTTTTTTATTATTGATCAACAACTATGTTCTCAATCAACCCAAAAGACTCAAATATCAAAGCTTAATATTTTTGGAAGTTAGAGTGGGTTTTTTTAGATTTGGCTATCTTAGGAGGATATCTGTTTGTGCAGGTAACTATTACTGTGCAGAATTATTAGGCAACTTAATAAAAACCAAATATATTCCCATCTCACTTGTTTATTTTCATCAGGTAAAGCAATATAACTGCACAAATATTAGAAATAAACATTTCTGACATGCAAAAACAAAACCCCAAAAAATTTGTGACCAATATAGCCACCTTTCTTTATGGTGACACTCAACAGCCTACCATCCATAGATTCTGTCAGTTGCTTGATCTGTTATGATCAACATTGCGTGCAGCAGCCACCACACCCTCCAGACACTGTTCCGAGAGGTGTACTGTTTTCCCTCCTTGTAGATCTCACATTTTATGAGGGACCACAGGTTCTCTATGGGGTTCAGATCAGGTGAACAAGGGGGCCATGTCATTATTTTTTCATATTTTAGACCTTTACTGGCCAGCCACTCTGTGGAGTAGTTGGATGCATGTGATGAAGCATTGTCCTGCATGAAAATCATGTTTTTCTGAACGATACTGACTTCTTCCTGTACCACTGCTTGAAGAAGTTGTCTTCCAGAAACTGGCAGTAGGTCTGGGAGTTGAGCTTCACGCCATCCTAAACCCGAAAAGGTCCCACAAGTTCACCTTTGATGATAGCAGCCCATACCAGTGTCGCGGGCGGGGAGGAGGGTGTCAGCACACTACGCTCACCCCTTCTGCTCGGGTCCGGCGGCTGCTGCTCAGTGGTGGCTCGAGCGGTGGGCCGGATCCCGGGGGTTCTCGAGCGACACTCCTCGCCCGTGAGTGAAAGGGGGTTGTTGGGTGTGGGAATTGTTTATTGTCCGTGACGCCACCCACGGTTGTGGTGATTTCACCACCGCTGCTCCATAGGCCCGGGGACGATGGTGTGTAGCAGCGAGATGTTGCGTTGCCCCTCCGTGGGTAGGGGTTGGTGATCCCGGGGCCCGGTGATGGTGAGGGAGATGCAGGGCCTGGTGGGCGCAGGGACGCGGGGGCAGCGCTGTGCCTTGCGGCACTGTGGTACTCACTCAGCCTGAGACGTTGACACAGTTTTACGGTAAACCACACGGCTGGAAAGACGGTTCCCACGGACGGCTGCACTTGCTCTCCCAGTAGGTAACGGTGATGTCCCTCTGACCTGCACCTGATGTTTCTAAGTTGGTAGCGATGGGTTCCCACCGGTAACCCGCTCCCCGGCTTCAAGCTGGACCGGAGGAGCTCTACTTTGCCCGCAGACGCTGGCCCTGAGGAACTGGTGCCTTGGCTGTGGCGGTGTTCCTCCTTAATGGTTGGACTGTTGCCTACAATCGGGACTTGGTTGTTGGGGGATCGACGTCCCCTTCACTGACGGATTCGGCAAATTATGGTGACTCCTAGCCTTGCCGGGGTCCGAGAGGCCCCTGCCCTGGTGCTGACTGTCCTTTGCACGCTGCTCCAGACCGCCGGGTCACTACCCGTCCGCGGTCCTTCCAGGAACTCCCGAACAGTCACCCCTCTGGACAGTCACCGTCGTTGCTGACCTTGCTGACCCAGTCCTGCACACAGCTGGACCAACTTCAGGCTTTTCACTCTCTTTCTTTCCTGTCACCACTCTTGCTTTCCTCCTTTACCATTTTACTCCCCTAGCTTAACTTCTTGTTTACTCCTTTCACTTCCTCCTCCCTGACTAGACTGCTCCTGAGCCCTGCCTGGGCTACTCTGCCTGGTTCTTCCCGCCTCCAGAGCTGTGAACTCCTCGGTGGGCGGAGCCAACCACCTGGCCCACCCCCTGGTGTGAACATCAGCCTCTGGAGGAAGGCAACAAGGATTTCTGGTTAGCTTTGGTGTTCCTAACTGGGATGTAGGGTGTGGTGGTGTGATGACCTGTGACCCCTGGCTTGCCCAGGGCGTCACACCAGTACCCCACCACCACCTTGCTGGCGTCTGAGTTGGAGTGGAGCTCTCTGCCCTTTACTGATCCAGCCTCTGGCCCATCCATCTGGCCCATCAAGAGTCACGCTCATTTCATGAGTCCATAAAACCGTTGAAAAATCAGTCGTAAGATATTTCTTGGCCCAGTCTTGACGTTTTATCTTATGTTTCTTGTTCAAAGGTGGTCGTTTTTCAGCCTTCCTTACCTTGGCCATGTCCCTGAGTATGGCACACCTTGTGCTTTTTGATACTCCAGTAACGTTGCAGCTCTGAAATATGGCCAAACTGGTGGCAAATGGCATCTTGGCAGCTTCACGCTTGATTTTCCTCAATTCATGGGCATTTTTTTTGTGCCTTTTTTGCCCAACACGTTTCTTGTGACCCTGTTGGCTATTTGCCATGAAACGCTTGATTGTTCGGTGATCACGCTTCAAAAGTTTGGCAATTTCAAGACTGCTGCATCCCTCTGCAAGACAGCTCACAATTTTGGACTTTTCAAAGCCTGTCAAATCTCTCTTCTGACCCATTTTGCCAAAGGAAAGGAAGTTGCCTAATAAGTATGCACCCCTTATATAGGGTATTGATGTCCTTACACCGCACCCCTCCTCATTACAGAGATGCACATCACCTGATTTACTTAATTGGTAGTTGGCTCTCAGCCTATACAGCTTGGAGTAGGACAACATGTATAAAAAGTATCATGTGATCAAAATACTAATTTGCCTAATAATTCTGCACACAGTGTAGATATATCAGGCATTTTGAAAGGTTTTACGCTGGGTGTCAGCTCTATTTGCCCTACAATTATGGACATATTCACCAAAAAAAAAGAGAATACAAAGGCTTTCTTGAGACATTCACCAAAAAATGGAACACAAAAGCAAACATTAGAGCAAATATTAATTTATGGCCAAACAACTGGGCCATTCGGCACTAAATTTGCCGTACATATAAATTAGGCATTTTGAAAGGCTTTACACAGAGTGTCAGCTCACTTTGCCCTACCGTTATGAAAATATTCACCAAAATAAAGAATACAAAAGCGTTCTTGAGACATTGACCAAACAGCGGAACACAAAAGCAAAAATGAGCACCTGTACACATATTGTCTCTTCTTTGTATTTGAATGTAGTGTGTATACGTTTTTGTTCTCCCTTGTCCGTGTCGCTTCTGTTGGGTTTTGTTATTGTGTTTCCGGTCTGCCCCAAGGGTATGGGACAGAGGTAGTAAGATCAGGGCTCAGACACGTGTCAGGGTCATGCTGGGTGCTCGAACCTCATTACTATCTAGCCTACCTCCGACATAAGGGACAGCGCAGGGTATCGAGTCTGAGGGCCAGCCTAAGGGGTCCCTGTTCCGTCATTACATACCCTATGACACCTCTAACTATAATTAGAGATGAGCAGACCTGTTCAACTTCGGTTGGCAGGTTCAACCGGACTTTAGATAAAGTTCTGTTCAGTACCGGGACTTCACCTGAACTCCAATGGAAGTCACTAATTGGGCAGTTCGGGTCTCGGACGACATACAGCAAGCCATAAACAGAACACTTCAGGGGGCGTGTAAGCAGGTTTTTCCATTTTTTGGAGGTGCATATGTCGCGGGCGGAGGGGTCGCGCTCGCCATGCTCGGGTCCGGGGCTTTTGCTGCTACTGCTCGGTGGCTCGAGCGGTGGGCCGGACCCGGGGACTCGATCAGCGCTCCTCACCCGTGAGTGAAAGAGGATGGTTGGTTTGGGGAGAGAGTTCGTGACGCCACCCACGGGACGTGGTGATGATGGCACCACCGCTGCTGGTGACAGGGATCTCGGGAGAGATGGTAGGGAGCAGCGAGGATGTTGTCTCCTCTGTGGGTAGGGGGTTGGTGATCCCGGGGCCCGGGGGTGTAACGGGGAGGCTGGATGGCTGGGGTGCAGGGTTGCAGGGACAGCGCGGCGTGGTGCCGGACGGCACTGGTGTACTCACTCAGACAATTAATGACAGAGTCTCTGGTAAACCAAATGGCCGGATGGATGGGTCCCGCAGCCGGCTGCAGTGTTGTTGTGCTCTTGTCGCAGGCGGAGGAGGGGACGCTGCGTTCTCCCTCTGCTCGGGTCAGGCTGCCGCTGCTGCTGCGGCCGCTGCCGCTCGGTGGCTCGAGCGATGGGCCGGATCCCGGGGACTCGAGCGGCGCTCCTCGCCCGTGAGTGAAAAGGGGTGTTTGGTTTTGGGGATTTATTGTCCGTGACGCCACCCACGGTTGTGGTGATTGTGTGGACCCCACCGCTGCTCTGTATGGGGATCCTGGGAGCGGTGACAGGGAGCAGCTTTGTTGTTATTTCTCCCCTCCGTGGGTAGGGGGTTGGTTGTCCTGGGGCCCGGTGATGGGGTAGGGGTGGATGGCAGGCCGGGTGCGGGGCCTGGTGAGGTGCAGGGTCGCGGGGGCAGCGCTGTGCCTCACGGCACGGTGGTACTCACTCAGCCTGAGACGGTGACACAGTTCTCGGTAAAACACTCGGCTGGAAGGACGGTTCCCACGAACGGCTGCTGTTGCTTTTCCCCGGTAGTTAACGGTGACTGTCTCTTTCCCTGCACCTTGTGTAATGTTGGTAGCGATGGGTTCCCACCGGTTACCCGCTCCCCGACTTGGATATGGGCCGGAGGAGCCCCTCTTTGCCCGCAGGCACTGGCCCTGAGAAACTGGTGCCTTGGCGGTGACGGTGTCTCTCTCATACGGTTGGACTGTTGCCTTCAATCGGGACTTAGTTGTTTGGAGACCCGGAGGTCCCCTTCACTGACGGATTTGGCAAATTCACGGCGACTCCTAGCCTTGCCGGGATCCGAAAGGCCCCTGCCAATGGTGCTGGCTTCTCCTTGTGTACCGGTCCTGTACCGCCGGGCCACCACCCGTCCACGGTCCTTACGGCACCTCCGATCAGCCTCCACTGCAGACGGTCACCGCCGTCTGCTAACCTTGCTGTCTCAGTCCGGGGCACACACCCGGACCAACTTCAGGCTTTCAAACTGTCACTTTTTTCTTTCACTACTTTCCCTCCTTCTTCTTCAAACTCCGAACTCTCACCTCCTCTCACTTCCTCCTCCAAACTTAATCTGCCTGTGTTTTCCTGCCTCCAGGACTGTGAACTCCTTGGTGGGCGGAGACCAATCGCCTGGCTCCACCCCCTGGTGTGGACATCAGCCCCTGGGGAAGGCAACAAGGATTTCTGGTCTAGCTTTGATGTGCCTAACCGGGGTGTAGGGTGTGGTGATGTCATTACCTGTGACCCCTGGCTTGCCCAGGGCGTCACACTCTCCCCGGACGGCTGATGGTGGCTGTCTTTCCCTGCACCTTTTAGAATGTTCTGACTCCTGTGGTTGCCCACCGGTAGTCTGCTCCCCGGCGTATAGGTGCCGTAGGAGCCCACTTTGCCCGCAGGCGTTGGCCCTTGGATCTCTAGCCTGTGGCGGTGGCTGTATATCCTCTCGGTGTGGACTGTTGCCTTCTGTCGGGTCTTGGTTGTTGGGAAACCCCTGGGGTTCCTGTCACACTCGGATTTGACTATTGTCGGCAGCTCCAAGCCTGGTCGGGGTCCGATGGCTTTGCCTGTGTGCTTAGCTTCACTCCGCTCCCCGGTTCGGTACCGGCGAGCCACCGCCCGACCCCGGTCCTACGGTTCTGCAGAGGTCCACTACCTCCTGCAGATGGCCACCACCGTCTGCCAACCTTGCTGTCAGTGCCTGGGCTTCGACCCAGACACTTGCAGTTTCTGTCCTCTCACTTTCACCTCTCAACCCTAACTGACTGCTTTCCCGCCTCCAGGCCTGTGAACTCCTCAGTGGGTGGGGCCAACCGCCCGGGTCCGCCCCATCTGGTGTGGACCAGAACCTGGAGGGAGGCAACAAGGGTTTTTGGTTGACTGGTGTAACTGTCTAGGGAAGGGGGTGTGTATGTTGTTATGTCTGTGACTACCTGACTAGTCCAGGGCGTCACACATACTACATCCGGTCACGCTGTGTTTATCCCCAGTGAGAGCCGTTCAAATACTGCAAGTGGCTATTACTGGGCTGAGCACCAGGCATACCAAAGCCCAGTGATGCTCACCCGAGTGGTGTTCATACGTAAAGCTCTCGAACTCCAAACCCGAACTCTGTTTTTTGTGTAAAGTCTTTGTTTGGTACAAACATCAAACACTGAACCTCAGGTTCACTTATTTCTACCTATAATAATATCTATACCACAAACTGAAGATCTTAACAGGTACGCTGAAGTAGCCCTTGTCTTCTCCATTTCCAAACTCTACGGAGACTATTATAATGCTTGACATGCTGCATTCCTTTAGGTGAGATTCAAACATGTTAGAATTGCCATGGATTTGTGGTGAATCTGTGGCATTTGAGGAAACAATTCCCATTGATGTGTTGTAGTGGAAAATATCTTTGCAGAAATATGTAAAAGGACTTTCAAATCTGCAAAATAAATATATAGGGTAAAAACCACATCAAATCTGTTACCAAATATGAGTATAACACATCCTTATTATCCCAAGGATTGGTTGCATAATTGCTGCAAATGTGACGCCCTGGACTAGCCAGGTAGTCACAGTTAAGGCCATTTTACACACAGAGATAAATCTGCAGCAGATCTGTGGTTGCAGTGAAATTGTTGACAATCAGTGCCAGGTTTGTGGCTGTGTACAAATGGAACAATATGTCCATGATCTCACTGCAACCACAGATCTGCCAAAGATTTATCTCTGTGTGTAAAGTGGCCTTTAGGCCCCCGCACAACAACCTTCCCCTAACAAGGGTACTATCAGCCAACCTAAAACCCTGAGTCAACCCTCTCAGGTTCTGACGTACACACCAGGTGGGCAGAACCAGGTGGTTGGCCATGCCCACCGAGGAGTTCGGATGACCTGAGGCGGGAAAACACTTTAGTCAGTCAGTTGGTGAGTGGAGAGGAGAATGGAAGGGAAAGGAAGGAGAGGAATAGGGAGAGTGACAGAGGAGAAGAGAACGTCTGTCAGGGGTCCGGGTCATAGCCCAGACACCCTGTGGCCAGGAGGCAGACGGTGGTGGCTGCCTGCAGGAGCTGGGACTACAGCCGGTGGAACCATAGGGACCGGGGATGGGCGGTGGCCCGCCGGTACCGAACCGGGGAACCGATTGGAAACCAGAGCACCAGGAGGGGTACTCAGAGCCAGTACGAGGCCCAGAACCTACTGGGCCTAGTTGAATCAACTGATTGAGGACTGGACTTGAGGTCCCTTCCCATCCAAGGACTGACTGAAGACAACAGCCCACCCAAAGAGGATAGAAAGCCACCGCCAAGGCATAGAGATCTAAAGGGCCAGCGTCTGCAGGCAAATGGGTTCCTCAGAACACATTCAGCTGGGGAGCGGACTACCCTCTCTGAAGCGTAGGCAGTTAAATGTACACAAAAAGGTGCAGGAGAAAGGAGGCAACCACAAACCCGAAGAAAGAGGAGAAGCGCAGTTGGCTGCGGGCACCGTCCACCATCTTGTTTGGTTAACCAGAGACTCCAGTGTGTCCGTAATAGTGAGTACACCAGTGTCCTTGGGCCGAGCACCGCACCGCATCAACACTGCCCTACTCCCGCATCTCCAGAGCGACCCGTCGGGCCCCGGGACCATCACCCCCTACCCACGGAGGCCCTACCCACGGAGGGGTTAACACCAAGCTGCATAACACCGTCCCCAGGAGCCTAGTCAATGGCAGCGGTGGTGTCCATCCATTTACCACAGCCCCGTGGGTGGCGTCACAAACTCTTAATTCCAAAAACCACCCCACCTCCGCGCGTAGCGCCAGCGAGCAACCCCCCTTTTCAGAGAGGCGGCGGGACCCCCGAGGTCTGTGAGAAGCTCGAGCCACCCACCGACGAGCACGGATCCGCCAGCCGAGCCCCGGGGCGGTACACAAAACCCTTTGCGGAAATTGTCTTCAATATATATATATATATATATATATATATATATATATATATATATATATATATAGCCTGCTGTACACCCTGTCCCAGCGTGGTATCCCCATGTGTCCCTGCTTCCAGGCTCTGGCGGGGATGTCCTCCTTCTCTCCTGCCTAGTGGCCCCGTCCACTCCTTTTCTGGCCCTGGCTCTGCTGCAGCCTCCTCCTACTTCCAAGGCGCACGCACTGCTTCTGTGAGTGACCATAGGGTGCGCGAGCAGCCATGCCCTCTTTCTTAAAGGGTCGGTGTCCCATTGCCCGGAAGATGTTCCTGAGGTCTCCTGTTACCTTAAAGGTATTTAAGTCTGCCTCCCCTAACAGGATGCACCTGAGCAACATTGTCTATAGTGCTTTGCTAGTACTCAGGTCCCTGTACGTTACAGTGTCTAGTCCTAGTACCAGTGTCGTGTGCCTAACCTCTGTCTCGACCTAGAGCCTGCTCTCTACCACCACCTCCATGCTGCCACATCATAGCTACTACCTCCATGCTGCCACTTCAGAGTCACTACCTCGGTGATGCCACATCTGAGCTACTACCTCTGTGCTGCCACGTCAGAGCCACTTCCTCCGTGCTGACAAGTCTGAGTGACCATCACCGTGCTGCCTCTGCCAAGCACACCTGCAGTGGACTTTAAGAGACTAATCTCCTTAGGTCCCTGGCTGCCGTGCATTTAGGCTTCTGTTGCGGTGCCACACTATCCCTGTATAGGGGTTTGCTGCTGGATTGCTCCTTCAGGGGAGTCCGGTGCATGTGTGACGCCCTGGACTAATCAGGTCGTCACAGGTTTCTTCACAATCTTTCTCTTCCCGTGCAAGACTCAACCCCCCATGGTTCTAGGAACCTAACCTTTGGTACTGCCTCCACCAGCATGCACACATCCTAGAGACACCCTGCATCACACCTGCCAGGCACACCAGTTGGCTGCTTAAGCGTTATAGGGCCGCCCACTTAGGGGTCAGGCAGGGAGGTGGGAGGTGACAGTTGAGTTGGCTCCAGGGGAGCAAAGTGAGAGGAAGTAAAGTGGTAGCCCTCGAGCTGTGAGGAGCTCGGAGGAAGCTGGGAGTTGGAGCTCCCAGAGGAGAAGAATCCTAGGTTACAGACAGTGGTTTGGACCTAAAGGAGTCGGTCCCCCGGTCGCAGAGGATTGAGGTTAGGTGCCTGGGACCGGTCAGCAGCCTATGCCTAATAACCGGTCTGGGACCGAAGGCATGACGGGGTACACGGACCCTTAAGTCGAGGAGAAGCTGCAGGCAACCTGGGAATTAACCTGCGGAGGACAGGACCTCTATGGATTGTTCCCACCAGCTCAAAGATCGGGGCACTAGCGCAACATGGGGGACAGGGCTTTCCAAACAACCAACTCACTAAAATCCCAAGCGTGAGCTCCTGAGAGAAAGCTCCTTTACTTAGCTACAGTGGGAGTGGGGTCCGGAAAGCTCCAGGCTGAAGGGCCACAAGAGAACATCTAAATTGAGGTGCCAGGAGAGAGGCCACAGACCACTAGGCATTGCTGCAGAGGACGGAACCCGGACGAACTTCCCCCCAGGAGACAGCGGCAGTCAGAGACTTGGTTCACCCGGTTGTCAGCGTCTGCTTATTTGCTGAGTACCAATTGATCCCTGCAACCAGCAAGCCTGCACTTCCCCTGCACCCCGCACCACCATCCTGAGTCCCGGGGTCATCCCCTACCCGTGGATGGCCACGTCACCTAGCTGCCACTTCCATCACCCCGGGTACTCCCAACGACAGCGGCGGTATTTCCAGTTACCGTACACCACGGGTGGCATCACGAACTACATACACTCCCCTGTAAATAACCCTTCTTCATTTGGAGAGTGGCCCCTATCCCCCAGGCCCGGAGACGCTCGAGCCATGAGCAATCACCCCCAGATCCGAGCGGTTCGACCACTGCAGGGGAGGCACACATGGTCCAGTGGGCCCATGGTCCAGTAACATGGGCAATAAAGAAGGGGGCTTTTTGGATCTCCTGAGTAGGTGCTGGTTTTTCCTCTACTCCTTGTGCATGCTTTTGGGCAGGATCCGGCCTGTCTTGGAACCGGGCATCTAATCTTTTCACCACATAAATTGCAAGATCTAGGTGAGCTGTTGGATTTTTTTTTTCTCCATGGTCCAGTAATACCTGCCTAATGGTCTATTGTCATATTTAGGATTTGAAGAGAACTTAGCCATCAAAATTTTTCTTAAATCCTCATCAAATCCACTAATATTTTTCAATGGGATTTTTAGAACCCCATTCACATTCTCTGGGAAAACTTGGGTTACATTTTTGTGGGCACCTGGAAAACCAATAATTAGCCTCAAAGATTGACCATTTAAATAATTCTTGTGCAAATTTGCAACACATCAAGGGGTAACCATGACAGAAATCTGAGTGTCAGGGCCAATTTTTTTGCCATGTATTTTCATGTTATATATACTTTAGATTATACGTAGGCAAGTTAGTGATGTATGAGCATTTCCTTATTGATTGGTGCAATGTGAATTATGTAGTGCAACATGAAGAGGGTTAAGGAAAGAGGTTTAGTCTGCTCAGAGAAGTAGAAGTTAGGCTAGAAGGTGACTTCTTGCCTGCAGCCATGCTGGAAGTACTACTTGTTCTTTGCATTAGTATAGACTCCTAATAGTGTATCCTTGATCTGATTGTTAATGGAGATAAAGCAATCTTCTGTGCCACCATGTTCTATTACTATTATTATTATTATTTAACAGCCTTCAGCTCGATCTCGAGCCATGGCGACTTGATGGCTAAACGCTCTGTAGGAAGATTGATCTTGCACAAGCCTAGATAGGTCCACCAGGGTCTTCTCTGCCTAGATAGGTCTACCAGGGTCTTCTCTGCCTACATAGGTCTACCAGGGTCATCTCTGCATAGATAGGTCTATCAGAGTCTTCTCTGCTTAGATAGGTCCACCAGGGTCTTCTCTTCCTAGATAGGTCTAGCAGGATCTTCTTTGCCTAGATAGGTCTACCAGGGTATTCTCTGTCTAGATAGATCCACCAGGGTCTTTTCTGCCTACATAGGTCTACCAGGGTCTTTTCTGCCTACATAGGTCTACCAGGGTCATCTCTGCATAGATAGGTCTATCAGAGTCTTCTCTGCTTAGATAGGTCCACCAGGGTCTTCTCTTCCTATATAGGTCTAGCAGGATCTTCTTTGCCTAGATAGGTCTACCAGAGTATTCTCTGTCTAGATAGATCCACCAGGGTCTTCTCTGAATAGATAGGTCCAAGAGGGTCTTCTCTACCTAGATAGGTCTTCCACGATCTTCTCTGCCTACATAGGTCCACCAGGGTCTTCTCTGCCTAGATAGGTTACCAGGGTCTTCTCTGCCTAGATAGGTCTACCAGGGTCTTTTCCACCGTTTTCTTGATTGTATCATGCAGTCAGGTTACTGGTCTTCCTCTACACCTTGTTCCTTCTCCTCTTCCGACCATGATGTATTTCTCCACAGATTGCTCTCTTCTTATGATGTGTCCAAAGTAGGCTTGTCATAGCTGGATGATCTTGCTTCGAGAGATATGTCTGACATGACTTTTTCCAAAATTGATTTGTTTGTTCTTCTTGCCTTCCATGGTATGAATGGCATTCTTCTCGAGCACCACAATTTGAAGGCATTGGTTCTTCTTCTGCTTTGTTCCTTTATTGTCCAGATTTTGGATCCATATCACCATATCACCATGTTGGTTAATATACATTATGCCAAATGTTATTGTGCACTTTGAGTCATACTATGATCGTTCAGTAGAATGTAGGCTCAGATATAAGAATAGTATACACCATGTTGTAGTTCAGTAGTAATAGTCAATGGCACAAGTGCTTAATGGATATTATAGCAGTTGTAATCCTGTAATTCTTAGTACGAGTTTCCTTCAGGTACCCTGGTATATATGGTGGTAATCACATAGGTTTATCACAAAGAAGCTGTCCAGGGTGAACATTAGATAGGAGAATGCACTATGGGCCTTACGGCAACAGAAGCCTATGTGAGGCCATTCTTTGTACAGCTCTGTGGGATATTATCTGTATGTAAATTATGGTGCTAATTAAGGTATAACCAATAATTAGTAATAAAACAAGGCTTTGTTTCCTATTTTATATTCATCACTATAACAACACTGGGTCTTTTTCTTCTTCCATCAAGTTTGCGTTTCTCCTTCTTCCATCCTTGTGAAGCATTCACCATGCCAGAAGTGGGTTGTCAGCAGCATAGCATGATTATCCCAATTAACTTGGAAATAATTAAGCGGCTGGCTTATGAGATCCAGTAATATCTTAACTACCAATGTAGGACAGTAAGAAAGTGCTCTTCTGAGATTGCCACCGATAATCCTTCCTTTCACAACCCCTTCAGATATGAGAGCGGGTTACTCAGTACCTGGACATAATCTCCAGAGTATTCGGGAGGGTGAAGAGTCCAACCCTAAATATAACCCATTGAGTTAAATACAGGGCATTGATTCAAGGCTAATTTTCACTAAGTAAAAGTGAGAAAAGAAGGATATAGACAGATGGAAGGGAATATCTTTACTAGGTAGTGCCCCCTCCTCACCATATGTTAGAGGATGAATGTATATGACAGTGGCAGAGATAGACAGTAGAGAGCCTCTGTGAAAGAACATCATATAGGTCCTATACTGTCCAAAATCTCATCATAATGCACAATTACACTTGCTTTGGAGGTAGAAATGGGCCCCCTTACCTGTTGGGCTCCTGTGCAGCTACACATGCCACACCAATGATATATCTGCCCCTGATTATGATATATAATGCCAAGATGAAGCTCATATATAATAGGGGATTGTCATTGTCATGAAAGGAGACTAATAAATAAATACATAAATTCCCCTGTAGACTGAGAGCCCTCATGGGCAGGGTCCTCTCTCTCCTCCTGTAGACTGTGAGCCCTCATGGGCAGGGTCCTCTCTCTCCTCCTGTAGACTGTGAGCCCTCATGGGCAGGGTCCTCTCTCTCCTCCTGTAGACTGTGAGCCCTCATGGGCAGGGTCCTCTCTCTCCTCCTGTAGACTGTGAGCCCTCATGGGCAGGGTACTCTCTCTCCTCCTGTAGACTGTGAGCCCTCATGGGCAGGGTACTCTCTCTCCTCCTGTAGACTGTGAGCCCTCATGGGCAGGGTCCTCTCTCTCCTCCTGTAGACTGTGAGCCCTCATGGGCAGGGTACTCTCTCTCCTCCTGTAGACTGTGAGCCCTCATGGGCAGGGTACTCTCTCTCCTCCTGTAGACTGTGAGCCCTCATGGGCAGGGTCCTCTCTCTCCTCCTGTAGACTGTGAGCCCTCATGGGCAGGGTACTCTCTCTCCTCCTGTAGACTGTAAGCCCTCATGGGCAGGGTCCTCTCTCTCCTCCTGTAGACTGTGAGCCCTCATGGGCAGGGTACTCTCTCTCTCTCCTACTGTAGACTGTGAGCTGTCATGGGCAGGGTCCTCTCTCTCCTCCTGTAGATTGTGAGCCCTCATGGGCAGGGTCATCTTGCCTCCTGTAGATTGTGAACCTTCGCAGGAAGCGTCCTCTGTCCCCCCTGTACCAGTCTGTACTTTGTATTATTCATGATTATTGTACTTGTCCCTATTATGTATACCCCTTTTGACATGTGAAACGGTATAAAAATAAATAATAATAATTAAATAATTACATAAATAATTACATAAACTCCCCTGTAGACTGTGAGCCCTCGTGGGCAGGGTCCTCTCTGCTCCTGTACCGGTCTGTGTCTTGTATTGCTCATGACTATTGTACTTATTTGTATTATGTAGATCCCTTTTCACATGTAAAGCGCTATGGAATAAATTACGCTATTATAATAATAATAATTATTATTAATAATAATAATAATAATAATAATAATGCACATATAAATACATAAATTCCCCTGTAGACTGTGTGCCCTCGCGGGCAGGGTGCTCTCTCCTCCTCTAGACTGTGAGCCCTCACGGGCAGGCTCCTCTCTCCTCCTGTAGACTGTGAGCCCTCACGGGCAGGCTCCTCTCTCCTCCTGTAGACTGTGAGCTATCGCGGGCAGGGTGATCTTCCCCTGTAGACTGTGAGCCCTCACGGGCAGGGTGCTCTCTCCCCCTGTAGACTGTGAGCCCTCGCGGGAGGGTCCTCTCTCCTCCTCTAGACTGTGAGCCCTCGCGGGCAGGGTCCTCTCTCCTCCTCTAGACTGTGAGCCCTCGCGGGCAGGGTCCTCTCTCCTCCTGTAGACTGTGAGCCCTCGCGGGAGGGTCCTCTCTCCTCCTCTAGACTGTGAGCCCTCGCGGGCAGGGTCCTCTCTCCTCCTCTAGACTGTGAGCCCTCGCGGGCAGGGTGCTCTCTCCTCCTGTAGACTATGAGCCCTCGAGGGCAGGGTCCTCTCTCATCCAGTACCTGTCTGTGCCTTGTTTTGTTTATGATTATTGTACTTGTCTCTATTATGTATGCCTCTTTTTCATATGTAAAGCGCCATGGAATAAATGGCACTATAATGATAATTATTAATGTTAGTTAAATAAATAGGCAATGCTGCATAAGAAACTAAGAATTGGGGTGCATTTAGCAATTCCAATAACTAAAGGGGCAATAGATGCATAAAAACTCAGATGTGGGGTGCATTAAGGAATTGGAATAAAGAGGCAATGACTTCATAAAAACCAAGACTTGGGGTGCATTAAGAATTTTAATAAATAAAGGGGAAATTACTTAATTAAAAACAAGATTTGGAGTTAATTTATGAATTACAATAAATAAAGGGGGAAATTACTTCATAAAAAACTAAGGGGTACTTTACACGTTGCGACATCGCTACCACTATATCATCGGGGTCACGGTTGTTGTGACGCACATCCGGGGTCGGTAGCAACATTGCAATGTGACAATCCTAGGAGCAACGATGAACGAGCACAAAACAGTCAAAAAACGCTGATCTGAGTCACGTCGTTCATTTTCATAATGTCGCTCCTGCTGCAGATACGATGTTGTTTGTCGTTGCTGCAGCTCCACACATCTCTATGTGTGACACAGGAACGACAAACATCTCCTTACCTGCGTCCAACGTCAATGCGGAAGGAAGGAGGTGGGCGGGATGTTATGTCCCGCTCATCTCCGCCCCTCCGCTTCTATTGGCCGGCCGCTTAGTGACTTCGCGGTGACGTCGCGGTGACGTCGCGGTGACACCGAACTCACCTCCCCCTTGAAAGAGATATTGTTTGGTGGTTACCGCTACGTCACTGACAAGGTATGTGCGTGTGAAGCTGCCGTAGCAATAA
Source organism: Anomaloglossus baeobatrachus (assembly GCF_048569485.1). NCBI lineage: Eukaryota > Metazoa > Chordata > Amphibia > Anura > Aromobatidae > Anomaloglossus > Anomaloglossus baeobatrachus. The sequence continues at coordinate 67,601,218 of NC_134360.1, forward strand.
TGTTCGCTACGGCAGTGATCACCAGATATCGCATGTACGACAGGGGCGGGTGCTATCGCGCTGGACATCGCTAGCCGATGCTAGCGATGTCGCAACGTGTAAAGCCCGCCTAAGACTTGGGGTGTATTTAGGAATTCCAATAAATAAAGGAAGCAATAACTTCATAAAAAACAAGACTTGGGGTGCATTACGGAATTCCAATAAATAAAGGGGGCAATGGTGCATAAAAACCAAGACTTGGGGTGCATTTATGAATTACAATCAATAAAGGGGGCAATGACTTAATAAAAACCAAGACTTGGGGTGCATTTATGAATTACAATAAATAAAGGGGGCAATGACTTAATAAAAACCAAGACTTGGTGTGCATTTAGGAATTCCAATAAATAAAGGGGGCAATGGTGCATAAAAACCAAGACTTGGGGTGCATTTAGGGATTCCAGGGATGTATTTGTGCTGATGAACTTGTTTGGGGGAGAAAGAAAAAAGGAATAAGGGGGCTGCAGGAATTGACACCCCCTCCTGGTAGCTGAACAGGGGTGGTGACTTAGGACAGCACAGAGAGGAGGGACATGAAGGTTTCACCAGCTGGCTGTTCCAGTACAGGAGGTCCTACATGAAAGTGCTCTCCAGCAGCAGAGTCTAGGAGCTGTCCATTTCAGCACCACGTCCTCAGCAAAGGCAAAGGGAGAGCCACAGTGCACAGCTGGAGCAGCACTTCCATGCAGCAGCAGCAGAGGAAGCCCATTTTCCAGCCCACCCTACACAGCAAGCCTGCCTCCCTCCCAGGACATCCAAGTGGGGGCCTCACAGTGATCTTCAGCTCTACAACCATGGATTGCAAAAGCCGCAGTCCGTCTGAAGCCAAACCTTACAGCATCCAGAGGAGACTTGTGGTGTAATCAACAGCAGGGGAGAGAGATCCCACACTCCAGCAGACACACACTCAGCAGACACCAGAACAGGGGACAACACAAGAAATCATCTGTGAACAGACAGGGAGACAGAAAAGAACAAGAAGGAAAAAAAATCTGCTCTTTTTTTTTTTTTTTTTTTTTTCCTTCCTTCCTTTTTACATGGCGCAGGCTGCAGAACAACATAAGGAGAGCAGAGCCTGCATTCCTAACCCTATAATCTCCCCCTGCCCTGGTCCTGATGCTGAAGGTTGGTGATGAAGATACTGCATCTTTCTTCCTGCTGATTACAGCTTCACAATTAGCCATCACTTATGGAAACTGAAGATCAGAATTTTAGGAAAAGGGATTAAGAGAGATTAGAGCCTCTCTGTGTGTTAGCTCTGCTGCTTGTTTGTGTCTGTCTGCACTATTTCTTTCTATTAACCTGCATTTGGACATGATCTGATGGACAACGAGCTCTTCTCCATCCTCAAGCCTTCCAGCAGCTTTACTTTTGCTATTTTTCTATTAGGATACCTCATCATTTTGGGCAAGGTCTAGCTAAAGAGAGAAAAAAAAATCAAGAAAAAACCCCAAAACCCTTCCATCTTCCAAATCTTTATCTCCTATCACCCCCCTAATACCAGAAGACTGTTGGATGTCTATAGAATGAAGAATTATGGGTCTGTTTGATAGAGGTGTTCAGATGCTCCTCACCACTGTGGGAGCATTTGCTGCATTCAGTTTAATGACAATTGCTGTGGGCACAGACTACTGGTTATACTCTAGAGGGGTCTGCAAGAGCAAATCTATAAGTGAAAATGAAACCAGCAAAAAGAATGAAGAAGTCATGACCCATTCTGGATTGTGGAGAACATGTTGCCTTGAAGGTATTTTGGTGACTGGATGAGACCCTTTTCCTCTCTTACATCTTCACCCTCCTCTTCTGCTCTCCTGTTCCCCTCCCTCTCTTCCTGAATCAGAAAACTACATATTCCTCCATCTTATCATTTCATTTTTTAAACAAGGGGCGGCTAGACTGAGCTAATAAACTGGAGGGGGGGTGATAGGGGAGGGAGGAGGGTGATTGGGGGGAGACTGATCCACTTCCAAGTATTCATTGTGATGATGTGAATGATGGATTTTGTTAAGATGGAAGCATTGGGGCACAGAGGTGCCTGGATGGCATTACCCTGGGTGCATTGTGTGTGTCTGCTCCATCATCACACCAGTGCATGCTTGGCTACTGGGATAGAATTGGGAAACTGAAGCCATATATACCTGTACTGCCCAAAAACCACATATGGAAAATGGATGTCATTGCATTGCCTATGAAAAAAAAAATCAATGAGTACAGATTAAATGCTGTTGAGGCCTAAACATACTACATATATCCGCAGGTAAACGCAACACTGCATGTTGCAGAGCCCTTGACATGATATATAGCTGTAATAGTTGCAGGACTTATTATTATTTATATATTTATTTAGGTATTTATTCTTTATTCATATATTATTATTTATTTATTATTTAGATATTTATTTAGGTATATTTATTCTTCATTTATATATTTATTTATTATTATTTATATATTAATATATTTTTATATATTTATTTATTATTTATATATTTATGTAGGTATTTATTCTTTATATATTATTATTTATATATTTATTTAGGTATTTATTCTTCATTTAGATATTAGTTATTATTTATATATTTATTATTATATTTTATATATTTATTATTATTTATAGATTTATTTATTTAGGTATTTATTCTTTATATATTATCATTTATATATTTATTTAGGTATTTAACCTTTATTTGTAAATTATTATTTAGATATTTATTTATTATTTATATATTTCTATAGGTATTTATTCTTCATTTATATATTTATTTATTATAATTTAGATATTTATATATATTATATATACACATATTTTATAAATTTATAATATATAATAATAATAATAATAATAATAAATATATCAATTTTAATATATAAATGAAGAATAAATACCTAAATAAATATGTAATTTTATATATATATATATATATATATATATATATATATATAAAATTACATATATTATATATATTATATTTATATATATATATATATATATATATATATAAGCTATTTAGGTGTTTATTCTTAATTTATATGTTATTATTTAGATATTTATTTATTATTATTTAGATATTTATTTAGGTATTTATTCTTCATTTATATATTTATGATTATTAAGATATTTATTATTATATAGTTATTATTAATTATTATTTAGATATTTCTTTAGATATTTATTCTTCATTTATTTATTATTATTTATATTTATTTATTATTTATATATTTATTTAGGTATTGATTTTTTTTTTTTATTCATTTATGTCTTTATACACAGTGCTATAGGTTTGTAGCATTTATTGTTGTATCCCGTTACATGTTGCAATATTATATTTATCAGCACATTGTATCAATTCCCTGGTATTTACTTATTTAAGTTTTCAACAGGCCGGTGACTATTCCTGTCTTGTACCCCCATCTTTGACTATATGTGTGCTGACGTCTGGGTCATCCCTGGCAGACTGCATCCCACCGCTGCCCCTCCTTCTACCATGTGCCATGCCAAAAAAGCCCTGCAGTACACCGTTGCGGGAACTGAAGGGTTAAACACAGCCCACTTGAAAAGGGGGGGGGGGAGATGACTGTGTGTGTGTGTGTGTCAGGCGGAGAGAGGTAACTGTATGATTAGTACAGTGGTACACAGACCACCCACCCCCCTCCCCCACAAGTCCCCTCTTCAATCACTGCAGGTCAGCAATCCAGCCTTACCCACACACATTATTCACATATGTACAAACACGCACACACACTCCGCCTGAGGCTCCGCAGACGTGTGTGTGAGATAATCAGATAATTCGATATATAGTCTGTGCAATATTGCAAAGCAACCTATTAAATACACACACACTGGGTCTCTGAACTGAATACGTACAATTGTATAATTAGATAATTAGACCGTTCGGCGTACCGCTGGGGCCATTTCTATGTGATTGTGTGCACACTAGTGTGAATGTGGGTATATTTCCTGCTGCTTTCTGAACAGATTGCCACCACACATGTCCACGCATATATACCGAGATACACACACTACAAAGAGTATGCCAAGAGCGTACACACCATATGCAGGGTCCAGACCTTGTATAGCTGCATACACAAAATGTAGGCACATATGGTTCTCCCGGGCTTGCAAAACAACATACCACTCACACCTCCCACACGTACAGTCATATCTCAAACCAGAGAGCCCAATTATCATCTTGACCAAAACTTAATAACTACACCAGGCCCCAATCTCCAATGACTTGGAACATATCGACATACAATGAAATCCTATATCCTAAATAAAAGATATATGGTCGTAATCATATCATAGATAGTAGCCCAGCTTCAGCCATTACTCATGGTGGCACCTAACACAAAGGTTTTATCATATTATAACAGCTTGGCATCAATCAAATAGGGATGATATACAGAATACACATAGTGTGTACATGTATGTCATCTAACACAAATGTTTTATCATATTATAACAGCTTGGCTTTGCTCTAATAGGGATGATGTACAGAATACATAGTGTGCACTGGTATGGCATCCAACACAAAAGTTTTATCATATTACAACAGCTTGGCATCAATCAAACAGGGATTATATACAGAACACACATAGTGTGCATTGTTATGGAACCTAACACAAAATGTATCATATTATAACAGCTTGGCATCAATCAGATAGGGATGATATACAGACTACACATAGTGTGTACATGTATGGCACCCAACGCAAAGGTGTTATCATATTATAACAGCTTAGCATCAATCAACTAGGATCACGTACAGAATACACATAGTATGTTCTTGTATGGCACCAAACACAAATCTCTTATCATATTATAACAGCTTGGCATCAATCATATAGGGATGATATACAGACTACACATAGTGTGTACTTGTATGGCACCCAACACAAAGGTTTCATCATATTATAACAGCTTAGCATCAATCAACTAGGATCACGTACAGAATACACATAGTGTGTTCTTGTATGGTATCAAACACAAATCTCTTATCATATTATAACAGCCTTGGCATCAATCATGTAGGGATGACATACAGAATACACATAGTTTATACTTGTATGGCACCCAACAGAAATGTTTTATCATATTATAACAGCTTAGCATTGATTATATAGGGAGGATGTACAGAATACACATAGTGTGCACTTGTATGGCACCCAAAACAAAGGTTTTATCATATTATAACAGCTTGGCATCGATCAAATAGGGATGATATACAGAATACACATAGTGTGTACTTATATGGCACCCAACATAAAGGTTTTATCATATTATAACAGCTTGACATTAGTCAAACAGAGATGATATAGAGAATATACATAGTGTGTAATTGTATGGCACCCAACACAAAAAATGTATCATATTATAACAGCTTGGCTTTCATCAAATAATAATAATAATAATAATAATCTTTATTTCTATAGCGCCAACATATTCCGCAGCGCTTTACAATTCAGGATCAAGTCCATAATACACATCGTGTATAAACGTTTTATCATCTATATTATAACAGCTTGGCTTGGCATCAATCAAATAGGGATTTATTACAGAATACACATAGTGTGTACTTGTATGGCACCCAACACGAACGTTTTATCATATTATAACAGCTTGGCATCTCTAAATAGGGATGACGTACAGAATACACATAGTGTATAAAGGTTTTGTCATATTATAACAGCTTGACATCAATCATATAGGGATAATGTAAAGAGTACACATAGTGTATAAAGGTTTTGTTATAACAGCTTGACATCAATCGAATAGGGATTTATTACAGAATACACATAGTGTGTACTTGTATGGAACCCAACAAGAAAGTTTTATCATATTATAACAGCTTGGCATCTCTAAATAGGGATGACTTACAGAATACATATAGTGTATACAAGTTTTATCATATTATAACAGCTTGGGATTAATGAAATAGGGATGATGTACAGAATACATAGTGTGTACTTGCAAGGCACCCAACACAAAGATTTTATCATATTATAACAGCTTGACATCACTAAATAGGGATGACGTACAGAATACATAGTGTGCACTTGCAAGGCACCCAGAGATAAAAATACGCCAGCAGACCAATGGAAGAGGAACAACTTAATGCACACATATATACTGTATATATATAGTGCAGATGAAAGGTTGTCTAGTATATACGGAATGATATGTGTACAAATTTGAGGACATATTACAGATTATCTTTATTATGTCATTTATGAGCAATTCAGTTGCTTGAATATTGATTAATTAATTAATACATTTTGAAATAAATGAATAATTATTTAGAAAAATGCCATAATATGAAGATTAAAAAGAAAAGTGTATAATAATGTAAAAAAAAAACCCAGAAAGAATGTATTTCACATACATGAAATGGTAGTCATAGGCCTGAGCATTGGTTGATGGTCTTACAATGGGGGGTTCTCATATATTGCACACTTGTTTTATAGTGTCATTTCACCTCCACAAGGCAGGATCACATAGGCTCCAGCCCAGGCTGTCAGCCTGTGGGACATTTTGGCCCTTCCTCCTCTGGAGCTGGGCTGTGATGGGACATGCTCTGAATTGCTAAGTGTCTCCATTGAGCGATGAGAACAGTTTGACGCATTAAACACGCATAGCGCATCCGCTGAGCCTCTCCTCAGCCAAGCCTGCCTCTTAACATAATCTGCAGAGGAACATTGCACTGAATAGAATATGCCGTCCCTCCCCAGCCAGGAGAAAATCAATAGCTATGAATTCACCCTGATAGATCTCAGCCCCCCTCCCTTCCCCTCACTCCACCGCCGCCACCATCCACAACACCTCTTTCCCACCTCCCCTCCTTCCAGGAAACCTTTTCAATTGATGCTCCTATTTATTATGTGTCCCCAAAGTGGCTAGTGGTTACAATTAAACATTTATAAGAAGCTTGTAGGAATTTTGTTTAAGCCAGCTGGCCATCCCTTTCGTTAACCTTTGAGCAGCCGGTGGTGGCTCGGAGCATTTTCTGGCATCGAAGGGGTTGCATCATTTTTTTTTATGTCTTTTGGATGGGTGTTGGTGGATCGGAGAAGACAGACGGAATGGTGGGGTAGACTGCTCAGGTTTTGGGTCTTCTACTAGGATTTTAGGCAGTACACGGTTAATAGAGTGCAGGTGTCTACATTTTAGGAGGAGATGAGTAGTGGAGGGGAGAGGAGCCATGCGCAAAATTCAGTTTAACTGGCTGGTTAATAGGGGATTGTCTAATTTTCAAAGACTGCACAGGGTGTGTAAGAGAGAACTGCGAGGAAAGAGGAGGGTGAACGGAATGGGGGGAGGGGGAAGGAGAAAGGGTGGGTGTGAGACAGGGGGAGGAAAAAGAAGAGGGAAAACAGGAGATGAAGAAGACCTTTGGAAAGTGGGAGGACCAATGCAGGAGAAACAGAGAGGAAGAAAGACGGAGAGGCTGAACAGGGTCCCCCAATTTTATGTGCTCCATCTACATCACCTTAGACTTGTAGGGTCCTTACATCTCATCATCTCAAAACCAATAGTCATCACTGCTCTTAGACCTTCATGTTCAAGTAAGGTCATTGCTCTTAGGATCATGAGCCGTGATGTAATTAGCGCCACTTCCAATTTCCAGAGGCTCCTAAGTATCTATAGGCAAAATTCGGAAATGTTCAGATAGTTGGTGACCAAGTCAACAAAAATTAAGGGTTAAACCTTGCATTTCCTAAACTAAATGCCCCCCAAAAAAAGCAATATGTCTACATAGTGGTCAAAGGAAGAAGACTGTAAAAAATGTCACCAGTGAGAAGGCTATGTGATACCGATATGTGGTTTTTCTCCGTAAATCAGCTCTTAAATCCTCCATACGGAAGAAGTTTAATAAATGTGATATTGTTAGCGCCATAAGTACAGTCCCGCAGTAACAGGATAAGAATAAGAGGTGATTATGAGAGATTTAGATCACTGACAAAGTAGAGCACATTAGCAATTATTTACAGATGCCGAGATGTGAGGCAGAGAAGTTTCATTGAGGGCTTTGAAGGTCAAAGACGGAGCTTTGTATCTAATTCTCGAACAGATAAGATGCCGGTTATGGGTATTTGCATCATTTTAGGAGCCGTTGTCTAAATGAGACGACTGCCAGTGTTTTAGATTAATTGCAACGGGGATAATCAATTGTACGAGCAATCAAGGGAGGATACTATGAGTGGATTAAAATGTTGATTTAGTTTTATACGCACAACAGACAAATTGCCTAGAACCTAGCAGCGGAAATCTGAAGACTAAAGGTGATCATTAAATATGTAAAGGTCACCTCTAGGCATCGGTCTCGAAACGTGGACAGAATAAAGAGGGAATATCCTCAGGTTGTTCATTGTTTGTGGTTTAACGGTCATAAACTCGACAGAGGGATAAGACACTGTAGAGAGAGATGCTTCATTGATCTTATCTTCTGTGCACCAAAGGGACCAGAAATGGAACTGACATAAGCAGATTTGCATTTTATCCTTCTTAACCTAATTTTTACGGCCACCTTCTACTATAATGTTTTTCATAGATGTAATTCCTTTTGCCGCGCATATCTACTGATGAATACATGGGCATCAGATAAAAATGAATCATATTTTTAAAAAAAACAATTACATGGATCCAGAAAATTAGCATTAGGCTGGCCATATACATTATATACCTGTTGGCCAGACGCTTGTTCATCCAACAGCTGTGTCTCCCATACACATACATGCTTAGAGTGGCTGAGTGTGAGTGTGTTCAGTATTGAATACATATTGATTACATTAGGCTGGCCATATACATTATATACCTGTTGGCCAGACGCTTGTTCATCCAACAGCTGTGTCTCCCATACACATACATGCTTAGAGTGGCTGAGTGTGAGTGTGTTCAGTATTGAATACATATTGATTACATTAGGCTGGCCATATACATTATATACCTGTTGGCCAGACTCTTGTTCATCCAACAGCTGTGTCTCCCATACACATACATGCTTAGAGTGGCCAAGTGTGAGTGTATTCAGTATTGAATACATATTTATTACACAGATCCAAAAATTAGCATTAGGTTGGCCATATACATTATATACCTGTTGGCCAGACGCTTGCTCATCCAACAGCTGTGTCTCCCATACACATACATGCTTAGAGTGGCCAAGTGTGAGTGTATTCAGTATTGAATACATATTTATTACACAGATCCAAAAATTAGCATTAGGCTGGCCATTTACATAAGATACCTGTTGGCCAGACGCTTGTTCATCCAACAGCTGTCTCTCCCGTACATATACATGTTTAGAGTGGTTTAGTACGGCTATGTTCAGTATTGAATATATATTTATTACAAGGATCCAAAAATTAGCATTAGGCTGGCCATATACAGTACCTTAGATACCTGTTGGCCAGACGCTTATTCATCCAACAGCTGTTTCTCCCATACACATACATGCTTAGAGTGGCCGAGTGTCAGTGTGTTCAATATTTAATATATATTACATGGCTCCAAAAATTAGAATTAGGCTGGCTATATATATTATATAACTATTGGCCAGACGCTTGTTCATCTAACAGCTGTCTCTCTCATAAACATACATGCTTAAAGTGGCTGAGTGTGAGCACGTCCAGTATTGAATATATATTTATGACATGGATCCAAAAATTAGCATTAGGCTGGCCAGAAACATTAAATACTTGTTGTCCAGACGCTTGTTCATCCAACAGCTGTCTCTCCCATACACATTCATGCTTAGAGTGGCCCAGTGTTAGTGTATTCACGATTGCTTACATATTTATTACATGGATCCAAAAATTAGCATTAGGCTGGCCATATACATTAGATACCTGTTGGCCAGACACTTGTTCATCCAACAGCTGTGTCTCCCATATACATACATGCTTAGAGTGGCTGAGTGTCAGTGTGTTTGGTATTGAATATGTATTTATTACATGGATCCAAAAATTAGCATTAGGCTGGCCAGAAACATTAAATACCTTTTGTCCAGACGCTTGTTCATCCAACAGCTGTCTCTCCCATACACATTCATGCTTAGAGTGGCCCAGTGTTAGTTTATTCACGATTGCATACATATTTATTACATGGATCCAAAAATTAGCATTAGGCTGGCCATATACATTAGATACCTGTTGGCCAGACACTTGTTCATCCAACAGCTGTGTCTCCCATACACATTCATGCTTAGAGTGGCTGAGTGTCAGTGTGTTTGGTATTGAATATGTATTTATTACATGGATCCAAAAATTAGCATTAGGCTGGCCATATGCATTAGATACCTGTTGGACAAAGACTTGTTCACCCAACAGCTGTCTCTCCTATACACATACATGCTTAGAGTGGCTGAGTGTCAGTGTGTTCAGTATTGAAACACATGATGAAAATCAGCTGAACCTGTCAATTTTGACGGGACGAAATAATCAGCTGATGTGTATGGGGGCTCCCAGCTCTCCTCTGGCAGATGATTCCTTTAGAAAGAAGGCTTGGGCCATTGGAATTCCGACAACCAGATTGGAAAAGCTGTTGTCAGATGTGCTTGGTAGCAGTTTTCTCCTCTCTCCCCAACTGAAGCACATGACCACTTGGATGTGCCATTGGCTAATGTATTTGGGGAGTCTTGCGATATAGCCATCTGCCGAAGCAATGTTTGGGCAAGAGCTGTCTTTTCTGTATGGCCAACTTTACTGTATAGGGCAGCATATCACAGAAGAAAAGTAAACCCAGGAGGGGACATATAATTGGTGCAAAGCCAGTGGAATTGTGCATTTTGATGATTTATTGGACTGCAAAGGGTCCAAATATTGTTCTAGCACAGAGTCCCTTTTCTGACTGTTTCACCAATGGGTAAACCACTATAAAAACGACTTAAGGCCGCTTTACACAATGCGACATCGCTAGCGATGTCGCTATCGATCGCACCTGTCCCGTCGTTTGTGCGTCATGGGCAAATTGCTGCCCGTGGCGAACAATATCGCTAGTACCCGTCACACGAACTTACCTTCCTAATGACGTCGCTGTGGCCGGCGAACAGCCTCTTTTCTAAGGGAGCGGTTTGTGCGGCATCACAGCGACGTCACAAAGCGGGCCACCAATAGAAGCGGAGCGGCGGAGAGCAGCCGCAGGAAAGTCACTGCCACCTCATTGCCGGAGGATGCAGGAACGCTGTTGTTCGTCGTTCCTGGGGTGTCACACTTAGCGATGTGTGCTGCCTCAGGAACGACAAACAACCTGCGTCCAGAACGAGCAACGATATTTTGAAAATGAACAACGTGTCAACAATCAACTATTTGGTGAGTATTGGGATCATTAGCGGACGCTCGTATGTGTCACACGCAATGACGTCGCTAACGAGGCCGGATGTGCGTCACGAATTCCGTGACCCCAACAACATCTCGTTAGCGATGTTGTTGCGTGTAACGGAGCCTTTGGTTTAATGTTTATAACCAGCTTTAGCTCAGAATTGCAGGTCCTTTACCCTTATCCAAGTGTGACCAGTACTGGTCCCTTACATCAAAGATTACCTTGCATCCACAGCCATTCATAAAAAGCATGATGCAATCTTATGGCTACCGTTTAGCTGAGCAACATTTTTCTATGTAAACAACATGATCTATGGAGGCAACTTTTGTAAAAAAAATTCCAAGTTTGGAAACCATACAAATCATGCTTACTAAATGATTTATAAGTTTGATGGAAACAAACAAAGTTGACTGATTGCATATAGGTTTTGTAGTAGAAGTGATGTGAAATATTATTAATTATAGAGATACATGTTCAAGTCCCTACACCTAAAAGGGTCCATGTTGGACAAGTCTATTGATAGACCCTGTTAAAAAATATCAATATAACAGATGGTTTCTGATCTATTATTATGAGGACCCAGCTTGTCTGCGCAATACTTGGAGAGGTTCTGAAGTACTTGTTCAGGCCACTACACCTTAAAAGGGTCCATGTTAGACAAGCCCTATCGATAGACCCTGTTAAAAAATATGAATGTATAGAGGGTTTCCGATCTATTACTATGAATTGAAAATCACTAAAAAACAGCTCCTACTGTGGAGGACTCAGCTTGTCTGCGCAATACTTGAAGAGGTTTTGAAGTACATACTCAGGCCACAGCGCCTAAAATGGTCCGTGTTAGAAAAGCTCTATCGATAGACCTTGTTAAAAAATTTGAATGTAATAGAGGGTATCTGATCTATTACTATGAATGGAAACTCACTTAGAAACAGCTCCTACTTTGAAGGACCAAGCTTGTCTGCGCAATACTTGGAGAGGTTCTGAAGTATATGTTCAGGCCACAACACCTAAAAGGTTCCATGTTAAACAAGCCCTATTGATAGACCCTGTTAAAAAATATGAATGTAATAGATGGTTTTCGATCTATTACTATGAAGGGAAAATCACTTAAAAACTGTTCCTACTCTGGAGGACTCAGCTTGTCTGCGCAATACTTGAAGAAGTTTTGAAGTACATGTTCAGGCCACAACACCTAAAAGGGTCCATGTTAGACAAGCCCTATTGATAGACCCTGTTAAAAAATATGAATTAAATAGATGGTTTCCGATTTATCACTATGAATGGAAAATCACTTAGAAACATCTCCTACTCTGGAGGACCCAGCTTGTCTGCGCAATACTTGAAGAGGTTTTGAAGTACTTGTCAGGCCACAACAGCTGAAAGAGTCCATGTTAGACAAGCTCTATCAATAGATCCTGTTAAAAAATATGAATGTAACAGAGGGTTTCCGATCTACCACTATGAATGGAAAATCACTAAAAAACAGCTCCTACTTTGGAGGACCAAGCTTGTCTGTGTAATACTTGAAGAGGATTTAAAATACATATTCAGGCCACAAAACCTAAAGGGGTCCATGTTAGATAAGACCTATCGATAAACCCTGTTAAAAAATATGAATGTAATGGAAGGTTTCCAATCTATTACTATGAATAGAAAATCATTCAAAAGCAGTTCGTACTCTGGAGAACGCAGCTTGTCTGCGCAATACTTGGCTAGGCCATTGATTTCAGTGGGTGACATATCTGGATAATTCCACCAAACTCATACCAACTGACAAATTAACACCCATCAGTGGAATGTTTCTTCAATCAGCTCATCATTTGGGGACCTGTTGTGGAGTTGGGGGTAGTCCAAGTAAAAAAAAAACCTTTAAATTCCATGCAATAAAAATCTAAGAGCTGTCTGATCCATGTCCGCAAAATTGCATTACTACATAATTGGAATTCTAAGATTATTTCAGTAATAACCAACCTAAAAATATTTTTTAAAACTGGGGTTTAAAAAATTAGATCTCATATAGACTTTTATATAATAGAGCTTGTGATCTGAAGTTCTCCGGTGTAGTATTGTGTGCGTTAAAATTTGGTCTTCAAATGGTGATTGTATGGAATGAGGGTAATGGTGGCACTGACTGTTGTATGGCTGTGTCATCAAACCCTGCCCTTTAATACAGCATTTGTAGCTGAGTTTTAATTTATACTATACCATTGAGATTTTTTTTAACCCTTGTCTGGTACCATGGGATCAATATGACCACATGCAGATTGATTTTTTTTCATGGTACCAGACAAAGGTTAAAGTCTCCAATGAATGAGATCACTCTATTATTTTCAAACCGATGATCCAGATCTCTTGCTTTCAATGCCAGTCATTGTCTTTGTAAAATGATCATGCATAGACCCTTGGAGGTTATGTTTTGTCATCTGCTCATCAGAATAACCAATGATCAGATGATGATGCATGTGTACAGAACCTCATACCATGATATTATACCTATGATCTGCATTGATCATTTTGGGATTTTTTTTTGTATCATTAGTAATGTCACTATTTATAGGCTAAATTCTGAAGAGTATTCACTAACTGCATTGTGTAAACAGCAAATATTGTTTATATTATGTTGAGTAAACAGAAATATAGGAAAATCCAATAAACATTCTGATTACATTCATGTCACCTTTATTTGTGTAAACGTTTAAAAAAGTATTGACATTTCATAGAGACGTGTCAGAAAATTTTCCCGGTGGGGTACAGGTGGATTTTAGTGGAGAGTGGAAAGTAATGAGGGGATCTCATACATTACTAATATAGGGCTTAGTGGCAGCTGTGAGCTGTGATTAACCCCATTACTCTGATTGACACCGCACCAGGGCAATCGAAAAGAGCCGGGTAAAGTTCTGGGATTGTCACATCTAATGGATGCGACAATCCTGGGCGGCTGCAGGCTGCCATTTTTAGGCCAGGGTGGGCCCAATAAGCATGGGTCTCCCCAGCCCAGAAAGTGCATCTTTCACCCCAAATTCATGCTTGAAGCAAAGGGTCTATGTCAGAGGTCTCAAACATGCGGCCCGCAGCTCACATGGCCCTGAGGCTGCTTGTGGCCGCACACAGACCCCATGATGATTGCGGCCCTATCCAGGGGACCGATGCCGACAGGACTTTACTACAGTTGAATCATTTGTGGTGACGCGCAGAGGAGTTGTCTGCGCTATATCAATGTCTGCCGTGTGCCAATCAGATGCAAGGAGGTGCCGTTGCTGTATGAATTTTCAGACTTAAGGTCCATTTACGCTAAGTGACAATTGGAAACAAGCATACTTGATTATCAACCTGTCAAAACAGGCTACCGATCAGTTTGCCTAAAAATCATTGTTCTTGGCAGCATATCATTTTGTGTAAACAGGATATGTGCTGCTGACAACAATGATATTCTATGTAGACAATCCTGTTCCGTGCACATGGTAGTACAGTGGATCTATCTAAACTGGCTATAAAGCAAGCCTTAACTTGCCTACCGCTAAACAATCAGTGGTCAGTTAATGACATCTGAAATCAGTCCATGTAAATCCATCCTGACACAAATAACTTAAAGAGGACCAACCACTAGGATTTGTATATATAAACTAAAGCCGGTGCTATACTGGTGCTATCATGTTGATTCTATACATACCTTTAGTTGTGAGATCGGATGTATACTTTCTGAAATATAGGCAAGTAAAGTTTGTGAAATGCACTGTTATGTGATGATAGGTGCAACGGAATATCTAATAGGTGGGTCGGGTTTTCCTAGTTATTCCCGCCCCTGTCTGCTGCCTGTCCTTCCTCCCCTGTCTCTGTTATTACAGAGGGAGGAAGGACAGGAGAAAGGACAGGCAGCAGACAGGGGCAGGAATAACTAGCAAAACCTGCTCCACCTATTAGATATTCTGCATCAATCAAGTAACAGCAAATTTCACAAACTTTACTTACCTGTATTTTAGAAACTATACAAAAAGCAGGAAAAAAAACCCGCACCAAAAATTGACACGCTGCCTCTTTTTTTTGCACCCAAAACTGCAAACAAAAAAAAACCCAATGTGTGCACAGAATTTCAGAATTCTCATTGACTTTACTATGGATAGACATGCAAATTTGAGTCACTAACAGCACCAAAAAATGCATCAAAAGCTGCACCATGCACACAAGGCCAAATATAGTTTTCCATATGTTATGTTAGGACATTGTTTTCTCTGAGCTAAAATGTTCCCCTCTGGTGCTTCTGCTTCTGCTCATTCACTGAATCTCTGAATAAGAATCTGCAGCTGCATCTCCCTCCTCCCTGTCCTTTATTTGCTATTTCCTTACTTAGGAGTCTTCTATACATTTACACACATCTTGAAGACAGCTGTCTCCTATGAAATTTGACAAAATGTCATACATCCACATGTACTACTGATTTTTTAGTGTTTATCAATGTTGATATTTCAACCAAGTCCCCCTAAATCCCCAAATCAGCATATTACACAACGGAGTAGCTATTTGTTTGGTGCTGCTTCTCTAACTGACACCAATGCCTTGATATATCTCTCATATATTGGTGGTGAGGGTGTATTCCTTGTCCTCGAAAGCTGCAGGTTCTAGAAGGCATGACATGGTGTTCTCATAATTTATTAGAAACAGTACTCCCAGGAAAGGGGTAAACACCTTGTTCTAAAACCAGGGCCAGATACATTGTCTCCATCAAAGTGGTATCCACAGGGCCCTTACTTGATTGCAAACGTACCCTCATAACAAACCCAGCATAGAACAGTGCCACCATAAAAGATCCAAAATTAAAAAACTGATGACACTTCCTAAGAGGCAAATGTGAACAGGTGCATACTGAACTTGAAATATGCTCTAACAATATACAGGTGCACTCTGAAGCACTAAGCATGTAAACTTTGAATATAGGAATTTGAACTTCGATTACTGTTGAGGAAAATACATTTAAAAATTGAGACACTTTGAGCATAATAATGGCCAGTTTTATGTGAGCCCAGCAGCCAACATCATGGTGTATCTCTTAATGCTGGGTCCCTACCCAATGACAATATTTGGGTGATAAGCCTGTCAGAGACATGCAAATAGGAGATGAAATCTTCTTATGCTGCTGAAAAGAAATTCTCAGTTAGAAGGTGGCATGATCCTATAATTGATGACACTTCCTAACAGACAAATGTGAACAAGTGCAAACCGAACATGAAATATACTCTAACAAGTATATAGATGCACTCTGTGATGCTAAGGTATACAGACATTGAATATATGAACTTGGACATGCATTACTGCTAAGGAAATAAATTAATAAATTGAGACACAGAAATACGGCCAGTTTTATGTGGGCCCATCAGCCAATGTCAAGGTGTATCTCTTAATGCTGGGTCCTTACCTAATGACTATATATGGACTGATAAGCCTTCAATTTTATGGATGGTCAGAGATCTTCTAATAGGATATAAAATCTCCTTAAGCTGATGAGAATGGTTGCTTAGTTAGAAGGTGGCATGACCGCTATAGTCCAAAATGAGAAAATTGACGGCACTTCCTAACAGACAAATGTGAACAAACGCAAACTGAACATGAAATATACTCTAAAAATATACAGCTGCACTCTGTGACGCTAAGTTAGACAGACATTGAATATAGGAACTTGGTCATGCATTACTGCTAAGGAAATAAATGTAAAAATTGAGACACTTAGGTTAAGATCCCACTTTGCTTTTTACCTGCTTTTTACCTGCTTTTTTGCTGCTTTTTCAACTGCAGCGTTTAATGACAAAATGGATGTGTTCTGCTTTTCAAGCTTAGTCTATGGGAATTTGGGTTTCTAAATCCCACTATGCAGTTCAAACTGCAGCCTTTTTGAGGCAGAAATTTGGGCAAAAACTCAGCTTTGCAGTGCAAAACCCAAATGGCAAAAACAATTGACATGTCCAGCAGCCCAGCAGCCAGCGTCAAGGCGTATCTCTTATTGCTGGGTCCTTACCTAGTGATGCCTCAATCTGAGCTGAAAAGCCTACAATTTTATGGGCGGGCAGATGAAATGTTTGCATACCTTAGCGCTTCAGAATGCAGTTGTATATTTGTTAAACCATAACAGATAGAGTCTGGAGAATGTCTCCACAAACAGCAGTCTGGGACATTGCCCTAGGATCTATGGGTCTCAAAAAATCCAAAAATTATTTTAGGAAGAATATATTGCTAGTGTAGTCATTGGCAGTGCGGATTTGTGTTTTAGTAGATTGGAAATCAAATGGTTAAATGGATAAATGAGGTCAAGAAAACCTGTGTCTGCATAGCATAGGGGCTGAATTACAAAAGCCTGCCCTTGCAAACCTAGACTAGACAGTCCTAAAAATCTGCCAAATTTATCAAAGTGGTTCATGCTGGTTGATAAATATGGCATCTAATCCAAATTTATGCCATTTGTAGTTTTCTTTTTTTTGGTCCATAAAACTATAACAATTTTTGGCACATGAGATCATGATGATTTAGGTTCATCCTATGTCTATCTGCTTTCCTGTAGACCATGCCTCCTCATTGACCATGTCAAAAATGTGCCTACAACTTGTCTAAAAAAAAAAAAAAAAAGTGGACATTACAGGAAAGACAGTTTATGGTGGAAATTAAGCAAAATTTTTGTAACTTAGTAAATCAGCCCTAATGTGTATGTAACTAGATGAAATTTAAGGAAATTGACCAGCGCTGTTTTTAAGGTGTCCGAGTGCTGCCTGAATTTTTCTCGCATAGCACATGGACCCATTGAGGAGAATGAGACCCCTGAAGCTCTGAGCATCGATTATTCCAGTCAATATTTGAGGATCAGAATAGGACATACCAGGGGGTCTGTGTGCTGTTTGATGAAAAATTGGGCAGCACACTGACACTACACATGGGTGTAAGGATGTCGCGTCTGTGAGACTTTTTCCTGATAAATAATCTGTGTATGTGAAATATTTCTCTTGCATGAGCAACAAAACAGAAGAAAATTCTATAATAGTTTTCAATATAAATCTGTAATCTGTCTCTCCATTATCTATCTTTGTATCTATTTCTATCCCTCTATCCATCTATCTATCTATCTATCATCTATTATCTATCCATTATCTATCTATTATCTATTATCTATCCATTATCTATCTATCTATCTATCTATCTATCTATTATCTATCTATCTATCCATTATCTATCTATTATATATCTGTCTATCTATCCATCTATCTATCTATCTATATATCTATCTATCCATCTATCTGTCTATTATCTATCTATCCATCTATCTATCTATCCATTATCTATCTATCTATTATCTATCTATCCATCCCTCTGTCCATCTATCATCTATTTATCCATCCATCCATCTATCTATCCATTATCTATCTGTCACGGCCGGGCGGTCGGGCCGACCCAGGAGGTGGATCCACTGGACCGAACTCTTAAGATGGTGGTAGGGAGTCCGGCAGCTGAAGCACTGATGGGCAGCAGAACAGTCCGTGCAAGTGAAGGCAGCGGAGGAGTCCCTGGGACCACGGTGTCACAGATGGTAGTCCTGGTGACGTAGCTCAGGTTCGGAAGCCGAGATGATATCAGGCGGGGTCCGGAACCTCAGGAGCGAGATGACGGGTCACCGCAGGGATCCGAGATGGTACGGACTGTCAGATGGCAGACGGACAGTGTGCGGGGTTCAGGATACGGCAGACGGGATGGCGAGGCAGGTACGGCTCTACAAAGAGAGATAGGTGAGTACAGGCACATAAACACCAGGAGACCTGACTCCTAGCTCAGGGAACACGAAGATCAGGCCCCGCCCCCTTGGACACTAACCCCCTTTATACCCAGTACCTGTTCAACCTCATTTCCTGTTAATGGACGCTGGCCCTTTAAGAAAGGGTCAGTGACCGCGCGCGCGCCCTAACGCGCATGCGCGCCGCCCGGGTGCCAGAAGCCAGGGAAGGAGGCTGAGGGGAGGACGCAGGGGAGCCGGCCAGGTCCTGGGAAGCCGTCGGGCGCCGGGATCGGGGACCAGGGGGCCTGGGACGGACGGAATCCGGGGGCTGAGGAGCGGGCAGCGTGGCAGGTGAGCCGGGGAGCGGGGGTGAGGACCCGGGGAGCGTGACACTATCTATCTATCCATTATCTATCTATCTATCTATCTATCTATCCATTATCTATCTATCTATCTATTATCTATCTATCTATCTATCCATTATCTATCTATCTATTATCTATCTATCCATTATCTATCTATCCATTATCTGTCTATCTATCTATCTATCTATCCATCCCTCTGTCCATCTATCATCTATTTATCCATCCATCCATCTATCTATCTATCTATCCATTATCTATCTATTATCTATCTATCCATTATCTATCTATCCATTATCTATCTATCTATTATCTATCTATCCATCCCTCTGTCCATCTATCATCTATTTATCCATCCATCCATCTATCTATCTATCTATCTATCTATCCATTATCTATCTATTATCTATCTATCCATTATCTATCTATCCATTATCTATCTATCTATTATCTATCTATCCATCCCTCTGTCCATCTATCATCTATTTATCCATCCATCCATCTATCTATCTATCTATCTATCCATTATCTATCTATCTATCTATTATCTATCTATCTATCTATCTATCTATCTATCCATTATCTATCTATCTATTATCTATCTATCCATTATCTATGTATCCATTATCTGTCTATCTATCTATCTATTATATATCTGTCTATCTATCTATCCATCTATCCATCCCTCTATCCATCTATCATCTATTTATCCATCCATCCATCTATCCATTATCTATCTATCCATTATCTATCTATTATCTATCCATTATCTATCTATTTATTATCTATCTATTATCTATCTATCATCTATTTATCCATCCATCCCTCTATCTATCTATCCATCCCTCTATCTATCTATCTATCCATTTATCCATCCATCCATCCATCCATCCATCCATCCATCTATCATCTATTATCCATCCCTCTATCTATCTATCTATCTATCTATCCCTATATCTATCTATCTATCTATCTATCAAATCAAATCAAATCAAATCAAATAAGCTTTATTGGCAGGACCAAATACAAATTAGTTTTGCCAAAGCAAGTGTACATTAGGGGCTGGGGCTGTGGGGATGGTGGGTGGGGACTGTAGGAAGGATGGATGGGGCACATTCAGGGTGGGGACTGTGGGGGGAACTTCTAGGATGGGGGCTATGGAAGTCCATGGCTTATGATGGGGCATATCCAGGGATCTATCTATCTATCTATCTTCTATATTTATCCTGTTCCAGAAAACCTCTCTCTCCCGACTGTAGCTTGTTTTAAAAAAAAAAAAAAACAAGCAGTGCTTTCCCCTTCCCAGGTCCAGTGCTGAGTCTCTGCTGCTGCTTCCAGTGTCTGTTATTATCTGCAGTGCTGACATCACATTGACAGCGCTGCAGTCAATCCATGAACTGCTTAGCTCTGTAATTGGCTGCAGTGGTATCAATATAATATCAGCGCTGCAGACAATAACAGACACTGGGAGCAGCGGTGTAGACTGGACCTTAAAAAAGACCAACAACCTGCAGCTGAGGGACAGGGATTTTCTTACCCGGAAACCCCTTTAAGTCATACATATTTGTCTGCCATGTACTAAGAAGACTCATTGGCGGACACAGACAGAAAGGGCCCCTGTGTAAGAACAATATATGGGCCCCTTCAGCACAGCATGCTTTGGAGATAGGAGTGGCCCCCTCACCTCTTGGGCCCTTGTTGCACCAATGATACGTCGGCCCCTGCTAAGACCTACGTGATCATGTGTACTTCAATTTTCTATATTTCTATAAATCCAGACATAAAGCTCCCATACTGCATCATGCAAACAATATGTAAACCATAAACCATTTACGCCTCTAAATTCTGTATTAGCTGAAGAAAAGAAACCCGTGCCAGCTGCAGTCTAGAAATGTCACTGCTGCCTTCTGGTGTATTCACTTTAGTGCAAACATAATGAAACCATGTAAAACATAAGTTGTTCATTCTTCATTTTTATACAATGGCTGATATGTCAGGAATTACTAGGTTTATGTGAAGCCCCGCTAGTATGTGTCGGTGCAGTACCTTCAGGGACTCCACGTGGATGGAACAGTCTGGTCACAGGTAGGGAACCTTCTTTTAGGATTGTCGTGACGCCACTCTCAGTATTGCGGTCAGCGGGGACCGCCACTGCAGATTAAGGGATGCCTGGGGCTGATGGTGGGTGCAGTCAGTATATTAGCCCCCTGAGAGTGAGGCAAGCCCCAGGCCCCGGTGTATGTGTGTGGGACCACAGGTCGCAGAATGACTCAAACACAGTCCAAGAAGTCTTTCAACGTGTTTACTCACTGTTTGGAGGTCACGGTGAGATGCCCGGGCGACACTGTGATAACCAGGTTGAACCAGGAATTCCAGGAGGCCGTTCTGAGGGTAGCTGTCCACTCGCCTTCCTTGCACTCTTTCTGTTTTAGGAGGATCCTTTGCTTGAAGCGTGGTAGGACCCCTCCAGGGAAGCTGTTACCACCCTGCTCCCCTCTCTCTGGCTCGTCTGCCGGCAGCGTGGCCTTGGTGGGATGGCTTCTGGCCCTGTCCCCTTATGGGCCTGGTGATTGCTGCTTGGCTCCAGCTCTGTGTAGTCGTGGTGAGGGCATGAAGTACCCCCCCCACCTGTAGGTTAAGCAGCTCTGGATGATCTGCTGCCTGTACTGGGGACCTAGTTCCCCTTGTGTGCTCGGATACCGGGATCTCCGTACTCAGCCACCCTTCTCTCTGGATGATTTTCAGGCCGACCCACGGTACTCCTTTCTCCCCCGCTTTCAGCTACTGCACTCCTCAGGACCTGTCTGACACGAGAGCTCCTCTGCTCCCTTCCACACACTTCAACTTCTTCCTCCAGACTCCCTCTTTTCTCTCTCTCTTCCTCTCTGCCCTGCTTCCTAGCAACCAGCCCCTGAACACACCCCCAGCTGGGAATTGAAAGTTAACTCCTTCTGGCTACTCAAGGGTCCCCTCTGGTAATGTGGGAGGCCTGGTCACTATATGTTTGTGTGTGCACCTCATCCTGGCCTTTGGAGATTACCTGGAAGCATTGTCCCCGCATGGGTGCAATACTCTGTGGTGCCTGAGCAAGTCAGGGGCGCCACATTCCCCCTTAGTTATCATCAGCACGTCCTCGGGCTGCAAAGACAAGAGAAAGAAAAAAGGTAATTACAAACTTTTCCCACACAGGGGCAATTATTTACATTTAAACATACCAGGTACCATTCCACCACCAACCACCCACATGTCCGAACCCCACCCAAAAACCTCCAGGAGGTAGGTCGCCGGTCCTTTTGGTGACCAGGGCTGGGCCATCACATTCCCCAGACCTTTCCTCCAATCTTCCTCTCCTGAGGAGAGTGGTGTAAGGTAGGCCCCATAAACAGGCGTACCCGCTTCCGAGTGTTGGAGGGCAGGCCCCATAAACAGGCGTGCCCCCTTGTTGGTGCAGAGCCATGCCCCTCAACAGGCAGACTCTGTGGTTGATACCAAGAAGGCAACTTTTTACAATGCAAAGTTTGTGGTTAAAGCCAGTTCATAACCAGTGGTCTAACATTTTAAGGAGGTCTCACAATAGTCCTTGTGGGCACATTTCGCTTAAACGTTACTTAACTGTAAACAGGTTAAACATTACATTTCATACAGTCACTTTGAACTAAACTGTACTTTCTCTATAGCGTAATGGGAGCTGACCAAAGTTGCTGCGGGTTGATCTACGCAGTACTATACTGTCATCTGTCTGAGGTTGTGTCCTCCCACCCGATGTATATGTCTCAATGTGAATAATGGGTGTACTAGGTATTGATACCAGTGCATGGTCTTCTGCTTCAGCTACATTTGGCTCTTCCAGGTTCTGAACAGGTTCTTCTGGTTCTCTTACTTCTCTAGATTGAGGGAATGTAATGACTGGAATAACTACTGCTCCATTGTATTGAGGCCAACTTGCTGGAAAATCTCCAAGTACAGTATGGATCATCTTTTCTTTTGGTTCTTGAACTGGCAAAGGGTTGGGAATTTCTTCAGGGGTTCTTAGTTGTTCAGGACATTCCTTTAAGCGATCTCTAGAAACGACAGCTGTTGTTTTTCCTCCATCTTTGCTGATAAGGCATGTCTTTTCATTGCTAAGCGTCGATGGTAACACAGTATAGGGTTCTTCTTCCCAGTGATTGTCAAGTTTATGACGTCTTCTCTTTCTTTTGAGAACTATATCTCCTGGCATCAAAGGAACAGCAGGTGCTTTTCGATTGTAGGCCTTTTCTTGTTTCTCACGCTGCTGAGTCAGGCTTCGCTCCACACACTCTTGTACTTTCTTGTATTGGGCTTGGCGGTTGGAATCCCAATCAGCACCTTGTAGATGGTCTTCAGGGGTCTCAACTCCCATTTCCAGATCTACTGGCAATCTCCCTGGTCTGGCCCTCATCAGGTATGCCGGTGTGCAGTTCGTGGAACTCACAGGGATGTTGTTATACATGTCCACTAGATCGGGCAGTTTTTCCGGCCACTGACTTCGTTCTTCTAATGGGAGAGTCTTCAGAAGGTCGAGAATGATGTGGTTCATCTTCTCACACATGCCATTGGTCTGAGGATGGTAAGGCGTAGTACGGATCTTCTGGCAGCCGTACAGGTTACAAAACTCCTTAAACACTTCAGCTTCAAAGGCTGGTCCTTGGTCAGTGAGCACTTGATCTGGATAGCCATGTGGTCGACAGAAGTGTGTCTGGAAAGCTTTGGCTGCAGTTTGACCTGTCAAGTCCTTGACTGGTACTACCACCAGGAATCTGGAGTAGTGGTCAACCATAGTGAGAGCGTAGTTGTAGCCTTGTCTGCTGGGTGCCAACTTTACATGGTCCAGGGCCACGATCTCCAGGGGCCGTTTAGTTTGGATTGGCTGGAGTGGTGCTCTCTGGCTGTGCTGGTCTTTTCTTCTAAGATTGCAGGGCCCGCAGTTTCGACACCACTTCTCTAGGGCAGATCTCATGCCCACCCAGTAGAATCTTACTTTAAGTAGGGCCTCCAGTTTCTTCCAACCAAAGTGGCCTGCACCATTGTGATAGGCTTCTAGCACCATCCTCGTATCCTTCTGTGGTACAATCACTTGCCACACCTTCTCATGCGTCCTCGGGTCAATGATGCTCCTGTAAAGTTTGTCTTGATAGATGAATAATCGACCCCTCTCCTTCCATAGGTACTGTGCCTCAGGTGGAGCTCCTTTGTCAAGGCTGGCGCCAGGCTGGCTGATCAGTTTCTTTACCAAGCCTACCGCTGGATCATTTTCCTGGGTCTCCTTCCAGTTGTAGTGAGGTAGTGGGTTCAGGGTCACCTCTTGGCGGTTGGCACGCGACTGCCGACACTGTTTTGCTCCATGGCGATGGAACGCTGGCAGCTCAATCTCTTCAAGATCATCTACATCTTCACCCTCGTCTGCTAGGTGAGGCATCCTGGACAGAGCATCTGCGTTGCCGTTCTTGCGGCCAGCTCGATACTTGACAGTAAAGTCATAATTCGCCAGTCGGGCTACCCAACGCTGCTCCATGGCACCCAATTTAGCAGTATCCAAGTGGGTCAGGGGGTTGTTGTCCGTGAAGACAGTGAATTTGGTGGCTGCCAGGTAGTGCTTGAACCGCTCTGTGATAGCCCATACCATGGCCAGGAACTCTAGCTTGAATGAGCTATAATTCTCCGGGTTTCTTTCAGTAGGCCTGAGCTTCCTGCTGGCGTAAGCAATCACACGCTCTTTGCCTCCCTGCACCTGTGAAAGCACTGCTCCCAGTCCCACATTACTGGCATCTGTGTACAGTACGAATGGCAGACCGTAGTCAGGGTAGGCTAGGATCTCTTCACCCGTCAAGGCCCCTTTCATTTGTCTGAAGGAGTGTTCTTCTGCTTCTCCCCAGTGAAATGGCGGGCCGGAGATCTTTCCTCTCTTCTTTGGGTGGCCTACCAGGAGCTCTTGCAAAGGCGCTGCCATTTTCGTGTAGCCCTTGATGAACCTTCTGTAGTAGCCTACCAAGCCAAGGAACTGACGTACCTCCCGGACGGTAGTAGGTGTGGGCCATTCCTGGATGACTGTGACCTTCTCTGGGTCCGGTGCTACTCCTTCTGCACTGACCACGTGACCTAGGTACTGGACCTTTGGCTTCAGTAAATGGCACTTGGATGGTTTCAGCTTCATTCCATATCGGGATAGTGCTTCAAAGACTTCAGCCAGGTGTTTCAGGTGGTCCTCGTAGGTCTTGGAGTACACGATGACATCATCCAGGTAGAGCAGGACGGTTTCAAAGTTGAGGTGCCCTAGGCAGCATTCCATAAGCCTCTGGAAGGTCCCGGGGGCATTGCAGAGTCCAAATGGCATGCTGTTGAACTCACAGAGGCCCATTGGGGTGGTGAAGGCCGTCTTCTCCCGATCTTCTTCTGCTACAGATACTTGCCAGTAGCCACTAGTAAGATCTAGGGTAGAAAAGTAGTTAGAGGCTTTCAAGGCAGCGAGGGATTCCTCTATCCTTGGCAAAGGGTAGGCATCCTTGTGTGTTATCTGATTTATCCGTCTGTAATCCACACACATCCTCATCGTGCCATCCTTCTTTCTTACCAGGACCAGGGGAGCCGCCCAGGGGCTACAACTGTCCCTTATGACGCCTGCCTCCTTCATGTCCTTCAGCATGTCCTTTGTGCGCTGGTAATGGGCTGGTGGAATAGGCCTATGTCTTTCCTTAATGGGAGGATGACTGCCTGTGGGTATGTGATGTTGCACCCCTTTGATCCTACCAAAGTCTAGTGGGTTCTTACTAAAGACCTGCTCGTATTCCTGCACGACCCTGTAAACCCCATGTTTCTGGTAGTCGGGTGTAGAGTCAGTCCCCACGTGTAGTTTCTGGCACCAGTCCTCTAACTGCTTTTGGGAGGTCTCGTCCTCTGTTGAGTCAGCTTGTGTCAGGGGACCTACAGGTGTTATGGCGTCATCTGAGCATGTAAACAGTTTGGCTATGGTAGCGTACCTTGGTAGTCTGGCTTCCTCCTCCCCACAGTTCAACACTCGTACAGGCACTCGTCCCTTGTGTACATCAACTACCCCCCTGGCTGTCAGAATCGTGGGCCAGTGGTCTGAATGAGTGGGCTCTAGTACAGCCTGGTAATCTTGTCCTCTGAGACCTACCGCTGCTCTACACCACATCATCATTTCACTCCGTGGGGGTATCACAATGGGGTTAGCATCCATCACCCGTACACTACCAATCTCACCGCCAGTCTGTTTTACCTGTTGCTTCCTCAGAATGATTCGGATCTCCTTTTGCAAGGCTCTTTGCGACCTGCCCTCAGCACCTTCAACAATCTGGTGAAGCAACAACAACACTTCCCCTAGGCAATTTTCTATGACATTAGTGCCTAAAATCATTTGCGGGTTCCTTTCTCTAATATCAGTGTCCACAACAATCAGTCCTTGTCCCTTCATTTCCTGCCTTCCCACCTTTATGGTTACCTCTTTGACCCCGATCTGGTCTATAGGTTGTCCGTTGGCAGCATAGATGGTGAGGGAGGGGTCCGGTGGTCGGAGATCGTCGTCCGACCAAAACCTACGATAAAGGACATACGGGATCGTGGTGACCTGAGAGCCGGTGTCCAATAATGCCGGGGTAGGGATCCCGTCCAGGACAATGGACAGGACAGGACGTCCACCCACGTACTGATCACAGCAGCGACCTGGGCCTGATCTTCTTAATCCTGAGGACTGGCCCCCGGCCCCAGGTTTGGCTCGTTTAAAGGACAGGCCCTTGCATAGTGTCCTGCCTCCTGGCAACGACGACAGATGGGTTGTCCAGATGAGTCATAGCGATCACTGCTCCTGCCTCGGGTTGTAGGACCTCTTCTCCTCCGCATCCAAGGGACGTCCTCTGGGCTGTCAGCTAGCAGGATCCGATGAGGGACTTTGGTTTCTGAGGGCAACTGCATTGCTTTCAGGATTTGTGCGACATCCTTAGTGAGCTGTTGCACCTGGGAGGATAGTGTATTTATAGTCTCTGCTGACGCGTTGAGTCCTTTTGTAGTTATCAGGGTCTGCGAGGAGGATTCCGCTCCTGCAGCCGTGGAACTGGCAGGCCATGCTGGTGCGACGGGGTCTGTGTCCACAGGAGGTTGGAGTGCTTTCACTGCCCTGTCTTTCAGAATGGCAAAGTCCACGTCAGGGTGTTCCAGGGACCACAGCTTCATCTGCTTCCCATCCTCAGGAGAGCGCAGGCCCCGCAAGAATTGTTCCTTCATCATCCGGTTTCCTTCCTGATCACTGACAGGGTCCACCAGCTTGAGAGCCCGTAATGCAGCCTGCAGCCTGAGGGCATAGTCTCTTATACTATCTTGGGGCTTCTGACGGCAGTTATAGAAGTCCGTCCTCAGCTCTCCCTCTGTGCGGTGTTCAAAAGCAGCTGCTAGTTTGGCAAAGATGGTCTCAACAGAGCCCCGATCATCATTGGTCCAGGACTCAGCCTCCAATTCTGCTGCTTCAGTCAATTGTCCCAGCACCACAGCGGCCCTCTGCTTACCAGTCATCGCGTGCATGTCTAGCAGGGTGTTGATCTTCTTCTTAAACCCGGTCAGCGTGTCTATTTTACCGGCGTATTGGGGCAGCCATTGCGCTCCTGGGACATACAGCAAGGAAACTGGCATTATGGGGGAGATTTCGGCCGGCGCAGCTGCGACCGCGGCACCGGCACCAGGCGCTGCTGCGTCTAGCGCGACGGGGGCTGGCCTCGCTTGGGCTGCGTCGCCCTGACCAGGGGCATTACCTCCTGCAGCGTCCATTTTTCTTCAAAAATCTGCGCGCTCCCTTTCCACTTCCTGGGTCAGTACGCTCTCCGAATTGTGGGGGTTCTGGGGCGGCCACACCTCTTCGTGGGCGGTGCTCTTCTCCCTCGCGCGGGCTGCAGCGCGCGCTTTTGAAGATGGCAATATGGCGGCAGTTCAATTTTTGCGGTCGGACCTCTGAGGCACACGGTCACCTGTCTGAACAGGTCTAGTCCTAATCCTGTTCGTGACGCCAGAAGTTGTGAAGCCCCGCTAGTATGTGTCGGTGCAGTACCTTCAGGGACTCCACGTGGATGGAACAGTCTGGTCACAGGTAGGGAACCTTCTTTTAGGATTGTCGTGACGCCACTCTCAGTATTGCGGTCAGCGGGGACCGCCACTGCAGATTAAGGGATGCCTGGGGCTGATGGTGGGTGCAGTCAGTATATTAGCCCCCTGAGAGTGAGGCAAGCCCCAGGCCCCGGTGTATGTGTGTGGGACCACAGGTCGCAGAATGACTCAAACACAGTCCAAGAAGTCTTTCAACGTGTTTACTCACTGTTTGGAGGTCACGGTGAGATGCCCGGGCGACACTGTGATAACCAGGTTGAACCAGGAATTCCAGGAGGCCGTTCTGAGGGTAGCTGTCCACTCGCCTTCCTTGCACTCTTTCTGTTTTAGGAGGATCCTTTGCTTGAAGCGTGGTAGGACCCCTCCAGGGAAGCTGTTACCACCCTGCTCCCCTCTCTCTGGCTCGTCTGCCGGCAGCGTGGCCTTGGTGGGATGGCTTCTGGCCCTGTCCCCTTATGGGCCTGGTGATTGCTGCTTGGCTCCAGCTCTGTGTAGTCGTGGTGAGGGCATGAAGTACCCCCCCCCACCTGTAGGTTAAGCAGCTCTGGATGATCTGCTGCCTGTACTGGGGACCTAGTTCCCCTTGTGTGCTCGGATACCGGGATCTCCGTACTCAGCCACCCTTCTCTCTGGATGATTTTCAGGCCGACCCACGGTACTCCTTTCTCCCCCGCTTTCAGCTACTGCACTCCTCAGGACCTGTCTGACACGAGAGCTCCTCTGCTCCCTTCCACACACTTCAACTTCTTCCTCCAGACTCCCTCTTTTCTCTCTCTCTTCCTCTCTGCCCTGCTTCCTAGCAACCAGCCCCTGAACACACCCCCAGCTGGGAATTGAAAGTTAACTCCTTCTGGCTACTCAAGGGTCCCCTCTGGTAATGTGGGAGGCCTGGTCACTATATGTTTGTGTGTGCACCTCATCCTGGCCTTTGGAGATTACCTGGAAGCATTGTCCCCGCATGGGTGCAATACTCTGTGGTGCCTGACCAAGTCAGGGGCGCCACATTTACAGTGAAAATTTCCCTGAATGGCTGTGAAATCGACTTTTACAAGCTGTCTAGCTTACCTTTAAAAAGTCCTCAATTCAATGCTCCCCCTTAGCATGGAGCCACACGGCCCCCTTAGACCGCTATAAAACATATGTCACGTGCAGGAGATGAGAAGCGATTTCCCCGCGGAGTGATGTCACTGTTGAAATCGTATACAAAGATGCATAACGTGCATGAGGTTTTATGGTGGCAGTCTTTTAAAGGGAATCTGTCAGCAGGTTTTTGCTAAGTAATTTGAGAGCAGCATGATGTAGGGGCTGAGACAATGAATCCAGCAGTGTGTCACTTACTAGGCTGTGTATTGCTGTTGTTTCAATAAAATCAGGACTAGGTGTGTCATGCCTCCTAGTAAATTGCCCTATGTAACGTCGCCCCCACAAATGATTGGCAGCCTTCTGCCTATGCACAGGAAAAGCTGCCAATCAGTGGTGTGGGCGAGGTTATACAGGGCTCAGCATTCAGAGCACTGTTAGACCTGTAGTGGTGATTATATCACAACTTCTACAGTACCGTATTTTTCGGATTATAAAACACACTTTTCCTACCAAAAATGTGAGAGGAAAATGAAGGGTGCATCTTATAATCCAAATGTAGCTTACCAATAGCTGGTGGAGAGGGGTCACTGGAGGCAGGGGCAATGCTGAGGGCTGCGGGTGATGTGCTGCAGGCTGCTGTGCTGCAGGCTGCTGTGCTGTGGTTGGTGAGGCAAGGCCATCCTAAAAAAGTCGGCGGTGCAGGCTTCAAATAATGGTGCCTGGAGTTGGCGCATGTGCAGATGGAGCTCTTGGCTCAAGATCTCATCTGCACACAAGCAGGTCAGCCAGCTCCGATGCCCCCGAGGCGAACAGAAGATGGCTGGGGAAAGATGATGGGGGTAGTAGTGAGGTGAATGTCGTGACGCCACCTGTGGTATGCGGCCAGGGAATGGGCCTCCGTTGCTCTCGCTGTCCTCCAGGGCAGATGGTGGTAGCAGCTGTGGATGATATCGCTCCCCACAGGTGGAGTGGGCCCTGGAGAGGATGATGAGGGGAGTAGTAATGGCGGGCACCAAAGCACGAAGTGGCAGTGCTGGTAATGAGGAGACAGAGTCTATGGCTGTAGTTCCTGGTTGTTTACTCACTTTTAGTGATGTGCCGCTCACCCAGGTAATACCAGTCACTTGCTATGAAGGGTTCCGTCGAACCCGAACTTGTTAGAGATCAGTCCGGTTTGGTGTTCGGTGGTTTTCTCCTTTTAGTGCCTGTCTGTGGATCCCCTGGCTTGAAGCTACGAAGGGACCCTGGGCTTCATGATTAGAACTCTTGTCCCTATATGCAGGTGCCGCGGTTCTGATTTGGGGTCTGGCATTGTCCTAGGCCCAGGATTCTATATGGAATTGTGCTCTAGGGCGTTTTGTGGTCAGGAAAGCTTGAAACTTTCCCCGTCCAGGCAGATTCTGGAAAACCAACGTGGAGTATGATCTTCCCTAGGGTCCTGCCGCCCTGTGTAGTGTCGATTCCGTGGGGAGCAGGTTCACTTTCCCCACGGTAATTGTGTGAACTTCTCCTCCTTCCCATCGGAGCACCTGTAAGATTCGCCTGCTCCATTCTTCTCCTGCTGAACTCCCTAACTGTTGTGTTGGCTCCTGACTCCCCCTGCTAGCTGCACCTCCTCCCTCCTACTTCCCTTTTATTACCCGACCCTAGCCCAGTCTCCAGTGGGAACAGGGCAACCTGGTGTGTATTTGAGTGTGTAAGTGGTGAAACCGGGACTGACCTCCTCAGGATCCGGGTTTAGCATTACACCCAAATTTAGGTGCAATACTCTGTGTGGACTGAAGCCTCAGGGGCGCCACACGTGCACAGTTGAGATCCCAGATTGGCATTGAACCAATGGCTGAATCTGCGCATGCACCGATTCCAAGCTCCATTTCTTTGAAGCCTGCACCGCCGACAGTTTCTGGATTTTGCCTGCCTCACAGCGCCTGCAGCAAGCATCTGGGAAACCCGCCACATCGCCTGCAGTATCGCCCTACTCCAGCACCGCCCCTGCCTGCTGTGACCCTAGGACAACACCTTTTTCTCTAAATTTGGGGTGCGTCTTATATTCCAGTGCATCTCATAAACCAAAAATACGGTAATTGATACATCGCTGGAATCAAGGTCTCCACTTCTACATCAGGAGAGGTAGCAAAAACCTGCTGACAGATTCCCTTTAAAGGTTGCTAACGTATAGACAGTAGCAAAGGGAGTAACCTAATTGCCGGAGCAGACTACACTCAAGGTTGGTTTCTAGTCTGCAACCATTGAGTTACATTGATCTGTTTTAGAATTGTAGACACTAGATAAATGACAATAAATATGTCCATAACCTTTAACCCCTGTTGGAACTCCTGGTGTTTCCTCTGCATCGTCATACAAACGAGGATGAAATGTGAGTTGGAGGCAAGGATCCATGTACCAGAGAACTCAGCGTTCAGCTCACACCACGTTTTTTTTTTAGCTAAATGTCTTTTTTTATGAGCAACTATATGCTAAATAATTAGGACTATTTAGTGTTTAAAAATAAATATACTTTATACATAGTGTAAATGTTTTTTCTATATATTGAATAATCAGGTATCCATTTCACCGCAACACAAAAGTAACCATTCCGGTTGGCAATCGAGTCAGAAAGCTATCGGTACATCACAGCATAATTGTTACATTGTATATCTCCTATGTGTCTTACTGTGGAAATCGTGGTGCAAACATAGCCTACTCTATCCTCTAAACTGTAAATTGCAACTTTTTCTACGTAAATATAGAAGTATACGAGCACTATGGTCCTGATTCGCCAAGACCGGCAGTTTTCCTACTGGTCGTTATGAGGTGGTGTGCTGGAGTTTGACCCTCTTGAGTCATGAGGAGGTGAACGGTCTCTCCATGAATCAGGAGCGTCTGATGGGTTGCACCATGCCAGGGACTGGAGGGAGATTTCTAGAGTAAGGTACATCATAGCTTGTCATGGATTAGATAAGTTGTGGCAACACTCCCCCATCCTGCCCCAATGCCACCCATTTTGGCAAAGTTGGGAGAAACTGGCATGAAGATGCCAAAAGTCACAAAATTTGGGCGAAATTTCGAGATGAGCCAAAAGTTTGTGGCATAAAAGCTTTGATGAATCGGGGACTATGTATGTAATGGGTGCTATATCTTGTAAGGCCAGTTACTCTCGTCTGACTCACGGTTCTTCTACAGACTATGATGGTATGTCTCTTGATCCGATCTCAACTGCCTCGTAGGCTGTTGGGTATCCACTGCCAAACAAAACATCATGGTTCATACTCGTACCGTAAAAGTTGGACAAGTGAAACCGCCTGTACAGGGGTTTTTAAGATTTATTCCGTGGCACACATGTCATTGGTGCAACAGGGCCATTTCCACCTCCAAAGCAGGTGCAATTTAGCATTTTTATGAGTTCTTGGGCTGCAAAGGGCCCATATACTGTTCTTGCACAGGGACCATTTTCTATCTGTCTCCATCAGTGGATTGATTAAAAGGGAATTAAATCTAATAGGTAATAGCGACTAGATCAGCCAAACTTTGACCCCAGTTTTGTTGCCCAGAGTACTTGTCTCCCCCATTTGAGTGGCTTAGCAGTTGCACAAGTGTACTACAGCTATATTCACAGTCTATGTGACTGATGGAGAAGCCAACTACAGTGCTTGGCTGTCTCTCTCTAACCATCCTCGTGAGATTGAATAGAGCGGCTGTGCACAGCCCGATGCTTTATTACAGAAGAGGACAGAAGTCTGGTGTGGTGGAAGTCTCAGACACCTGTACAGCTGGATCCAGTGCTGCAGTTCAGCCCCATTTACATCAATGGTGTTGAGTAGTGATGAGCGGGCACTACCATGCTCAGGAGCTTGGTACTCATAACAAGCAGTTGAATGCTCGTATAGGTGTGACTACAGTACCCGAGTATAATGAAATTCAATGGGGGACTCAAGCATTTTTCTAGATCTTCAGGAACAATGCTCCAGTTTCTCGTTGACGTCCATTATACTTGGTACAGGAGTCACTCCCATCCAAGCGTCCAACTGCTAGTTACAAGTACCGAGCCCATGAGAATGGCAGTGCCCGCTCATCACTAGTTACGAGTATTGAGCACCCGAGCATGGTAGTGCCCGCTCATTACTAGTTACAAGTACCGAGCCCATGAGAATGGCAGTGCCCGCTCATCACTAGTTACGAGTATTGAGCACCCGAGCATGGTAGTGCCCGCTCATTACTAGTTACGAGTATTGAGCACCCGAGCATGGTAGTGCCCGCTCATCACTAGTTACAAGTACCGAGCCCATGAGAATGGCAGTGCCCGCTCATCACTAGTTACGAGTATTGAGCACCCGAGCATGGTAGTGCCCGCTCATTACTAGTTACGAGTATTGAGCAGCCGAGCATGGTAGTGCCCGCTCATCACTAGTTACGAGTATTGAGCACCCAAGCATGGTAGTGCCCGCTCATCACTAGTTATGAGTACAGAGCCCTCGAGCATGGTAGTGCTCACTCATCACTAGTTATTATTAGTACCAAGCACCCGAGCATGGTAGTGTCCACTCATCACGAGTTATGAGTACTGAGCACCCGAACATGGTAGTGCTCGCTCATTACTAATGTTGAGCACTGGCTGAGCTATGGTGACAAGACACAGCCATATTGACTGGAGTGCTATCTCCGGTGAATGCCACCAATCACACATTGTGGCCTTAAATCACAGAGGAAATCTATAAAGCACTAAAAAAAAATCATCACTAGAAAATGACCAAGTTATGCTACCGCATAATAACCAAGCACAAGTTAGAAAAATGCGGGGTGGTGTAATATAACCTCATGTATTCTTTAATTTCTGAATATAGTTTGGGCTTGAATTCTGGATTAGAGCTGAATTATACATCTGTGCTTATCTTTCTTCCTATCTAGAGTATCCTGCAAAAGTTTTAGGCACATTGTTTATGAAGGAACTGACAACTTACAAAACTACCCACAGATCTTCTGTAGATGTAGACTTCTGTGTTCAGTCTTGCCCTGGTGTAGGACCTATGGCATGAAACTGTTTTCCTAAATCCCACCTTTGTAGCAGTCTTGTTCTTCCTAACCCAGGTAGAAGTCTCCTACACAGTTTCACTCTTTCAGTGTTATCCGGACCAGGACTATTTTATTTTTTTACTATGGGCCTTAAGCGGGCTTTACACACAACGACATCGCTAGCGATGTC
The DNA here is from genome assembly GCF_048569485.1 of Anomaloglossus baeobatrachus. NCBI lineage: Eukaryota > Metazoa > Chordata > Amphibia > Anura > Aromobatidae > Anomaloglossus > Anomaloglossus baeobatrachus. The sequence continues at coordinate 67,636,089 of NC_134360.1, forward strand.
GCTGGTGAAAGCACCCGCCCCCGTCGGTTGTGCTTCACGGGCAAATCGCTGCCCGTGGCGCACAGCATCGCTAGGACCCGTCACACTACTTACCTGCCTAGCAACGTCGCTGTGGACGGCGAACCGCCTCCTTTCTAAGGGGGCGGTTCGATCGGCGTCAAAACGGCGTCACTAAGCGGCCGCCCAATAGAAGCGGAGGGGCGGAGATGAGCGGGCTGAACATACCGCCCACCTCCTTCCTTCCTCATTGTGGACGGCCGCAGGTACGATGATGTTCCTCATTCCTGCGATGTCACACGTAGCGATGTGTGCTGCCGCAGGAACAACGCACACCCTGCGTCCTGCAACAGCAGCGATAATCAGGATTAGAACGACTGGTCAATGATCAATGATTAGGTGAGTAATTTTGATCGTTAACGGTCGTTCGTGCATTTCACACGCAACGACGTCGCTAACGAGGCCGGATGTGCGCCACCAATTCCGTGACCCCAACGACATCTCGTTAGCGATGTCGTTGCGTGTAAAGCCCGCTTTAGAACCAACAGGCAAGTACTTGCTAACTTCCTGCCTGTTCTCCCTGGTGCTGGGTCAGAGCAGCGCCAGCGATTTTGCTGCTTCATGTCAACAGAACAGCTCTTTCTCTTCTGCTCTGTTGATGGGGCATGACTGCAAATGTCATGATGTTTGACAGCTGGCTCCTCGCAGTTAGCCAGCTTACACCCTGCTATTAATCAGCATCCTCATCAGAAGATACGCCCCATCAGTAGAGGGGAAGTGAGGGAAAAGAATCGGCAGCAGGACTGGTCTCTGTACCGTCAGAGATCAGCACCAGGCAGGACTGGCAGATAGTTTGTAACTACCTACCTGTTTGTATTTAGGCCCATAGTAAAAAAAAAAATATAAGAACAATGGCAAAATGATAAGAGATACTGACACATTTCTGACCATTACGGTCCTTATTCATAGTGGACTATATTGTCAGAAACGCATCAGCCCTTCTTATGTTTCAGTCTGGAGAAGAAAAAAAACAGGGACTGACACGTTTCTAACCATTACGGTCCTTATTCATAGTAGACTATTTTGTCAAAAAAGTTTCAGACCTCGTTATGTTTCAGTTTGGAGAAAAAAAAACATAACTGGGGGCTGACACCTTTCCAACATTACAGTCCTTATTTATAGTGCAGTAAAGAGTCAGAAACGCGTCAGCCCTTATGTTTCAGTTTGAAGAAAAAAAAACATAACAGGGACTGACACGTTTTTGACCATTATCGTCCTAATTCATAGTGGACTATATTGTCAAAAACGCGTCAGCCCTTGTTATGTTTCAGATAAGATAAAAAAAAAAGCATAACAGGGACTGACATGTTTCTGACTATTATCGTCCTTATATATAATGGACTATTTTGTCAGAAATGCATCAGCCCTTGTTATGTTTCAGTTTGGAGGAAAAAAAGATAACAGGAACTGACACATTTCTGACCATTATGGTCCTTATTCATAGTGGACTATATTGTCAAAAACGCGTCAGACCTTATATTTCAGTTTGGAGAAAAAAAATAACAAGGACTGACACATTGCTGACCATTACGGTCCTTAGTCATAGTGGACTATATTGTCAGAAACGTGTCAGCCCTTGTTATGTTTCAGTTCGTAGAAAAAAAAACATAATAGTGACTGACACATTTCTGACCATTTTGGTCCTTATTTATAGTGAACTATATTGTCAGAAACGCATCAGACCTTAAATATCAGTTTGGGGAAAAAAAATAACAAGGACTGACACATTTCTGACCATTACGGTTCTTATTCATAGTGGAGTGTATTGTCATAAACGCGTCAGCCCTTGTTATGTTTCAGTTTGGAGAAAGAAAAAAAACATAACAGGCACTGACGCGTTTCTGTCCATAATATCCTTATTTATATTTGATTGATTGATTGACCAGGGTTAGATAATTCTATTTTTCTGTAACTAGTTCTCTTCCGCCAAATACTAACAACCCCCTTTCTTACTTCCAGACATGATCATAATATTTTATGGCGGTTTTATTCCAACCAACAGTAAAGCGCATCTTGAAAAATAATGCACACTTGGCAACTATGTATTGGGAGGATTTATAAGAAACAATTATGGCTATTGACGTATAGGAAATGTCATATAGAGTGATCTTTATGGAAAAGCAGTGAAATTTATAAGCAGTTACTTGGAGTTATAGGACATGATTAGGCGGGAAACATGACACACATGAAGAGGTTATATGATGCATGGAGCTGTAAGGAAGGGCTGTAAAGAGAGACAGGAATTATAGGCAGGAGGGGAATGTATCGGGATGTGTTCCTCCACTGGTTTGGTCTCTTCCGTCCTCCATTGCGCTCCGTGTCCGTGTTCTCTTCCTCTTATCTCCTTTTTGCTCTCATTTCGCAGCATATTCATCCCCTCTTCTTAGATTAGCTCTCCGCCTCTCCTTAAGATCCTCTCCTCATCCTGCCCTTGGTTTCAGACCGGAGATGAATTGAGCTGGGGACTAAGGGATAGATACTTTATTAAAAAAACAAATGCTCCCTGCTGTAAAATATTAACAGAGTCTTTTACTAAACTGACCCCCTGTGTCCTTCACAGACTCTCGATGCCTTCCTTTTCATAACCACCTGTCACATTCATACTGACATAATTAAGATGATCACTGGTCACCGAGCGTCTATAGGCTAGATACAGTTAAATTTTAATTTTATTTTCTTCGCATGTAAATGTGAATTCAAAGCCACGGGGCCTAAGAGCATGTAAGAAATGAGGCTAGATTTATCAGATTCTTACTATGTTATGCCTGTTGAGACAAAAGCATGAAAAAGAATCTTCTGTATTGTGCTTGGTCCCTATACCCCTCAATAGATAACAGTAATAATATATGTTCCCTGCAGATCATAGTACCACAGTATCCCCTAGTGGGCAAGAGCTTTGACACAAAAATAGACCCCCGTTTGGAACAGACTTTGGAGTCAATTGAGTTGATTTTCATATAGCCTAAAAACAGACGCGTAGATAAAAATTCTGGAGCACCATCATGAAGGTCTGAACTGAGTCTCCTTCATCTGTTTCCCTTCACTGAAGCTCCTTCATCTGTTTCCCTCCACTGAGGCTTCTTCATCTATTTCCCTGTACTGAGGCTCCTTCATCTGATTTCCTCCACTGAGGCTCCTTCATCTGATTTCCTCCACTGAGGCACCATCATCTGTTTCCCTCCACTAAGCCTCCTTCATCTGTTTCACTCCACTGATGCTCCTTCATCTGTTTCCTCCACTAAGGGCGGCTTTGCACACTACGACATCGCAGGTGCGATGTCGGTGGGGTCAAATTGAAAGTGACGCACATCCGGCATCGCATGCGACATCGCAGTGTGTAAAGCCTAGATGATACGATTTACGAGCGCAAAATCGTCGTAATCGTATCATCGCTGCAGCGTCGGCGTAATCCATAATTACGCTGACACGACGGTCCGATGTGGTTCCTCGTTCCTGCGGCAGCACACATCGCTGTGTGTGAAGTCGCAGGAGCGAGAAACATCTCCTACCGGCGTCACCGCGGCTTCCGTAGGATATGCGGAAGGAAGGAGGTGGGCAGGATGTTTACATCCTGCTCATCTCCGCCCCTCCGCCGCTATTGGTCGCCTGCCGTGTGACGTCGCTATGACGCCGTACGACCCGCCCCCTTAGGAAGGAGGGGCGACGGCCAGAGCGACGATCGCAGGGCGGGTGAGTGCGTGTGAAGCTGGCGTAGCGATAATTTTCGCTACGACAGCTATCACACAATATCGTACCTGCGACGGGGGCGGGGACTATCGCGTGCGACATCGCAGCATCGGCTTGCGATGTCGCAACGTGCAAAGCCCGCCTAAGGCTCCTTCATCTGTTTCCTCCACTGAGGCGCCATCATCTGATTCCCTCCACTAAGCCTCCTTCATCTGATTTCCTCCACTGAGGCTCCTTCATCTGATTTCCTCCACTGAGGCTCCTTCATCTGTTTCCTCCACTGAGGCTCCTTCATCTGTTTCCTCCACTGAGGCTCCTTCATCTGATTTCCTCCACTGAGGCTCCTTCATCTGATTTCCTCCACTGAGGCTCCTTCATCTGTTTCCTCCACTGAGGCTCCTTCATCTGTTTCCCTCCACTGAGGCTCCTTCATCTGTTTCCCTCCACTGAGGCTCCTTCATCTGTTTCCCTCCTGTAATTAAACATCCTATATAATTTTGGCAATAAGGATCATAGCTGGGCCCCCTCATCTAACCCCTTAGATGCTATGGACTGATTTCAACCTGGCATCTAATAGGAAAAACTGCCGCAATCAGAACTTGTTTCAATTGCACCAGTTACCAACGATTGAAAAAAGAAGGGATGTAGAGTTCCCCACTCATTTTTGATAACCTACAAAGGTAAAGCAGACATCTGCAGGCTGATATTATGAGGCTGAGAAGATCCATGGTTATCGTGCCCCTCTCAGCCTAAAAATAGCAGTCCGCAGCCGTCCCAGAAGGGGCACATTAAATAAGATGCTCCAGTTCTGGAGCTTTGCCTCAACTTTTCACAATTGCCTTAATGCATTGACAATTGGGGTATTTGTTTATGGGGTTGATGTCAGCTGTGTAACGTCAGCTGCCATAAAACCCCAGTGTTAGTAATGGAGAGGCGTCTATCAGACACCCCCATTGCCAATCCAGTAATAAAAAAAAAAAAACAAAGAAATACAAACATGAAAAAATTATTTATTTCAATATACACTTCCTCAAACTTCCCCTTGTTTACCATAAACAATTTCACTAATTTGCAACACACCAGAGCAATCTAATGGATGTGCCAATTCTGGGGCGGATGTGAGCTGGTATTTTTATCTGCTGGGAAGGCCCAACAACCATGGACCTTCCCAGCCTAAATAATATCAGATGCAGCCATCTGCTTTACCCTTTATGGTTATCAAAAAACATTGATTGTTTTTTTCCTATTAATTATTTATTTAAGGATTTTGGATAATAGCTGTAAAATCAAACAATCACATTTGTAGATCTTTAACACATACAAATCTTTAATTTCTTGAATGCATTCAATTCTGGTCTGTGACACACTGAAGGCACATGGATGTCACATGGAGGTCATCCGTGTGCTGACGTGTTTTCACAGACCCATAGACTTCTATTGGCCCTTGTCATCTATGCTGATGCTAAAAAATGGACATTTCTCCATGTGGATTACACAGATACAAGTGTGCTTCACACAGACACACAGTCCATGTGAAAACACAGAGGTATGAAAATTAACACAGATGTTAATGAGTATGTGTCTGAATGTGATTCCAAAACATGTGAACACAGACACCACAAGTACAGGAAACAGGGATGTGTGAAGGAGGCCTAAGGTTAAGCTATGAGCTGTTAAAATCCTCTCTCTATCCGGATTCATCACAAAATGGCAGCTGCATTCCTTGCCTCAGTTTTTATACAGGCTCTAAAAGCCTGATCGGCTGTGCTAGTTTATGTGATCTGAGGAAGACCCCCCCTCCAAGAGAATCATACTTACCAGACCCCGGACATCTGCGTCACTCCCAGGTCCTCCTGAGATCCACAGCGGGCGGTCATAGCAGTATGCTCCACAGCAGTCTTACTCTTCTTCTGGCCGGCACTCACACACACAAACATCAGATCGCACCATACTGCTTCTGGCTGGCAGCACTGTGGAATGCAAGGACCTGCAGTGGAATGCATCGAGGACCCGTGGTGGAATGTATCAATGCGTTCCACTGCTGGTCCTCAATGCATTTTACCACAAGTCCAGGTCCCCTGAGTAGAATGGTATCACCGTGTGTGTGTGTGTGTTCATTCCACCCCAGGACCTTGATGCTTTCCACCACAAGTCCTCGCGTTCCACAGTGTCCTGGTAGGGATTCTGGTGAGTATGTCTTCTCTCCTTTGGGGGGGTGTCTACTTTCTGTGTCCTGCAGTATTATTTAACTTTATTATTAAACCACAGCTAGGGCTTATTTTCGGGGTAGGGCTTATATTTAAGCTCTCCTCCGAAAAGGTCAAAAATTCCTGCTAGGGCTTAGTTTCGGGGTAAAGCTTATTTTCGGTGAAACACTGTACATAATGGGATGGATATGTTCACTTCCCACAGCTGTCTGATCAATATAGATGGACATTTGGGTGGACACAAACAGCTAAAGGAACAGAAAACAGTGAAATTAATTTTACCTCCAAAATCATAGATTATAGAAAGCTACTTATAGGGTTCACCCACACGAGCGTATAACTCGGACGATGGTTTACTAGATAGCCCTTGGGCCAGTGTTCTATATGGGGCAGTGCCGTCCATCCCTTTTTTCTCTTGCGTAGATAAAGAAATCCTCTCTCCTGATGATTGGATCCTTTACGACAGCTCCAGTGGGTGTCAGCTAAGCAATATTTTGTGGGGGTGGTAACACATATACGCATAATCATAGCAATTATCATGACCCAAACTATTCCAAGGATTAAGGATAATTGCTGACGAAGATGCATACATCATACATGGGAGCGAAATACCCTCCTTCTATGCCTCTTAAACTCCAAATTAATAAGATTTGTTTTACGAGCGCTCGGGAAATCAATACAGCACACAGCTTAATATGGTGTACTCAAAGAATTCCTCTTTATTAGTGCATGTGACCACTTTATATAGGGGCTCAGACAAAAGAGAAGTTCTCTCTGATGTATGCACCAATAAGAGCAGTAGGGGTGTGAACAGAAATGTGAGACTTCCCGCCCATCAGTGCTTAGCTGAACCCTATGACATCATTAGCTATAAGACAAGATGGACATTATAGGAACAAAATGGTCTCTATTCTCTGACATACATGAGCATTTTTGTTTGCTCGGCGGGGTTGCATTGTACTATGTGCTGCACATTAGTTACGATGGTGCAGATATCCAACTTATGGTCATAACAGTTTGGAAACTCGGCTATTGCTGGTCGACAGCATAGGAAAAGCGTAACATGTATACGCAGAGACTGGAACACCCTTAGGCATTAGTTATCCGCAACCCACTCGTAACATGTTCCCATCAACAGTCCACACTGTGTGTGTGTGTTTGTGTAAATCCCCAAGTTGTTTTTTTTAACTAGTTCATTCCTGGAGAAAATTCCAAGCAGCCATCATTTCCAGAACGCTGTCAAGAGGGAGGTTTGATCCGAAGAGAGAAAGCTCAATTTAACAAGTCAAGGATCTCGGGAGTGTAGGAGAGAGGAGGTGTTGCAATATAGTGGTTAAGGTGTTAATGTTTATTACAGATGTGTGTGGGTTTGATTCCTGCGGGTATCATTCCTGGTGATCTCAGATAAACCTCACTCCTTCACTTCTCCGAGTCCCTCGAGAGTGTTTATGATGATGTAACTTCTGGTTTATGCCCTAATAAGAAGGATCGCTGTAGGCTTGTCTGACGATTCCACTAAAGACAGGTGCACCGACATATTGCCACCGTCCGTACAGGGACATTTTAGCAAGCCATCAGCAATAGCTGAGGATGACTTGGCTAAACCTACTAATTCGAAGGGAGGGTTCCACCCATTTTTGCTAATTAAATATACAGTGGAAGCTTGGTTAATGAGAACAATCCGTTCTGAGTGTGTGCTTGTAAACCAAGTTACTCATTCAGCAAAGCAAGATTTCCCATAGGAAGTCATTGCAATGCAGACAATTCGTTCCACAACTTGTTAAATGTGCCACCCTGGTCCCCTATTGTACCATTCCACACACGTACAAACATACACAAACACACACAAACACGCACACACACATATTATGCTCACCTTACTTTCCGTTCCATCGCCGGTCTCCTGGATCTTGCAGTTCGCCGGTACAAGATGTGTATCGGGTTACCATCACGACGAGGTAGGAACATCCGCTGCCAGAGCGCTGACACAAAGGCAGGAGACGCTTGCCTCTGATTGGCCAGCGCACTGCCTTTGAGTAGCGGCTGACAGTGGAAGTTCCTCCATCGTCGCAATAGTTACCCGATACACATCCTGTACCGGAGAACTGCAAAATCCAGGAGACCGGCGATGGAACGGAAGGTACGGTGAGCGTAATATGTGTGTGCGTGCGTGTTTGTGTGTGTTTGTGTGTGTTTGTGCGGACTGCAAGAGCGGGTTAGAGCGCGGTGGATGTACGGAACCGGAAGTGTGCGCGGTGAGTATTTTGTTCGTACGGCAAAGCTTGCTCGTAAACTGAGTTATAAATTTACAGCAAGCTTTGCTCGTTAAGAAAAATACTTGCTAATTGGGTTACTCGTTAAGCGAGGTTCCCCTGTATGCAAAATTATATATCCTTCTTGCTGGGCAACTATATCAGATATTTGAGTTTGTACTAGTTATGAGCTATGCTGCAATGCCGGCACACCCACGGACAGGTGTGGCACCATTTCTTGAGAACATATACTTTGCACCATTGCACCTGCATTCTTTACCATCTAATATTTTATTATTATCATTATTTTTTATCTTCATTTCCTTCTTCATTTTTTTGCTAGTGGATGGTCTGTGCACCCATTTCTGCCATTGGGTCTGGTCCTTTTCTTCAACTCCAAGCAATCATTTTCTTCTAGTGATTTTGGACTTCCTAAATAGCTTCAATCTGTTCCCTTAAACATTAAAGGGGCGGTACAGCCAAAAATGTATAATTTATGCACAGGAGGAAAAAAAAGTCTAGTGAATGTGTTGACCTGTTTCTGTCCCTTCCATAGAGCAGAGATAGGACTCAATATTCTATAAATCCTCCTCCCCACAGTGGGGGTTCGAGTAGTGGGGTTCCCATCATCATTGGAACAAGTAAGAGAGCTTAAAGGGAACCTGTCATTAAATTCTTACAGTCCGGACCACGACAGCATGAATCCGAGCGGCTTCCCTGCCTCTATTCCCTAGACTGACAAAAAAAAGAGACAGTTGCACTCTGAAATAGTAAAGCATGAAAACCATGAATGTAAGAATATAGACATGCATTACTGCTAAGAAAATCTAAGAAAAAAATAGATAATTAGCATACAAAAATGACCATTTTTATATCTGCCCAGTAGCCACGTCAAGGCATAGCTCGTATACTGGCAACGTACTCTGAACTGAAGCCTCTCTGTGGGTTTAAAAACCTCCTGTGTATGGGCATGTAGGAACCTGCTCTAGGAAATAAAATCACCTATGGCTAATGGGGGAGGGGTGATTTTTATGGTACCCAGTATACAAGGTATGCCTTGACGTGGCCGCTGGGCAGATATAAAAATGGTCAGTTTTTGTATGCTATATATCTCAATTTTTTCTGACATATCCTTTAGCAGTAATGCATGCATATCTATATTCTTACATTCATGGCTTTCATGCTTTAGCATTTCAGAGGGCAACTGTCTATTTTTTGTCATTTTATGTCATGTTCAGTTATGTACCTGTCCACAGTGCAGTTTTGGGAGTACCATCAGTCTTTTTGTCTGTTCCCTAGACTGACAGGTCCCTCCCTATGTATTTTTAGGGCAAGTATAACAAAAAAAGAAAAAGGCATTTTTTTGTCTCCCCGAAACGCATAGACATTCTCTACTGGTTTTCATTATGGTTTTTAGTTTTTGTACCTTTGTTCAATAATGGAACTTTAATAAAGATGCAGTTTTAATCCAAGCATCTTCCCTGCCTCTCTTCCTTAGACTATAGACAAAAAGACTGACTGCACTCACCAAACTGAAGTGTGAACATGTGCATAACTGAACATGACATAAAATACAAAAAAATACAGTTTGCACTCTGATAATGCCAAAGTATGAAAACCATGATTGTGTGAATATAGACCTGCATTACTGATGGAAATCTAAGAAAAAATTAGATATTTAGCATATAGAAATGGCCATTTGTATATCTGCCCAGTTGCCACATCACAGCACATCTCGTAACTGGGTACCTACTCTATGCTGCAGCCTCTCTCTAGCTTAAAAACCTCCTGTGTATGGGCAAGTAGGAACCTGCTATATAGGATAAGATTACCTGTGGCAAGTGGGAGGGGTGCATGGTGAGAAGGTATGAACCTCTTAAATATAGACAAAAAGACTGACGGCACTCACCAAACTGAATTGTGAACAGGTGCATAACTAAACATGACATAAAATACAAAAAAAGACAGTTCCCTTAGCAGTAATGCAGGTCCATGTTCACACAATCATGGTTTCCATACTTTAGCATTATCAGAGTGCACACTGTCTTTTTTTTGTATCTCTTCCCTAGACTGACAGGTCTCTCCCTACATATGTTTAGTGCGAGTATAACAAAAGAGAAAAGGGCATTTGTTTGTGCTCGAAACGCGTAAACCTTTTTTACTGGTTTTCTTATGGTTTTTAGTTTTTATACCTTTTTTAGTGATGGAACAGTAATAAAAATGGAGTTTAAATTCCCTGACTCTTTTCCCTAGACTGAGCGGTCTCTCCCTATATATTTTTAGTGTGAGTATAATAAAAGACAAAAGGGCATTTGTTTGTGCCCAAAATGCGTAGACCTTGTCTATTGGTTTTCATTATGGTTTTTAGTTTTTGTAGCTTTTTTTTAATGATGGACTTTAATAAAGATGGAGTTTTAATCCGAGCATCTTCCCTGCCTCTCTTCCCTAGACTGACAGATCTCGAATTTTTAGAACAAGTATAACAAAAAAGAAAAAGGCTGCTTTGGTTTTTTTTGCGTTGAATGCGTAGACCTTGTCTACTGGTTTTCATTATGGTTTTTAGTTTTTGTAGCTTTTTTAATGATGTAACTTTAATAAAGATGGAGTTGTAACCAAGTGTCTTCCCTGCCTCTCTTCCCTAGACTGATAGGTCTCTCCTTATGTCTTTTTAGGGGCAAGTATAACAAAAGAGAAAAAGGCATTTTTTTTTTTGCCCAAAACGCGTAGAACTTATCTATTAGTTTTCATTATGGTTTTTAGTTTGTGTACCTTTTTTTAATAATGAAACTTTAATAAAGATGGAGTTTTAACCCTTAGATCCCTGCAGCTGCTGGGTTCCTTCTCATTCCTGGTTTCATTTTTAGAGCGAGACCTGTCACTCAGCTTGAGTGAGGTGGGGCTTAGCCTTCTGGGGGCTACACCGGACCAGTCAAGTCTCCCCCTATATTTCAAAGACGGCTTTTCAAGCAAAGTTTTTTCTGATACAGAGTAAAATATACCTGGCTGAAATCATGCAGCCGGACTCTGATTTATAATGCCATATATAAAAGATAGGGTCCAGCTCCTGAAAATATAAGTGGGTGCTAGGAGGAAAAAAATCAGTAATCATAAAGTGTAACTCCAGTATTCAAGAAACAACAAAGGATCAAATAGAATTTTTTTTATTTTTATTTTTGATTTGTTGCAAATAGGGGTGCACCTCAACCTATGAAAAATGACGTTTCGCCTTCTAGGAAGCCTTCATCAGGGTTTTGCGTATAAAACGTTGAGGGTTTAGGGGAAAAAAATCTACAATATCAGACAATACTCAGGGTGTCTGCAGTATGGGTAAGGTGCCTGAGAATGCAGACACAAATGATATGTCAGGTTAGAGAGGTGAGAATGCAGAGAATAAAGGAGCAGTGCGCCTTAGTGAGTCCACTGGTGTTTATGGACAAAGTCGCAGGCAGTGGTGGCAGTGATAGCTTCGGCAGCTCTGATTCATAATGCAACATAAGAGCTGCAATACCCCTTTAAGGCTTGGGCTATGTAATAAACATCTAGATTTCATATATTAGGCTGTGTTTTTTTTTATATATATATATATATATATATATATATATATATATATACATAAAAGTTTGGACACACCTTCTCATTCAATGAGTTTTCTTTATTTTCATGACTCTGAAAATTGTAGATTCACATTGAAGGCATCAAAACTATGAATTAACACATGTGGAATGAAATACTTAAAAAAGTGTGAAACAACTGAAAATATGTCTTATATTCTAGGTTCTTCAAAGTAGCCACCTTTTGCTTTCATTACTGAGTTGCACACTTTTGGCATTCTCTTGATGAGCTTCAAGAGGTAGTCACCAGAAATGGTTTTCCAACAGTCTTGAAAGAGTTCCCAGAGATGCTTAGCACTTGTTGGCCCATTTGCCTTCACTCTGCGGTCCAGCTCACCCCAAACCATCTCAATTGTGTTCAGGTCTGGTGACTGTGGAGACCAGGTCATCTGGCATAGCACCCCATCACTCTCCTTCTTAGTCAAATAGCCCTTACACAGCCTGGAGGTGTGTTTGGGGTCATTGTCCTGTTGAAAAATAAATGATGGTCCAACTAAACGCAAACCGGATGGAATAGCATGCCGCTGCAAGATGCTGTGGTAGGCATGCTGGTTCTGTATGCCTTCAATTTTGAATAAATCCTCAACAGTGTCACCAGCAAAGCGCACCCACACCGTCACACATCCTCCTCCATGCTTCATGGTGGGAACTAGCCATGTAGAGTCCATCCGGTCACCTTTTCTACAAAGACACTGTGGTTGGATCCAAAGATCTCAAATTTGGACTCATCAGACCAAAGCACAGATTTCCACTGGTCTAATGTTCATTCCTTGTGTTCTTTAGCCCAAACAAGTCTCCTCTTCTTGTTGCCTGTCCTTAGCAGTGGTTTCCTAGCAGCTATTTTACCATGAAGGCCTCCTGCACAAAGTCTTCTCTTAACAGTTGTTCTAGAGATGAGAAGGTGTGTCCAAACTTTTGGTCTGTACTGTGTATAATATATATATATATATATATATATATATATATATATATATATAAAATATACACAGTGAGCATCTCAGTCTAGAGTATAATTTTTATAAATCAATGCAAAAAAAAAAAGAAGCTAAATCTGCTTTAGTTGTTCATAATGAATAAAACAAGAAATGAGACCGGCGGATCTGCAGCGACCATTTTATTCTTGTATATTCTTTATTCTTGTATACGTGGCATTTTAGCGTGGAGAGATTTTACACTGGTTATGTCAAGGCTTATTATAAATGCATAAGGCTGTTTTAGTATTCCGCCTCTCACTTCTTTTTTTTTTCCTCCTTGCCACTTTCTTAGTGCCAAGTCACTATCTCCGCACAGCTCCCCTCAGCCCGCCGTTACATTCCACTTGCTTTTCCTTCCAATTTACACTGTGTAAGTGGACAGAACACACAACAGCCATCTTTTTGGGTTAGATCAGCTATCCTGATATGTCTTATTTTGGTAAACACCAAAATTACCCATAAAATAATAATTTTGGAAAAAATATTTTTAGAACATTGTGTTGTGTATCATTCCTATGGGAAATTTATAAATACCCTGTTTCCCCGAAAATAAGACCTACCCCAAAAATAGCATGGTTTTATAAAATTTTTGGAGTAGGCTAGAAATATAAGCCCTACTCCAAAAATATGCCCTAGTTACAGTCAGGGCGGGCGTTAGGGTGGAGTCAAACTGCACAATTTCTCAGGGCCCCACTCTCTTACGGACCCCAGCAGTTGTATTCTAAGGTTAAGATTGTTTAAGGACCTTTGATGACTTCACAGTCATGTGACACGATGTAATCAAAGGTCTCAATTACAGGTGAGTAGAAGAACTGAACAGGAGACAGGCTGCTATGTAGGACTGGGATTAGGAGAAAGGAGAGCAAATTGGGCAATTTCACATGGCCCCCAGCATTTATATCCTGATGACAACACTGCCTCAGGACCTTTGTGACATCACCATCATGTGACTAGGTTGTCACCAAAAGGTCCCTTAATTGCAGGAGTCTAAGGCTGAAGAAGAAAAAAATAATATAAGACACTATCTTATTTTTGGGTAAACATGGTAAATTGGCGTCCGGGGGTTACCATTCCCACTCATGAAGGGTATATTCCTAAACACTGTGAGACTGTCCAGTTGGCACTGAAGATCACACCCTAAGAAGAAATGAACGCATATCTCTCAACATATTCATGCATTTTCATAATAGAGGAATAACAAAGATTTCAGAAATGTGGTTTCAGATTTGTGGAAACATATAGCTGACAGGTCCTCTTTAGGTTCTGACGACCCTTCCAACCCTTTCTCTAAATTCAGTGTTAAAAAACCTATTTATTCTACTACAAAAAAATATCTATGGTTTTTGGGCTGGATTTACTGCGGATTTCAGCTTTCAGCAGAATCATCAGTACTTGGAGGATTGCGATAAAGCACTGACACAAACTACAAGATACAACAAAGACATCATATAGTACAATATATAGTACTGGAAATGGAAACTGAAAGTGGAAAAACCATAAAGGGGGTAAAACCTAAAAAAGAAGTGAGTTTCCAATTAAGTGTGCATTCAGATGTCCATAAAAATCGGTCCAAGATGAGACCACAATGCTAGAACTGGCTGTGGGTCTCCTGCCCCAGGCGTGACAGCAGAATATATACAGTGTTTCCCTGAAAATTAGACATTGCTTTCTAGTATTTTTTGCTCCGTTAATTGTGCTAGGGCTTATTTTCAGGGTACGGCTTTTTTTTGGGGAAACATGGGTTGGGGTAAGTTTACCCCCAAAAGAAGGTCAACACCCCCCAAGAAAAATCCCACTTATCAGACCCTGGACATCTGCATCGCAGGTTCTCGATACATTCCACCACAGGTCCTCGATGCAATCCACAGCAGGTCCTCTCGTAAGCAGTTTGTTATATTTTACAGTGTAAAATTTGTACAACATTTTCAGAGATCCTGTGACCAGGTGAAAAGTGGACAATTTTTGTTCATATTTAATTCTTGCTGCTCCCTTGATTATTCATTTTTTTTTTGCTTGTTTATTATTCTTAGAATCCTGTGAGCATCCTTGTTAAAGACCATAAAAATTACCATAGCACTAGGTAAAATTCCCAAATCTCTGGATCCGTATGGCGGATTAAAAAAAAAGGGGGGGGGGGGGAACTACTCATGGGAGCAGAGGGAATAAAATAAGAGCAAAACCTGGACTCTTTTGACCTGGTCATTATTGACAGGTCCTCTTTAATCTCATCCAGGAAGGTCAGGGCAGTCTGTCCATAATAAGGCCTTTTCTTGGCAGTAAATATAAATTGGCACAATCTGCTGTCAGATACTTGATGTGTGAAAATAGTTCCTTTGTTCTTTTTGGATATGTGATTGAATAGTCTTTTTAAGAAGGTCAGGATATCTCAATTTCCACCTTTTCTTTAAAGATATTCCTATCTTGTAATATAATTACATATTTCTAGAATATACCGAATCTTATAATTGCTGACGATTTGACTCCTACGTCCGCTGATCCTGAGAATGAAATGGACTAAGGCTCCTTTGATGTTTTACCAGCTTTCAGTAGAATAGTCAGCACTCAGACATTGCTTGGAAATGATCAGTTGTACTTGGGACATACAGCAACCATCTACGACATCAATATGTAGGATTCCAGGAGATACTGACAGTAACAAAACAAAATCAAGAGGTCACACAGTTTAGTATAAACTTTAACATTTAGGCTATGTGCGCACTTACCGGATTTTTCGCGGATTTTGCCGCGGATTTGCTGCATGTTTCGCTGCAGAAAATGTTCATAACATCTCTGCAGTGAATCACCAGCAAATCCTATGGAGAAAAAAAATCCTGTGCGCACTAGGCGGAATTTGACAGCTGCATGTTTTGCTGCTGGAATCCCGCAGCAAAAACAAGTGCATGTCACTTCTTTTCCGCACATCGCTGCGGGATTTCTCTCCATTGACTCAATGTTAATCAAGAAATCCCGCAGGGAATAACGCAGGCAGCAAATTCTGTGCGGTTCACTGCGTTTTCCTGCGTTATTCCCTGCGGTATTTTGCGGTTTACCTCCGGTAATGTGCATCACTTGCTTGCGGTTTTGCAGGGAAGTGATGTCATTATGACTCGCCCACCCCAGGGCTATGGGACACCCGGTGCCGGGCCGGACTAGTCCGGTGGTAGTCAGTGGTGGCTGGGCCCGGCTCCGTGGCCCTGGTGGGTGTCAGTTGAATATGTGGCTTGCTTGTTAATGGTTGTGTTCGTGACGCCACCTGTGGCATGCGGCTATTAAGCCGCCGCTGCTGTGTGAGGCCTCCGGGGTGATGATATAGCAGCAATGGTGGTACTGCTCCCCACAGGTGGAGCGGAGCCCCGGGGACACTGTTAGTGCTTGTGAAAGTCTATGGTGCTGTGTGACTAACACGGTGCAGGGCCGACAGGCGAGGAAAGAACCAGGCACAAACAACAGTCTCTTTACCTTTTCCTCTTTTACTCTGGGAACAGTCCAGTCCTGGGAGACCGTTACAGGTGGTGATGGGGATCCGGTCGGCCTGGAAGTACTTGGGGTGATCTTTCTGGCCAGCTGAGTATGAGGCCTACTCCTGTGCTTTTCTTTGTTATGATAGGACCCTGCTTCTCTGAATCCAGCAATGGCCCTCTTCGCTGCTGGGACCAATGGCACGTCCCTTCCCTCTGTAGGTGGCTGCGCAGGCCCACTCTCTGGTGCTTCTCCGCTGGGGTCCACACCGGGCCCTGATGCTGCAGCTGTACCTTGGATGTGTCTGGGCCAGGGGCTTGCAGCTCCCCTGCCCTTCGGATTCGGCTACCAGGGACGGATTTTATACCCTGGCAACCACAGACTCCGATGTCCGAGTCTCTCTGCTGCCTCTCAGCTACTCCTGCTTCTCTGGGCCAAACTGCTCCAGCTCTAGGCCCCAGATTCACAGGACAGCTCACTCTGTGTCTGTTCACTTCTGCTGCTCCCTACAGACTAACTAACTCCTCCCCCAGGTCAGGCTTAAGGAAGCTCCCTGAAACTTCAGGTTCAGAGCTCCCCCTACTGGCCTGAGGGAGAAACTGCGGTGGATGTTAACTTACTGGCCAGTAGATTTCCCCATTACCTCCAGGCTCAGCATTAACCCTCAGGAGGGCAATGCCGTTGTGGCGACCAGGTCCTAGGGCGCCACACTCCCCCTTAGTTAAATTCAGTACTCCCGGACTGTAGAAACAAAACATAACATGTCATACATTTCATCCCAATATGGGAGGCACATTCTCTTTAACGTTACAATCTTAAACATTTCTATAAGAGTCCAGTGTGGCTCCCTGCCGGGTGTCCATTACACTGCTCCATGGGGGACCCGCCGCGATCAAACCCCCAACGTAGGCTCTGGGCGTGCGTCAGAGCATTGATGACCCCACTCTATGCACGCCGGACGGGTTTTTCTTCAGGGGTGTTTGAGCACACTGGTGCTAACTATGAACAATTTAGGTGTTGGCCACCCATAGTCCAGTGGCCCAATTGTCCATTTTCGCAATCAAAGAAAAAGAAAACATTTTGTACACAACATGACAGACATTTTGCATAACTATTTACACTCTAATAAGTACTCTTTACTTTATACAGTAGACTCCCTATACCTTAGAGGGGGTTGTCCCCGAGTGCTGCGCTGGGACCTACGTAGCTCTGGTGTTTGCCCCTGACTACGTGGTGCGTCTTCTATCTCAGCACTACAGGTGGGCCTAACCCCAATAGGTAAGCGTGATGGTTGCCTTTGTGGTCTAGGAGTCGCCAAGGGTATGACAGGTTCACCACTGACAGGGGGTTGATCCTCCTGTTCCACTGCTGGCGTGTCATCTCGTGCTGGAGCGGACGATTCTTTAGGTGGATCCGGAACCTTTTCTGTTTCTGGCTCGACCAACTGCGGAAACGCCAAAACTGGTACCACTATGGCATTGTTGATTCGGGTCCAAGTTTTGGGGAACTTCCCAAGGATGGTTTGAATCATCTCCCCTTCTTTCTCTTGACTTTGGGGACTTCCTTGTACTCCTTCCATTTCTCTTTGGATTCGGCACCGTTCAGGGCACGCTTTCAGGCGGTCTCGGGAAATTGCTTGACAGGTCTTGCCTTCATCTTTGCTTATGAGGCATACCTTACTATTGTCAAAGTTGGAGGGGATAATGGTGTAGGGCTCGTTTTCCCACTGATCATCCAACTTATGCGTCTTCCGCTTCTTCTTGAGGACTTGTTCTCCAGGTGCTAAGGGAGTTGCTGGGGCTGTTTGATTGTAATGCTGTTCTTGTCTCGTTCTTGCTTGAGACAGGCTCCTTTCCACGCACTCCTGGACCTTACGGTACCGCTGCTGCCGTTCTGCATCCCAATCCTCTATTTCTTGAACCGCCTCAGGCGACACAGTCCCCATCTCAAAGTCTACAGGCAACTTGCCTGGTCTGGCTCGCATCAGGTAAGCGGGGCTGCAGTTGGTCGAATTCACTGGGATGTGGTTGTACAAGTCTACCAGATCTGGCAACTTTTCTGGCCATTGGTTCCTCTCTTCCAGCGGTAGGGTCTTCAGCATATCAATAACCACATGGTTCATTTTCTCGCACAGTCCATTGGTCTGGGGGTGGTACGGTGTGGTTCGAATTTTCTTACAACCGTACATGTTACAGAACTCTTGGAACACTTCAGCCTCGAATGCAGGACCCTGATCCGTCAGTACCCTTTCCGGATAGCCGTGCGGTCGACAAAAGGATGCCTGGAACGCTCTAGCTGCCGTCCTGGCTGTCTGGTCCTTCACAGGCACTACTACCAGGAAACGAGAGTAATGGTCCACAATGGTGAGGGCGTACACATAGCCTGACCGGCTTGGTGTTAACTTCACGTGGTCCAGGGCCACCAACTCCAGGGGCTGCTTCGTGACAATTGGCTGTAGGGGAGACCTTTGGCTGGCATCATCCTTCCGCCTCAAGTTACACGGGCCACAGTCTCGGCACCATTTCTCGATCATCTTTCTCATGTGCACCCAGTAGAACCGATCACGGAGTAAGGCCTCCAACTTCTTCCACCCGAAGTGCCCTGCGTTATCATGATACGCTGCTAGGACCATTGGAGCATCCCTCTGCGGAACCACTATCTGCCAGACAAGTTCATTTGTTCGATAGTTGACATATCTCTTGCAGAGCTTGCCCTGGTAGGTGAACAGTCGTCCCCTCTCCTTCCACAGCTGCTGGGCTTCCTCTGGAGCGTCTGGGCCAAGATGGGTCTCAGCTTGCGCTAGCTTCTCTTTGACCAATCGCACGGCCGGGTCACCATTCTGTGTTTCTTCCCAATTATGGTGGAGTAATGGATTGACCGAGACCTCGTGCTGGTTTAAGCGCTTCACTCCCACAGCATGCTCACACTGTGAAACACCCTGGTGATGGAAAGCCGGTAACTCTATCTCTTCGAGTTCATCCAGGTCTTCTCCAGACTCGGGTAAGTGAGGCATTCTGGACAGCGCATCAGCATTGTTATTCTTCTTGCCAGCCCGATACTTGATGGTAAAGTCAAAGTTAGACAGCCGGGCCATCCATCGCTGTTCCATCGCACCTAACTTGGCTGTTGCCAGGTGTGTCAACGGATTGTTGTCCGTGAAGATGGTAAACTTGGCCGATGCCAGATAGTGCTTGAAGCGTTCAGTCACTGCCCACACAATAGCGAGGAACTCCAGCTTGAAGGAACTGTAGTTTTCTGGATTCCTTTCCGTGGGCCGAAGCTTCCTACTGGCGTACGCTATTACCCTCTCTCTGCCTCCCTGTACCTGGGACAGAACTGCTCCCAGTCCCACGTTGCTGGCGTCTGTGTACAGTATAAACGGTTGGCTGTAGTCAGGGTAGGCCAGAATTTCTTCTCCCGTGAGAGCCCCTTTCAGCCGGACAAAGGATGTTTCCAGTTGGCTGCTCCATTCAAATGGAGGGCTCTGCTTCTTAGCCTGCTTCGGCTGGCCCACCAGGAGATCTTGAAGGGGCGCTGCTATCTTGGTGAACCCATCAATGAACCTTCGGTAGTAGCCCACCAGTCCAAGGAACTGCCGCACCTCCTTCACCGTGGTGGGTCTTGGCCAGTCCTTGATTACCGTGACTTTCTCCGGATCAGGTGCCACGCCTTCTGCGCTGACCACATGACCCAGGTACTGTACCTTTGGCTTCAAGAGGTGACATTTGGACGGCTTGATCTTCAGGCCATATTTCGACAAGGACTCAAACACTTCTGCTAAGTGCTTCAGGTGGTCCTCATAAGTCTTGGAGTAGACTATTACGTCATCCAGGTACAGCAGCACGGTTTCAAAGTTGTGGTGGCCCAAGCAGCACTCCATCAACCTTTGGAATGTCCCTGGGGCGTTGCAGAGCCCGAATGGCATACAATTGAACTCACAGAGACCCATTGGTGTCGTGAATGCAGTCTTCTCCTTGTCCGCCTCTGCCACGGGAACCTGCCAATACCCACTGGTGAGATCCAAGGTGGAGAAATAGTTAGCTGACTTTAAGGCTGTTAGTGACTCCTCTATTCTGGGTAGTGGATAGGCATCTTTATGTGTAATGCGGTTAATTTGCCTGTAATCTACACACATTCTCATTGTACCATCTTTTTTCTTTACGAGCACTAGTGGAGCTGCCCAGGGGCTACAACTATCTCTGATAACCCCAGCCTCCTTCATTTCCCGTAACATTTCCTTGGCACACTGATACTGTGCGGGGGGTACAGGGCGGTATCTTTCTTTAATGGGATGATGATCACCCGTGGGGATTTGATGTTGAACCCCTTTCACCTGCCCAAAATCTAGGGGGTGTTTGCTGAAGACCCGCTCGTACTCCTGTACCACCCGGTAAACCCCATGCTTTTGGTGCGAGGGGGTGGAGTCGGTGCCTACATGTAATTTTTGGCACCAGTCTTCCGGCTGCCCCTTGGAGCCATTGTCTTCCGCCTGGTCGGACGGGATCAAGGGTTCCACTGCTTTAATGGTATTGTTGCTGACAGTGTACAATTTTGCCACAGTGGCATACCGGGGCAATTTGGCCTCCTCCTCCCCACAATTCAGGACACGGACGGGCACTCTCCCCTTGCGGACGTCCGCTACCCCTCTGGCTATCAGGACTCCAGGCCTACTGTCTGAATACATTGGTTCTACCAAGGCATGGTAATCCTGACCCTTGAGGCCTATTGCTGCCCGACACCATATCAACATTTCACTTCTTGGGGGTATTACAATGGGGAGGGGGTCACTTACCCTCACACTGCCAATTTCTCCTCCGGCCAGCTCTACCTGCTGCCTCCTCATCAGGGCTCTGATCTCCCTCTGTAGGACACGCTGCTGCCCGGAGCTGGCAGTTTCAGACGCCTGTTGTAACAAAATTATCACTTCGGCAATACAATTTTCTATCACATTTGTACCAAGAGTTAGCAGTGGGTCAGATTCTTTGCGATCAATATCTACAATTATCATCCCCTGACATGGCAATTCTACCCGCCCCACTTTAATGGTTACTTCTTTGTACCCAATCTGAGGTAAGGGCTGACCATTACTGGCCACAATTGTTAAATCATCATCTGGGCCATGGTCAATGTCTGAATCGGCCCAATATCTTTTGTACAGTTTGTGGGGGATGGTTGTTACCTGGGACCCCGTATCCAGGAGGGCATTCAAAGGGATCCCATCCAGCACAATAGGAAGGACCGGTCGTCCTCCCACATACTTGCTGCGGCTGGGGGTTGAGCCGGGCTTCCTTACACCTGGGGGTCGGCTCCTGGCCCCAGGCTCGGCCCATTTAAAGGACAGCGTCGTGCAATGTGGCCCGCCTGGTTGCAGTTGCGGCAGATCGGTTGTCCTGTTGAATCATACCGGTCTGTGTCTCTGCCTCGGGTCGGCGGAATCCTTCTCTGTCGCATCCATGGGACGTCCTCTGGGCTGGAGGCCAACTCGATTTTCGCAGGCGAGGGGGTCATTTGTAGAGACTGCACGGTCTTGGCAAGGGCAGCCACAGTCTTGGTCAGCTCCTGGACCTGTTGTCTGAGCTCCGCAGTGGGATCCTTATCCAGGGACTGCGCCTCAGCCCCTGCAGTGGCTCGTGTTGCAGGCACCACCCCGGGGTACGTGATAGCAGGAGGCCGGAGGGGTACTGGGTCACTCGGTGTAGATTCTCTCAGTACCCTGATGGCCTGGTCCTTAAACTTGGCAAAGTCCAGAGCAGGGTTCTGCAGGACCAGGATACGCAGCTGGGTCCTGTGGGCATCTGACAGGAGCCCCTCTATGAACTGCTCAGTTAGGAGTTTGTCTTCTTCACGTACACCCTCTGGGTCCACCTGTTTAACTGCTTTCAGGGCCTCTTGCAGGTTTAGGGCATAGTCCCTTATGCTGTCTGTGGCCCGCTGCTTGCACCCAAAGAATCTCATCTTTATCTCTGCTGCGGTGCGAGTGTCAAATGTACTCTTTAGCTTGGCCAGTATCTGGGCTGCTGTCCCTTTATCTGTATCAGGCCATGACTTTGCTTCACGCTGGGCTGCGCCGGCTAGCTGTCCCATTAATATGCCCACCTTCTGGCTCTCAGTCAGCGGATACACCCGGAATAAGCTGTGCAGGCTTTCTCTGAAGTCACTCAAGGTATGGGACTCCCCGGAGTATTGCGGCAGCCATTCTGCTCCCGGTATGTATGGCATGGTGATCGGCATTACCGGCGCTACAGTGGGGGCCGGGGCGACGGCGACTGGGATTGCTTCTGCTGGTGCTGCGGCGTCTCGGGCTATGGCAGCCACCTGCCCTCCCTCTGAGTCGGACATCTTCCTCCCCCTTAGTGAACCTTACCAGGCTCCGTTCACTTTTCAAATTTTCTTCCGGGTCGCGCGGGGTTAACAGCGCTCTGCTCTGATGGCGCGCTCCCTTCGCGCTCTTTGTCAGGCACGCCCCCCTTCTTCCTGCGCTCGGCGAGGCTAATGGCGGCGGTGGTCTGCAGCCAGTACACAGTCTTTTAAGCACAATTCCGGCAGGCGCACAGTACCCGGTGGGACCGGGCACGAAATCCTGTTCGTGACGCCAAAATTGACTCGCCCACCCCAGGGCTATGGGACACCCGGTGCCGGGCCGGACTAGTCCGGTGGTAGTCAGTGGTGGCTGGGCCCGGCTCCGTGGCCCTGGTGGGTGTCAGTTGAATATGTGGCTTGCTTGTTAATGGTTGTGTTCGTGACGCCACCTGTGGCATGCGGCTATTAAGCCGCCGCTGCTGTGTGAGGCCTCCGGGGTGATGATATAGCAGCAATGGTGGTACTGCTCCCCACAGGTGGAGCGGAGCCCCGGGGACACTGTTAGTGCTTGTGAAAGTCTATGGTGCTGTGTGACTAACACGGTGCAGGGCCGACAGGCGAGGAAAGAACCAGGCACAAACAACAGTCTCTTTACCTTTTCCTCTTTTACTCTGGGAACAGTCCAGTCCTGGGAGACCGTTACAGGTGGTGATGGGGATCCGGTCGGCCTGGAAGTACTTGGGGTGATCTTTCTGGCCAGCTGAGTATGAGGCCTACTCCTGTGCTTTTCTTTGTTATGATAGGACCCTGCTTCTCTGAATCCAGCAATGGCCCTCTTCGCTGCTGGGACCAATGGCACGTCCCTTCCCTCTGTAGGTGGCTGCGCAGGCCCACTCTCTGGTGCTTCTCCGCTGGGGTCCACACCGGGCCCTGATGCTGCAGCTGTACCTTGGATGTGTCTGGGCCAGGGGCTTGCAGCTCCCCTGCCCTTCGGATTCGGCTACCAGGGACGGATTTTATACCCTGGCAACCACAGACTCCGATGTCCGAGTCTCTCTGCTGCCTCTCAGCTACTCCTGCTTCTCTGGGCCAAACTGCTCCAGCTCTAGGCCCCAGATTCACAGGACAGCTCACTCTGTGTCTGTTCACTTCTGCTGCTCCCTACAGACTAACTAACTCCTCCCCCAGGTCAGGCTTAAGGAAGCTCCCTGAAACTTCAGGTTCAGAGCTCCCCCTACTGGCCTGAGGGAGAAACTGCGGTGGATGTTAACTTACTGGCCAGTAGATTTCCCCATTACCTCCAGGCTCAGCATTAACCCTCAGGAGGGCAATGCCGTTGTGGCGACCAGGTCCTAGGGCGCCACACTTACAGGAAGAGGAAGCCGTGCAGAGTAAACACACACACAGATCACACACACACAGACATCACAGACACATAGATCACATAGACACAGAACACATAGAACACACATAGAAAGAAAACGGAAATATAGGAAAAAAAGAACGTGGGCTCCGCTGCATATTTACCTTCCAGCCGAGGTAAGCACACAGCGGCGGCCCGGTATCCTCAGGCTGGGGAGGGAGAGGGGCAGGGATAATGTCCCCCGCCTCACTCCCCCTCCCGCAGCCGAGAATATCAGCCGCAGCTGCCCCGGCACTGTCGCATGCAATATGCGACAATACCGGCGTGTCCTCGGCTCTTCTTGCCACCGTGTAGCAGTGGTGGCAAGGTAATACAAGGGGTTAATGATGGTGGGGGACCACCGCCATTAACTCCAGGCTTGATCATGGCAGCGTCTATGTGACAGCTGACATGATCAACCCGTAAGTAAAGTGAAAAAAAACACACACAGAAAAATCCTTTATTTTAAATAAAACAAACAAGCCTCGTTCACCATTTTATTAACCCCTCCCGCACCAAAGCTCCGGCGTAATCCAGGTCCGACGTCCAGCGCTGCTTCCATCCAGCCGCGACTGTCACAGACACAGGCTGAATGCAGCAGAGGTAATTACCGGTCATTTCCCACGGCCGGTAATGTGAACTCACTGCCGACCGTGGGAAATGCAGCGATCTGTCCTCTCTCTATCTATGCCTCTGTCTATCTATCTATCCCTCTATCTATCTATCTATCTATCTATCTATCTATCCCTCTGTCTATCTATCTATCCCTCTATCTATTCTTCTGTCTATCTACTCTCAGAATTAAATGACTTTTTTTTTTTTTTTTTCCTTCAATGTGCTTTATTGCATTGAAGCAATAAAGCACATCCCAACCCGCACGCGGCAAAACCGCGGCAATACCGCGAATAATACCGCGGTAAAACCGCGGCAAACCGCATGCGGTTTTCGGGTGCGGTTTCCCGCGGTTTTTTACCGCGGGTGCGGTAATCTTTGAGGGCATGCGGAATTTTCTCAAGAAAATTCCACTTCCCAGTGCGCACATAGCCTTAAAGAGTTGTTCCCCCCAAA
Source organism: Anomaloglossus baeobatrachus (assembly GCF_048569485.1). NCBI lineage: Eukaryota > Metazoa > Chordata > Amphibia > Anura > Aromobatidae > Anomaloglossus > Anomaloglossus baeobatrachus. Next base: position 67,661,106 of record NC_134360.1, read on the forward strand.
AAACAAATTGTCCCGTATCCTTACAATTGGGTATAATGGACTGATATTTGGGGGCTCAGACTGCTGGAACCCTAGAGTTCTTCATACCGGAGCTTTGAATCTTCGAGAACAAATGAATGGCACAGAGGTGCGCATATTCAGCCTCCGCTCCAGAACCCATTGTCACTCACAGAGCTCAATCTCGGAATAAGTGGCCAGACACGCAGCGATCAGTAAGTTATCCCTTATTTAAAGGCTAGGGTAATTTTTGCTACTTTTTGTTAATCACCATCTCTTGGCTGCTCAAGACACAATCTGTTAAGCATAAGCCTGCAGCTGTTGCTATTTCTCCATCTCCATTATGGTGTCGCTGCTTCCGTTTGTCAGATACTTGACTTCAATGCCATAGAGGGATTGGGTGTGCTACAGAAAATCTTCACTTGCCTTTCCATTGGTAAGGGACTGACCAGTGTAAGGTGTCACGGTGCAGTAGTTGTCGTGAGGGATTATCTCCGGACGCCCCAGCACACTACATAGAATAACGGATCCTGGCTGGTATGGACTTGTGTCATGTGGGCTGGGGACACATGTAGACCTTATACTGCCGCTGACGCAAGCAGACCAGGACCCAATGGTGACTCATACTCACAAAGAGACCAACAGTTTGTTTCAAACAACACTTTATTCAATGGTCCATTCTCGGCAATAACATTACACTCCAGATAGCGGGCACATATCTTCCAGTACGCTACAAGGCAAATTCAGACAGAGTCCTAGTTCCCGCTGGGTTGCTTCAGATCTTACTGGTCCTGTGACTTTTAGCACAACCCAGCCTAACATTACAGCACAACCTGTGATGGTCACTTTCCCTTGCAGCATCTCCACATATAGTTTCCTTACAGGGTGAGGATCAGGGCTCCATCACCATGGTCAGAATAGAGCCATGTGCTCTCAGATGCTCAAGGAGAATCCACTAGGGTAAGCTGACTTCAGTCACATGCCAGTTAGGATTAACTCATTACCTTGATGGTTAAGGGACCTGACCACTAGAGTCCTGTCCTCCGGCTCCTATTTTATGGGGATGTTCTATTCGAGGATCAGTCTCTTGTTTCAACATTGTTCACACTCCATTTACCAGTCCATTCTCAAGGTTCACGCTAACTCATCTCCAGTCTCCTTTCTTGCCATTGTTGCAACAAACTACCCACTGTTTGCGACCTTCATGACCTACAGACTCTCTGTCTGTAACTATCACTCACTAGACCTTCAATTAACTAAAGGCGGCGATACACGCTACGATATATCGTGCGATTGCATGAGCGATCGCACCCGCCCCCCGCCGTTTGTGCGTCACGGGCAATTCGTTGCCTGTGGCGCACAATGTCGTTAACCCCTGTCACACGTACTTACCTCCCTAACGACGTCACTGTGGGCGGCAAACATCCTCTTCCTGAAGGGGGAGGGACATTCGGCATCACAGCGATGTCACACTACGGCCACCCAATAGAAGCGGAGGGGCTGAGATGAGCGGCCGGAACACCCCGCCCACCTCCTTCCTTGCTCATTGCTGGCGGGACGCAGGTAAGCTGTGTTCGTCATTCCCGGGGTGTCACATGTAGCAATGTGTGCTGCCACAGAACACCGAACAACCGGCGCGCAGAAGGAGGAACGACATTATGAAAATTAACGATGTGTCAACGAGCAATGATAAGGTGAGTATTTTTGCTCGTTAACAGTCGTTCGGAGGTGTCACACGCTACGACATCTCTAATGATGCCGGATGTGCGTCACAAATTCCGTGACCCAGACGACATATCATTAGATATATCGTAGCGTGTGACGGGGCCTTAACTCTTCTAGACTGAACCGTTTCTTTCCCTATCAGCTAACCCCTCCCATTGTTGGCTAGTCTCAACACTTAACTGTTGCTTACCCTATAGTCTGGTAACTTCCTATACACAAGTGCTATGCCAAATTTTACATTATACATACTACATATCACGGGAACACATAACACTACATCACATTACTGTATATGGCAATCTACATGACACAATATTCCCAAAAGACACAAGACATTGTTCCCATTACACTACACAAAAGTACAATAATGCGATTGTTTTTTTCGGGGTTAAGAACAAAACCACAATAGTCCACCCTCTTACACCAGCGCCAATGATGACAGAGCTGTGTCTATCCCAGAGTAGAAAATAGCAACAAAAAGAAGAATAAATATCCTCCAAAAATTAAGCATTACTTACAGCAAAGAAGGGCTGCAGTTGTACATCGCCCATGCCAAAAACTAATACTGTAGCAGGATGCAGCTAAGCCCCCACTAAGTGGAGGCATCACAGGTGCAGGAGGAGCAAATCACGCACATGTACCGCCCTGGGGGCTCGGCTGCCTGCCGAGCCGCTCGGATCCGGGCTCAGGTTGTCGGTGGCTCGAGCGCCTCCGGACCGGGGGTCACGTCGCTCCGAAAAGGGGGGTGATCTTGCTGGCACTATGAGTAGGGGTGGTGTGGTGGACGGTTCACGGCCGAAGCCGGCTTATTGGTAAAGTTCGTGACGCCACCCACGGGTCGTGGTGATTGTAGAAACCACCGCTGCGGTGAAGGTATGGGGGCTCCCGGGAGCAGTGTAATGGCGCAGCTAAGTGTTGACCCCTCCGTGGGTAGGGGATGTTGGTCCCGGGGCCCGGTTGGCGAGGGCCGGGGTGCAGGGCGGAGAGTTGCGGTGCGGTGCCTGATGGCACTGTTGTACTCACGATTATAATCACACAAAGAGTCACTGGTAAACCAAGTTCGGTGATGATCGATGCCCGCAGCCGGCTGCGTGTTCTCCTAGTAAGGTTGGTAATGCCCGCCTTTCTCCTGCACCTCTGTGTAGTGATTTTTGACTCCTATGCCTACGCAAAGGTAGTCCACTCCCCGACTTGTGTACACCGGAGGAGCCAGTTTGCCCGCAGACACTGGCCCTTTGGATCTCTGGCCCTTGTCGGTGGCACTTATCCATACTGGTTGGGCTGTTGCCTTCAATCGGGACTTAGGTGGGAAAGGACCCTGAGGTCCAGACCGCAATCAGTTAATTTGACTAAGATCCAGTGGCTTCTGGACTAGTTCGGGGTCTGAGTACCCTGCCTGGTGCTCCGTTATCCAGTAGGCTCCCCGGTTCGGTTCCGGCGGGCCACTACCCTGTCCCGGTCCCTTACGGTTCCACCGGTCGTCTTCCCGGTCTCCTGCAGGCAGCACTACCGTCTGCCTCCTGGCCGACAAGGGTACCTAGGCTCCTACCCAGGCCCCTGACAGTTCCAAGTTCTCTCCTCACTCCTCTGTCAACTGTCAACACTGTTCTGTCTTGTTTTCCCGCCCCAGGCCATCCGAACTCCTCGGTGGGTGTGGCCAACTGCCTGACTCCGCCCCACCAGGTGTGAACGTCAGGACCTGGGAGGGGCGACTCAGGGTTTCAATGTGTGGCTGCTATTACCTTATTAGGGTGGGGTGTGGTGCGTGGGACTACCTGTGACCCCTGGCTAGTCCAGAGCGTCACACACACACTTCCAAAACATAGAGGGGGCAATTGCTGGATGATAAAACTGCAGACTGATGGCTTGCAAAGAGCGCTGTTCACACATGCAGATGCACAGTCACAATCCCAATCACAGTCACGGTTTCCGTGACGAGGGTTGTAGGCTTCCGTATTCTGGCCATAATACCAATTAAAACCTCATATTTTTTGTACGGGATACAGCCAGGCCCCTTTCTGTTAGGCCTTGCATATTAGAGTTCCTGTCTCTGTATGGTGCACAGATGGAGTACGGCTTGGAAGCCCGCCTGATCTAACAGTATGGGCGTCACCTACTAGGTGGGTTTGTGACTGTGCATCTGCAAGTGTGAACAGCGCTCTATGCAAGCCATCAGTGTGCAGTTTTACCATCCAGCAATCGCCCCCTCCATTTTCTGGAAGTGTGTGTGTGATTTGCTCCTCCTGCACCTGTGATGCCTCAACTTAGTGGGGGCTTAGCTGCATCCTCCTAGAGTACTAGTTTTTGGCCTGGACGATGTACAACTGTTGCCCTTCTTTGCTGTAAGTAATAGTTATCCCAGAGTAGAGAACAAGCAGGAGAGATATGATTCAGACTTTCCACAGCAGGGGCATTTTGGAAAAGAGGAGAATGGGCTTGCGATCACACCGGAAGAGGCAGAATGTGGAGCACCAGGACTGATTACTACACATGCCAAAATGTATAGTTACATTTTGGTTCAAGGTTGGAAAGTCACTTTATAAGTGTCTATGGGTATAGGTCACTGGCGGACACAGACAGAAAAGGGCCCCTATGCAAAAACAGTGTACGGGGCCCCTGTGCAATCCAATAGTTCATCATAATGCACAAGTCCACCTGCTTTGGTGGATATGGAAATGGGCTTTCTGACCTCATGGGCCATGCGGGTGCACAAGTTGCACCAATGACATGTCCTGATGAGACAACTTCTTGGCTAGGTTGAGTCTTTGCCAAAATCCAAAAATAATGTAATATTTCACCAATTTACCATGAAAAGTGTACAACAGTGCCGTTGACTCCAGCATGCAATACAATAACTTTAGAATCCAAGATTTTATAAAAGTGTCCAACCCTTTGAATTAATCAAAAGATGGAAGTCTGCAACAGATTTCTGCCCATAGAAATTACATATGTCTTTGTCCATGAGATGTCCAGAACATCTGCCTGTTAACAAAATGTAAGAGGTTCATCTCCACCTCATCTAGCCCATATCCAATGCTACACGGGGCCAGGGAGGGTTACAGATCAGTGTGATTGCTCCTGATTATAGAACATATCGGAGACGGCAGCATGTATAAGAAATCAAACAGTGGTTTAGACTCTTTATAAACCGTACATAGAGGATATTGACATAGCAAATAGTTCTTAACAAGACGAGAAAAAAATACTATCATCGAGAGCAAAACGTTTCAGTTTAATTAAAATGATAACAATAATAAAGTAAATATGCAACTCAGTAACAAGCAGCTGAAATTAAACAAGGATCATTAGGCCGAGTGTAATATTGCCACAGTTACAACATATTGGAATTTACTGTGTATAAATAATGAAAATTCGTTAACAAATTGCCAGACTACTTGATCCCCACTCGCTGATCAGGAATATTTAATAAAGGGTCTGTCTGGGATTAGGAGACAAGGGTGTGCTTATTTTTAAAAACAGCGCCCCTCATCTTCCCAGGCTGATATTGCAAGTGGATGGGTCTAAGCTGTAATACAGACACAGTCCATGGCCAAGAGTGTGTCACAATAACTATGGGATAGCAGGGAACCGGGGCTCCTAAGCTGTCCCCAAAGATAGGGGGCCCTAAGCTATCGCTAATCTCAGGAATACTCCTGATGGTATAGAGGCCTGAGTCTCCTTCCTGGCCCTGCTCCTGACCAGTGCTGATGGGACAGGAGTGTGATGAAACCCACAGATAAAAACAGACAATGGAAAACCAAAACTCTGTCACACAGTCCGCACACAGGATAAGACAATATGAGGTTCAGGAAGAAACACAAGAGCAGGAAGGAAGCAACAAAACAACTGGGGCACACTCCACAGCCGCAACAAGCAATGAGAATAACTTTCACCAGTAAGTCTGGGACATCGCACTTCACAGATCAACATAGAATAAACTATAGCTGGCATGGGATGAAGGTTTCAACCAGCATAAATAGGAGGGGAACAGATGTGATAGGTCTCCCCACAACATGTGACCAAAGGAGCAAGCAGATTAACTCTTGCTAGCCTGTTTATAAATCAGCACACAGCAGGTCGACGCCAGAGTCTGCCTGTGTTGATCACAGACACAAGAGAAACCATCAGGCGAAGTGTCAGAATCTGCACTCTGAACAGCGCCCAATGCCTACATGACATTGGCGAAGTTTGTGCAAAACTCTGTGTGACACAGTGGTTCTACTTCTAGTAAAAAAAAGGCTATGGTTTCCCTTCATGCAGCAATTTTTTTAGGCTTATAAATAATTCAATTATTTTATTTTTTTTCTTGCAATTGTTTTTGTGGTGTTATTTTTATTTCCACATGTATTTACCCTGTTTTGTACTGAAGCCCATGGGAAAATAGCATTGAGTATGTGCACACAGGCAGTTTTCGCCTGGAACCCATCTGATAAAGTGCTGCAAATCCGCCGTAAAAAATGAACATGTAAAATATCACAATGTAAAATGACCTTGTTGTGCATGTATTTAGTTTTTTGATACCTTCTTTAACCATGTCGGGGTTGAGAGACCATCAAGTGGTTAAACAAAGTAGAGTGTTCATTCTTCAGGTATTTGCACAGGATATCTGTATTCCACTGTTTTTTGTAGGCTAAGATTCGAAAGAAAAGTATAGAATTCATATGAAAATACCAGGACACAGATTAATCAACGCGTTTCGCAGTATTCCAACTTCTTCATCAGGATACAACCGATTTAACAGAGCTTTTCTTTAACCACTTCACTTTTTCCAAACCAGCTAGGAAGCCACTCACCACAATAGTGAAAAGATACTAAAAAAAATTATGGTGAAGCCGCTTCAAGAAAAGAGCACCTGCGTTTTCTTAAAGTGTCTATCGACAGAACAAGGACGCTGTGTGCACATACCCAAACATCCCACTTTCCCCCCTCAAAAAATGCACACATGACTTGATTTATAGCCTAATCCCAATGTTTTTATTGCAAAAAAACCCAAAAAACATTAAGGAAATTAATTGTAAAAAATTAACTTTTTTCCCTAAAAATGATGTGTTACCCCACTGTTAGGTACACATAAAATCTGCAGCAAAGTGGATATGCTTCAATTTAAACTCTTTCAAATACTGCAAAAAAAAATTCAAATATGTCTAATGTAAACTGAGACATGTGGAATGGTCCTCAAAAAAGTCATAGTCACCAAGGCCAAAGCAAGCCTCAGTGGTCTAAGAAAGGGCTTCTAAATTACGGGGGATTACTTTGTAAATGTTGCAAGCTTGTCATGACCAAGGCATATTGGGACTGAAAGCATAAATTTAGACAGAAAATCAGTAAACGTGTCATAGTAATGAATGTTTTATACAAAGGAATCCCAGGTGCAGGGTCTTGCTCCAAGTGTCTGTCTGACTCCTGCACCACTTTAGGAATCTCGGGTGCAGGGGGTCCACTTACTGTGTCCAGGTGTCTGTTTTTGGCCTGTGTTACACCACACAGCACCTGGTGCTACAGCAGACTGAATCCCAACTGAGACACACCCTGCTGTGCTCTGCAAGATTAAATGCAATTCCCCGGACATGAGCCTGTTGCAAGACCCGGACTGGAGAGAGAGACCCGTCCCACCACCAAACCTACAGATCTCTCCAAAAATAAAAACCCCAACAGATTTACTTAAACAAAATACTTGGCCAACTAGATTGACCAAGGTCACAATCTTTTATTTTGTGTTGCGCTCACAACGGTGACGGTGAATACAACACACTCCAGCGGGTCTCACAAGCACATTCTGGGGAAAACATAGACACCAAATATATGACACTTGTCACTGCTTCACAATATACAGTTCAGACCAAAAGTTTGGACACACCTTCTCATTCAAAGAGTTTTCTTTATTTTCATGACTCCGAAAATTGTAGATTCACATTGAAGGCATCAAAACTATGAATTAACACATGTGGAATGAAATAATTTACAAAAAAGTGTGCAACAACTGAAAATATGTCTTATATTCTAGGTTCTTCAAAGTAGCCACCTTTTCCTTTGATTACTGCTTTGCACAGTCTTGGCATTCTCTTGATGAACTTCAAGAGGTAGTCACCGGAAATGGTCTTCCAACAGTCTTGAAGGAGTTCCCAGAGATGCTTAGGACTTGTTGGCCCTTTTGCCTTCACTCTGCGGTCCAGCTCACCCCAAACCATCTTGATTGGGTTCAGGTCTGGTGACTGTGGAGGCCAGGTCATCTGGCGTAGCACCCCATCACTCTCCTTCTTAGTTAAATAGCCCTTACACAGCCTGGAGGTGTGTTTGGGGTCAATGTCCTGTTCAAAAATAAATGATGGTCCAACTAAACGCAAACCGGATGGAATAGCATTCCGCTGTAAGATGCTGTGGTAGCCATGCTGGTTCTGTATGCCTTCAATTTTGACTGAATCCCTAACAGTGTCACCAGCAAAGCACCCCCACACCATCACACCTCCTCCTCCATGCTTCATGGTGGGAACCAGGCATGTAGAGTCCATCCATTCACCTTTTCTGCGTCGCACAAAAACACGGTGGTTGGATCCAAAGATGTCAAATTTGGACTCATCAGACCAAAGCACAGATTTCCACTGGTCTAATGTCCATTCCTTGTGTTCTTTAGCCCAAACAAGTCTCTTCTGCTTGTTGCCTGTCCTTAGCAGTGGTTTCCTAGCAGCTATTTTACCATGAAGGCCTGCTGCATAAAGTCTCCTCTTAACAGTTGTTCTAGAGATGTGTCTGCTGCTAGAACGCTGTGTGGCATTGACCTGGTCTCTAATCTGAGCTGCTGTTAAACTGTGATTTCTGAAGCTGGTGATTCGGATAAACTTATCCTCCGCAGCAGAGGTGACTCTTATAAATGGGGATGGGACCATCAGTTATGATGTGCAGAAGTTTGGTGGATACATAAGAAGGCGTGTCCAAACTTTTGGTCAGTACTGTATATAAATTCACTGTAATGTTAATTAAACCCATACCTTTGTTTTAGAAATCCTTCCATTTTTGAGAAATCCATAGGTAAATTTTTATGCAGCAGAGATGCAAGCACAGCAGGGTGGGCCGTGCACTTGGAGCTTTCTGACCTCTCTCCCTATTTCCCCACCTGCCGCCTGCCTCCTATCAATGCCTGACAGGTCACTTTTGCCTCGCCCAGATCTTGTACAGATGCCACTATTCCTTGGGGTGAGACGTGTTCAGATCGGTAGTCCAGTTCTTGTTACATCATCAGGACCTTACGGCGCATGCGCCGCACTAGTGAAAAGACAATAGTGACCTGTCAGTCACTGACCGGAGGCAAGCGGCAGATGGGGCAATAGGGAGAGACGTCATAGAGCTCCAAGTCAGGGGCATACATATCATTGGTGCAAACTAGGGGCCCAAGAGGTAAGGGGGCCACATCCACCTCCAAAGAAGGTAGAATTGGACATTATGATGAGTTATTGGATTGAAAAGGGCCCATGGATAGACCAGAAAAAAAGTTCATCCTTTTCAGCCGTTTCTTGATCCAGGAAAATACATCCCCCTCCTCCAATGAGATAGAATCCTAGAACCTTATGGTAAAAAAAATAAGTCCATCTACCCACCTCCAATAAGCTAGTACCCATAACACTTTTTTACCCTAAGGATATAAGTGGAGTAAATCTTCCTACAATCAATATATTGGGACAACGTGATTGAACGAGGGGAGTAACAAGAGGATGAGAAGATGTGACATCCACTAATATTTCCAATTACATCCATTTTTCATGCCAAGAGGAGCCTGTGACTAAAGTGCTGGGATAGCAGAAAAACGGGTGTTGACTTATTTTATTATTTCATCCCCCAGACACCTTTGTCTGCTGCTCTGCATGAATTAAACATAAAGGGACTATGCTGGCCGGTATATAATGGATCATAACACTACAAATTTGTGTTTAGGTAGAACATTACATAAGAGACCGTGTTTAGCTTGATGGCTCCAATCTCACATTTGCTTCAACCTTGTAGTGGTTGTCAGGAAAATCAATGTTTTACTGGTTGTTGGCTAGTAATAAACCCAGCCAGGTGTATTTCATATACCACCTGGTAATAAATAGGCGAAAAATCCTGGTTTTACGTAATCTCTGTGCCTCGGGTAAAGGTTGTATTCTTCTAAGAAAATGAGACAAAGGCTTTCCCAAGAGCTTGATGTCTTTCTGTATAACACCTGTCCTCCAATAACACATTTTGCTATGATTAGGCTCTCGCGGGTGTAGGATTCCCATAGTCAGCAAATTGCAAACAGGAGCAAGATAGTGATTGTCCTATACACCATTCATCATAGTTCGGACCTCTGTTCTCATGGTGATCCCTCAATTGTGGAATATGTTGGCGCTATATGTATGATCCCTCAATTGTAAGGTGCTGCGGAACATGTTATTATTATCACAGATACATATTTACAAATACTGCATGTTTAGATGGATCTTGATAAATTTTATGCTATATATATATATATATATATATATATGTATAAATATATAAATATATATATATATATATATATATATATATATATATATATATATATATGTGTGTGTGTATGTAGCAGGGTAATTAAAAAATATTATTATTACATATTTACAAATACGGTATGTTTATATAAATTTGATACATTTTATGTATCAGGTTAATTTAAAAAAAATATATATATATATTTTATTATTATTATTATTACATATTTATAAGTATGGCATGTTTTGATATATTTGATATATTTGATATATTTTATGCATCAGGGTAATAAAAAAATATTATTAGTATTATTGCAATTACATATTTACAAAAACTGTATGTTTAGATAATATTGATACATTTTTTTGTATCAGGTTAATAAAAAAATATTATTATTTAGTATCACAATTGCATACTTACAAATACTGTATGTTTAAATAGATTTGATAGATTTTATGTATCAGGTTAATAACAAATATTATTATTATTACATATTTACAAACACTGTATGTTTAGATAGATTTGATACATTTTATGTATTAGATTAATAAAAATATTATTATTATATATTTATATATTTAAAAATATTATTATTATATATTTATATATTTAAAAATAATGTATGTTTAAATAGATTTCATATATTTTATGTATCAGGTTAATTTAAAAAAATATTATCATTATTATTATTACAATTACATATTTGCAAATACTGCATGTTTAGATATATTTCATACATTTTTTGTATCAGGTTAATACAAAAATATATTATTACATATTTACAAATACTATATGTTTAGATAGATTTGATACATTTTATGTATCAGGTTACGGTAATTTAAAAATAATATTATTATTATTATTTCAGTTAGATATTTCCAAATCTTGCATGTTTAGATATATTTGATACATTTTTTGTATCAGATTAATTAAAGAATATTATTATTATTATTATTATTATTATTATCATCACAATTATATACTTACAAATACTGCATGTTTAAATAAATTTGGTATATTTTATGTATGAGGTTAATACAAAAATATTTCCGCTAATAACTTTGGATTCGTAACATCCCGCTATTTCCTGCGCTTCTTTTAATAGATTCCCACCTCCTACCTTTTTGTCTTATTAAATTACATGTGGAGATAGGAACCTAGTGGCACTGCCTCCCCCGACACATCATCCCTAACATCAAGGGATTCGTGCTGCCAGTGTGAGCCCTGTCCCCGCTGTGCGCCTAAGCCGACCCTCTCTGCCTCATCATTTGTAGAATGCAAAGTGCCTCTGCAAATGGTGATTCATGCTGACAGTTCAGATTTTCTACCAATGTGTAAGTCACAGCTGTAAAGGGAGGCACTCATATACAAATGTGCTATTCGGATATAACCCACCAGCTATGCCAGGGAGCCACAGCTGAAGAGAAGGCAGCTTACCATAGCTGAAAGCTGGCCACCGACAGTCATATGCAATCCTATTGTTATGCTAGGATATGGCATAATACATTGGGGTCACATCACTACTCTATGCCGGACTGAGCAAACCACAGAGCAGTAGGCCAGGATTTACCCTTTAAGAGGGATCTCTCACCAGACTCCACTGTACAAACTCAATACGTTATTAAATAGATCTCGAAGATTTGATGAGGCTGGTGTACTTACTTTGAAAATCCATATCAGAATAACTGTGTAATTCTATTTTGTTTGTTTTTGCGAGTCTAGCTCTAAACGAGTCTTCAGGTTCCTTTTGAAAGTTTTAATGGTAGGCGAGAGTCTGATGTGTTGGGGTAGAGAGTTCCAGAGTATGGGGGAAGCACGGAAGAAATCTTGTATGCGATTGTGGGAAGAGGAGATAAGAGAGGAGTAGAGAAGGTGATCTTGTGAGGATCTGAGGTTACGTGCAGGTCACAGATGTATGGAGGAGACAGGTTGTGGATGGCTTTGTTTGTCATGGTTAGTGTTTCGCACTGGAGTTGTTGGGCAACGGGAAGCCAGTGAAGGGATTGGCAGAGAGGAGAGGTCGGGGAGTAGCGGGGGACAGGTGAATTAGTCGGGCTGCATAGCTTAGGATAGATTGTAGGGGAGCAAGAGTGTTGAATGGAGGTCACAGAGCAGGAGGTTGCAGTAGTCGAGGCGGGAGATAATAAGGGCATGTACTAGGGTTTTTGCAGATTCTTGGTTCAGGAATGCATGAATTCGGGAAATATTTTTGAGTTGGAGTCAGCAGGAGGTGAAGACTAAGAGGGCTTGGATGTGTGCCTTGAAGGAGAGAGCAGAGTCGAGAATTACCCCAAGGCAGCGAGCACGTGAGACTGGGGAGAGGGAGCAGCCATTGACTTTGATGGATAGGTTTGTTAGGGTGGTTGAGTGAGGAGGAAGATAGCCAATATAGACCTATTCAGTAAAATGAATGGGGATGGGATGCAATGCTGGATGCAGAGCTTGGTCGGGAGCGGCACTGTGTAGGAGAAAAGAAAAAAGGCCATAGACTTATATCTAGATATCATTCAAAAGTCCAGAGGTTAAATCTCCACCAATCATAAGTTGATGCCACGCTTTATGCCATCAATGTGAGTCATAAATCCGGCATTGAAAACCAAGCAAGGAGAAATCAGCATTTAGGTCCATTGTGTCTCCATAGGTTATATCTTAGTATTTTCTTTCCATACTTATCAAACAACATATATAAAGTATATCTGTCTAACACAAATTCTGTAGAAAAGCATGGTCTTACCCTTCCCCTAAAATAGGATAAATTCCTTTTGGTACACATACCAGCATAATATGTTCAGGAACTGTCCTGGTTGTTATGCCCTAATGCCGGTGTCACACGATCGGGCGATATGTCGTCGGGGTCACGTCATTAGTGACGCACATCCGGCATCGTCAGAGATATCGTACCGTGTGACACCTCCGAACAACTGTGAACGAGCAACAATACTCACCTTATCGTTGCTCGTTGACACGTCGTTCATTTTCAAAATGTCGGTCCTCCTTCTGTGCACCGGTTGTTCATTGTTCCCGTGGCAGCACACATCGCTCCGTGTGACACCTCGGGAACGATGAACATCTCCTTACCTGCGTCCCGCTGGCAATGCGGAAGGAAGGAGGTGGGCGGGATGTTACGTCCCACTCATCTCCGCCCCTCCGCTTCTATTGGGCGGCCGCTGTGTGACATCGCTGTGACGCCGAACGTCCCTCCCCCTTCAGGAAGAGGATGTTCGCCGCCCACAGCGACATCGCCGTGGAGGTAAGTGCGTGTGACGGGGGGGGGTTAACAACTTTGTGTGCCACGGGCAACTAATTGCCCGTGACACACAAACGACGGGGGCGGGTACGATCGCTCGTGCGATCGCACGATAGATCGTCCCGTGTGACGCCGGCATAACTGTAATGTTATTACACATGGCGGGCACTTTCAAACCAACAGACGTTTGACACAGAGAAAACACACCCCACAACAACACCACAAACAAAGGGGACACCAGGCACACAATAACAATAGTGGGCCCTGGCGCTAGTGAGAGGGTAGATGCGATACCTCCTAACTTTACCTGACGCTGTATCCTGCACCCCTAGCCAGACCCTATTCTGGCTCCGCACCTGTCGCCGTGCAAGAACCTGAAGCCCTGACAGACCCATAAAAATTAATAGCTAGGGAGTGGAAAGGTGAGACTCTCTAGGCCCACCGCTGCACTAATACAACAAGAGAGTAGGTGAGACAAACCGGGAAATAAACCAAAATGGAGAACATACAAGTCTGGACAAATCCACAGCAGCCCCTTCCACTAAGGCGGCCAGAATATAAATGGTTTTCTATAATCAGCAAAGACTGCTGGGAAATTCTGCTACTTACACACAAAGGGGTGTGGCTACAGAGCAGCTGCAGCTGACCTGCACTGCTGGGAAGCTGCTAGCAGCAAAACTGACATTAACTGTTTCAGCACCAAGAGAAATGAATCAATATTTAAATGTAGAGTCCCAGATAGAGATGAAAGGCTCCAGTCCAAAAGCTGTCACTAGTCTCTAAAAATGGGGAGATGACCATGACACTGACACATGCCATTCACTCATTTTAAAATTGAGTAGTTCTTCTTTGTCAGCATCCTGCCATCACAATATGTGCTGGAACTTTCTTTCTCAGCATTCAACCATCACTATGGGTTCTGGAACCTCCTCCTCTGATCATTCTGCCAACACTATTAGTGCTGGAACTTTCTTTCTCTTATTCCTCCTAGCATTTTTTTCAATGGCTTACCAATCTAAAACTGAAAACTTGCCTCTGTTTTGTTTGTACACAGTGTGAATGGCAGGAGGGTAGGAGTAGAGACAAAAACTTGCCCCTTTCCCAATTTTGCTAATCTATCTCGGCTTCTCTACTGTAATCCCTACACAGGATGAGAGGTAGTGGACAATATATGTTAGGCCTCTTTCACGCGTCCGTGAAAAAACACGCACGTTTTTCACGGATGTATCAGAGGTGCGTTTTGCCCTCCGTGAGCCGTGTTTATTGCACACGTGTGTTCTCCGTGTGTTATCCGTGATAACACACGGAGAACGGGAGCTTTCTGCTCACCTGTCCCTGGCATCGCTGTCCATGGTGCTGATCTTCGGTCTCCGGTCCTGCTGACTCCCCGCTGCTGCTGCTTCCGGCCGCAGTGAAGTGAATATTCAATTAGCATAATGAGCGGCGGTCGGCAGCAAGTGACAGCAATGGCAGAGACAGGAGAACTGGAGAAGGTGAGTAATGTTTGGGGTTTTTTCTCAAACACGTGTGTTTTTTCCGGCGCGTGTCACACGGAACACCTCCGTGTGGTCCGTTTGCGTTCCGTCTGACTACCGTGATGCCAGAGAAAAACTGACATGTTGACGTGTGGAGCACATGGACACACGTATGCTCCACACGTACACACAGTCCGTGGCAAAATACGCACGTGAGCGCAGACCCATTGATTTTAATGGGGCTACGTGTGCCCGTGTCTCCGGTACGTGAGGAAACGGACCAAACACGTACCGGAGACACTGACGTGTGAAAGAGGCCTTAGACTGAAGGGAGACACCTTTGGAGAAATGTTATGGGGTGTAAGAAAACAATTATTAAATATACCGATTTGCAGATTTATTGCCTTCATTGTGTGCCCAAAATCATTTAATTAGATTGTAAGCCCCTGGGAACAAGGAGGAATATAAGTGTCTTCTCTGTGCAGACCATCATCGTGCCATATCTATATGGAGTAAAGGCTACTTTACACGCTGCCGTGTATCCCGATCCCGATATCGCTAGCGTGGGTACCCGCCCCCATCTGTTGTGCGACACGGGCAAATCGCTGCCCGTGCCGCACAACATCGCGCAGACCCGTCACACACATACTTACCTGCCCGGCGAACCGCCTCCTTTCTAAGGGGGCGGTCCGTGCGGCATCACAGCGACGTCACTGAGCGGCCGCCCAATAGAAGCGGAGGGGCGGAGATGAGTGGCCGGAACATCCCGCCCACCTCCTTCTTTCCTCATAGCGGCCAGGAGGCAGGTAAGGAGAGGTTCCTCGTTCCTGCGGCGTCACACATAGCGATGTGTGCTGCCACAGGAACGACGAACTACATCGTTACTGCTGCAGTAACGATAATCGAGAATGGACCCCCATGTCACCGATGAGCGATTTTGCACGTTTTTGCAACGATGCAAAATCGCTCATCGGTTTCACACGCAGCAACATCGCTAATGCGGCCGGATGTGCGTCACAAATTCCGTGACCCCAACGACTCCGCATTAGCGATGTCGCAGCGTGTAAAGCCCCCTTTACAAATAAACACCATAAGTGAAACGCAACATATATTTTAGTGTCTACATATAAAATATGACTTAGATTTCTTTAAAAATGTCTTTAAGTACAGATATATCTCTCTTAAATATTAAATAATAATAATGTACAAACAGAAATATGCATGTATTAGTAAGATATATGAACGTCTCTTCATTGCACATTAGCGGAAGCCGCCTATTGTCTTATTACTTAGAATGACTGACTTTATTTTCTGTCCATTTTTATTGACTTTATTGACTGCATAATGACTATTTTGCCAGTAAAATTCATTTATGACAGTGAAGCAAATAAGTGCAATATTAAATCACAAAGAAGGCGGCAATTAATCTGTTCTGCAGCTTTATTGAATTCATTTTCTTTCCATTTTGTCTTGAATTATCAGCACATTGTGACAAGCTAGAAGACTGACAAAATGAGAACTGGAATAGTAATAATATAAGAGGCAGCAATGGTCTCCAGATTCTGGCGCTACGGCTCAGACAAATTCATCCCTCCCTTTTCGCCACAATCATAGTTTTTGACAATCGACTTAGGGGTACTTTGCACGCTGCGACATCGCTACTGCGATATCGTCGGGGTCAAATCGAAAGTGGCGCACATCCGGCGCCAGTAACGACATTGCAACGTGTAAAGCCTAGATGCGCTGATAAACGATCGCAAAAGCGTCGAAAATCGGTGATCTGTGTAGTGTCGGACATTTTCATAATGTCGCACCAATAGGAGATACGATGTTGTTCCTCGTTCCTGCGTCAGCACACATCACTGTGTATGAAGCCGCAGGAGCGAGGAACATCTCCTTACCTGCCTCCACCGGCTATGCGGAAGGAAGGAGGTGGGCGGGATGTTTACGTCCCGCTCATCTCCGCCCCTCCGCTTCCATTGGCCGCCTACCGTGTGACGTCACTATGATGCCGCATAGGTACTGAAAAAACTCGTTCTATCAGTCAGCGTAGGGGTAAACAGCAATCAAAACACAATTTGCCATTGGCAACTAGAAACCCTAAACTAAAGACTGATCTGTTAAAATCTAACTTTTAATTCATTATTTAAGATATAAAGGACATACAGTTTAAAATCACTAAACATTGTGGTCTAAATCTGATTGGTATATAACCGTTCCCAAATAAAGTGATTCCTAATCCAGACTGACGTCTGTGAGTGATCTCTATATTAGTCTTGTCATGAAGGACCACTAATGCTTGCTAATTAAAAGACATGAAGCAGTAGCCTCCCCAACATGTTTCACCACACTGGCGTCATCAGGGGGCTGAGGCTAATACTGACTTACTCTGTGTTTGAGGACCTTTTATAGTCTGAACCAAATACTGACAGCAGAAGTAACCAATAGTAATCAGTGTCATATAGTGTGGGAAGAAGAAAGAGCCTGTCATATCAAGAGGGGTGTGTTTCCCTTTAAATGCCACAAGATGTTTTGTTAATTCAGCTGTCTATCACAACGCAGCTTGTGCATTGGTCAGATCTGTCTAACACTAAATTCCCTTAAGATTAACAAAGTATTACAGTCCCATCACCCTAACAGGGCAGTAGACAGGTTCCTATTAAAGTTTTATAGAGCATATGGTATACACTATATAGTACAGAAGCAAACACGATCACTGTCAGTGTGATCGCAGTCGGACGGCATCTGCTCAAACCGCGCATGCGTCCGCACTTAGAGTCTAAAGAGTGAGGTATTACTAACCGCGCATGCGTCCCCTCTTAGACTCGGAGGAGATGATCTTTGCTTAATGCGCGTGCGCCCGCACTTAGAAGCAGGGAAGACAGTTGCTCTCAACTGCGCCTGCGTCTACACTTAGAAACAAGGGGAATAACCATACATAATGCGCGTGCGTCTGCACTTAGATGCATGGAGCATAATTTCCTCAATCGTGCCTGCAGCTATACTTAGACTATGGATCATACATACTCACACTTAGACTCTGGAGGGATTATCTCTTGCTACAAATATGTCCCTCTTTAGAACTGTAGGAAAATATATTAAATACCATATGTACACTATATTCAAGGCTGCTATGGCATATATATGTCCATGCTTAGAATGGGGTAGAATTATATCTGAGAGAGACAAGCTTTACAATGATATGTTCCGATTTTAAACCTCAGTTTTATCTGACACTGATAATTGTAATAAGGTCTGCCATTAAAAATTATTATATCTCTTTAATATACATCTAATAAGGTCCCATATAATAGATGTCCACAGATTTTCTATATCTATATGGTATAAGGTAATTAATTGATTTGTATGGGGGTAGAGACTGTCACACAAAAGGTCTTACAGATTATTAAATAAAGGCTGTATATGTAAAGCCTTCATTCAAGCCATTAGGGCTCATACAGTTTAATCTAAAAATCCACCTCGCCTCCTCCTTTAGCAAAAGTCTATCCAAATTTCCTTTCCTTGCTCCCAATTTAACTTGTCTAATACCCCAAAATTTCAAATCTAGGGGATTTTCACTATGATAATATCTCATGTGTCTAGAGAGAGGTGTATCCACTTTGGTGTTGATTGTACTAATATGCTTCGAAATCCTCCTCCGATACTCTTGGATCGTTTTCCCCACATATAGTTTTTTACAAGGACATATTGCTCCATAAATCACTCCCTTCGATTTACAGTTGATTCTATCTTTTATGACATATATCCGGTTGTCTAACGGGTTGGTAAACTCTCTCTGTTTCGATAGATAGCTGCAAAAGGAGCATCTTCCGCATGGATGGGAGCCCTCTTGTAATCTTGTTAGCCAATCTCTTTCCGGAGTCACCTTAGTCGTACCCATGGCGGTACCCCTAATCTGGTGATATAGGGCACCGCCAAAGGTAAAGAAATTGTGCGTCAGTTCTGACGCACAATTTCTTTACCTTTGGCGGTGCCCTATATCACCAGATTAGGGGTACCGCCATGGGTACGACTTGTGCGCCCACTTTCGCAAACCTTTTTTTGGGATGGTGGGAGGATGTTTTCGTATTTTCTGAGGATTTGAGTTTTTACACTAGCCACATCTTATTTTGGGGTAGGTACATCGATGGTATTTAATATATTTTCCTACAGTTCTAAAGAGGGACATATTTGTAGCAAGAGATAATCCCTCCAGAGTCTAAGTGTGAGTATGTATGATCCATAGTCTAAGTATAGCTGCAGGCACGATTGAGGAAATTATGCTCCACGCATCTAAGTGCAGACGCACGCGCATTATGTCACGCGCATTATGTATGGTTATTCCCCTTGTTTCTAAGTGTAGACGCAGGCGCAGTTGAGAGCAACTGTCTTCCCTGCTTCTAAGTGCGGGCGCACGCGCATTAAGCAAAGATCATCTCCTCCGAGTCTAAGAGGGGACGAATGCGCGGTTAGTAATACCTCACTCTTTGGACTCTAAGTGCGGACGCATGCGCGGTTTGAGCAGATGCCGTCCGACTGCGATCACACTGACAGTGATCGTGTTTGCTTCTGTACTATATAGTGTATACCATATGCTCTATAAAACTTTAATAGGAACCTGTCTACTGCCCTGTTAGGGTGATGGGACTGTAATACTTTGTTAATCTTAAGGGAATTTAGTGTTAGACAGATCTGACCAATGCACAAGCTGCGTTGTGATAGACAGCTGAATTAACAAAACATCTTGTGGCATTTAAAGGGAAACACACCCCTCTTGATATGACAGGCTCTTTCGTCTTCCCACACTATATGACACTGTTTACTATTGGTTACTTCTGCTGTCAGTATTTGGTTCAGACTATAAAAGGTCCTCAAACACAGAGTAAGTCAGTATTAGCCTCAGCCCCCTGATGACGCCAGTGTGGTGAAACATGTTGGGGAGGCTACTGCTTCATGTCTTTTAATTAGCAAGCATTAGTGGTCCTTCATGACAAGACTAATATAGAGATCACTCACAGACGTCAGTCTGGATTAGGAATCACTTTATTTGGGAACGGTTATATACCAATCAGATTTAGACCACAATGTTTAGTGATTTTAAACTGTATGTCCTTTATATCTTAAATAATGAATTAAAAGTTAGATTTTAACAGATCAGTCTTTAGTTTAGGGTTTCTAGTTGCCAATGGCAAATTGTGTTTTGATATGATGCCGCATGACCCGCCCCCTTAGAAAGGAGGCGGGTCGCCAGCCAGAGTGACGTCGCAGGGCAGGTAAGTGCGTGTGAAGCTGCCGTAGTGATAATGTTCGCTACGGCAGCTATCACAAGATGTCGCATGTGCGATGGGGGCGGGTACTATCGCGCTCGGCATCGCTAGCCGATGCTAGCGATGTCGCAACGTGCAAAGTACCCCTTAGGCCGTTTTCACGCACCAGTTTTTTGCCATCAGGCACGATCCGGCAAAAAAACTGATGTGACGGATCCGGCGAATAATTGGATCAGTCGCATGAGTTTTTTCCATCCGTTTCTTCCGTTTTTTTATGGATCCGTTTTGATACTGAGCATGCTCAGTTTAAAAAACAGAAACCGGCTCCTGATTCCGGCATATGACGGATGACATCGGATCCGGCGTCCATAGGCTTCCATTATAAAAAAAAACGCCGTACGGCGCCGGATCCGGCACAATCCGTTTTTCCGCCAGAGACAAAAAAACGTTCACTTCAACGTTCCATCCGGCCGCCGGACAAGCAAATTTTGCCGGATCCAGCAAAAACTGGATGGAACACAAGGCCATCCGGCGCTAATAGAAGTCTATGGGGTAAAAAACGCATCCGGCGGCAACAGACGCCGGATGCGTTTTTTCATGTTTTTGCCAGATTGCGCCTGATGGCAAAAAACTGATGTGTGAAACCAGCCATATAGGGTGGGTCAACACCAGTATGTGGTAGAAGAACTTGAGGAGAGGGATCATGTAGAGACATCCAACACTTCTAAAATGATGAGGATGACTGCCAGAAAGAGAACAGAACCTATGAAACTGTACACCAAGAACATCTACAGTTTATCAAACAACTTTGAAGGGAACCTGTCACCAGATTTTGGCATTCTAAATAGTGTTAAGCGAGTAGTTAACTATTCAGCTATAACAACTATGCTGTTAGCGAGTACTGTCTGCTACTCGCATATTCATTACGAGTAGCGGGTGCAATGTAGGTCAATGGGGAATACTCGCTAAGTAGTGAGTAACCCGAAAGCCGTACTATTCGCTACTCGCACGAAAAGTACGACTTTCACCCCATAAAAATCATACTACTCCTTTACCTGTTACTAGTACAGTGCTTGTGAAATAATTTTTAATCCATATGCAAATGAGTGTACTTGGTGTGGTGAGCTGGGTGCACCTTTCCCCCCCCCCAATTTGCATCATGGGATCTGCTCTAGCTAGTGCTCACTCCTAGAGTGACGCTGCCCTCCATGTGTGCGTATGCGCACTAATACTGGCTGTGCAGGCCACATGCACACATAGTAACTTAGCGCATTCTCATATTTGGGCTGCTGTGGACATCGCTCACTACCCTTTCTGGTGTATGATTAGAGAGGAACCAGGAAGAAGAATGCGCTCCACCACTGTGTGTGCACATGCCCCGACACTGTGTGTGCACATGCCCCACCACTGTGTGTGTGTCGCGGGCGGAGGGGGCGTGCTCGCCACGCTCGGGTCCGGGGCTTCTGCTGCTGCTGCTCAGTGGCTCGAGCGAAGGGCCGGACCCGGGGACTCGAGCAGCGCTCCTCACCCGTGAGTGAAAAGGGATGGTTTGGTTAGGGAGATTGTTCGTGACACCACCCACGGGACGTGGTGATGATGGCACCACCGCTGCTGGTTACGGGGATCCCGGGAGAGATGGTAGGGAGCAGCTAGGATGTTGTCCCCTCCGTGGGTAGGGGGTTGGTGATCCCGGGGCCCGGTGGTGTAACGGGGAGGCTGGATGGCTGGGGTGCAGGGTTGCAGGGACAGCGCGGCGCGGTGCCGGACGGCACTGGTGTACTCACTCAGACAATCACTAACAGAGTCTCTGGTAAACCAAAACGGCCAGATGGACGGGTCCCGCAGCCGGCTCCAGCGTTGTTGTGCTCTCCCCGGACGGCTGATGGTCGCTGTCTTTCCCTGCACCTTTTAGAATGTTCTGACTCCTGTGGTTGCCCACCGGTAGTCCGCTCCCCGGCGTATAGGTGCCATAGGAGCCCGTTTTGCCCGCAGGTACTGGCCCTTGGATCTCTAGCCTGTGGCAGTAGCTGTATATCCTCAGGTGTGAGCGGTTGCCTTCTGTCGGGACTTGGTTGTTGGGAAACCCCTGGGGTTCCTGTCACACTCGGATTTGACTATTGACGGCGCTTCCAAGCCTGGTCGGAGTCCGATGGCCCTGCCTGTGTGCTTAGCTTCACTCCGCTCCCCGGTTCTGTACCGGCGGGCCAACGCCCGACCCCGGTCCTTACGGCTCTTCAGAGTTCCACCAACTCCTGCAGACGGCCACCACCGTCTGCCAACCTTGCTGGCAGTGCCTGGGCTCCTACCCAGGCACACGCAGACGTTTTACTCCTCTCACTTTCACCTCCTAAGCTCATCTGACTCCTTTTCCCGCCTCCAGGCCTGTGAACTCCTCGGTGGGTGGGGCCAACCGCCTGGCTCCGCCCCACCTGGTGTGGACATCAGGCCCTGGAGGGAGGCAACAAG
This sequence comes from Anomaloglossus baeobatrachus, assembly GCF_048569485.1. Taxonomy (NCBI): domain Eukaryota; kingdom Metazoa; phylum Chordata; class Amphibia; order Anura; family Aromobatidae; genus Anomaloglossus; species Anomaloglossus baeobatrachus. The sequence continues at coordinate 67,683,764 of NC_134360.1, forward strand.
GGTTTTTTGTCTGACTGTTGTTACTGTCTAGGGTGGGGTGTGTGTGCATGTTGTTATGTATGTGACTACCTGGCTAGTCCAGGGCGTCACATTCCCCCTTGGTAAAACGCAGACCGTCCGCGGGCTGCCCGTCCATCACCGGTTTTATTTTTCAAACTGCAAAAGATAAATTAACACATAAACATTCAACATAAGTATATTTCAGTTCTTCCCTTACGGGAGGCACGGTACTTTAACGTTACAACGGTAAACATTTTTATTAAAACGACGGGTTCATGGTCATCCGCTCTCCCACCCAAATAACCTAAACCTTGGTGTTGCCCCTAAGAAACAGGCAGCACCCCTTTACCCCAGTACAGGTCCAGGTTACCCGAGCGGGAACGGGTACGGTGTACCGCAACAAGGGTTTTTGTCTGACTGTTGTTACTGTCTAGGGTGGGGGGGGTGTGCATGTTGTTATGTATGTGACTACCTGGCTAGTCCAGGGCGTCACATGTGCATACGATCGGCCATTGTGTGTGCACATGTCCCACCATAGTGTGTGCACATGCCCCGCCACTGTGTGTGCACATGCCCCACCAATGTGTGTGCACATGCCCCGCCATTATGTGTGCACATTCCCCGCCACTGTGTGTGCACATGCCCTGCCACTGTGTGTGCACATGCCCCGCCACTGTGTGTGCACATGCCCCGCCACTGTGTGTACACATGCCCCGCCATTTTGTGTGGACATGCCACACTACTTTGTGTGCACATGTCCCACCACTGTGTGTGCACATGTCCCACCACTGTGTGTGCACATGCCCCGCCACTGTGTGTGCAAACGACCCTCCACTGTGTGTGCACCTTCCCCGCCACTGTGTGTGCACGTGCCCCACCACTGTGTGTGCACATGCCCCGCCACTGTGTGTGCACATGTCCCGCCACTGTGTCTGCACATGTCCCGCCACTGTGTCTGCACATGTCCTGCCACTGTGTGTGCACATGCCCCTCCACTGTGTGTGCACATGCCCCGCCACTGCGTGTACACATGCCCCACCATTGTGTGTGCACATGCCACACTACTTTGTGTGCACATGTCCCACCACTGTATGTGCACATGTCCCACCACTGTGTGTGCACACAATCGGCCACTGTGTGTGCACATGCCCCACCACTGTGTGTGCACATGCCCTGCCACTGTGTGTGCACATGCCCCGCCACTGTGTGTGCACATGCCCCGTCACTGTGTGTGCAAACGACACTCCACTGTGTGTGCACCTTCCCCGCCACTGTGTGTGCATGTGCCCCGCCACTGTGTGTGCACGTGCCCCGCCACTGTGTGTGCACATGCCCCGCCACTGTGTGTGCACATGCCCCGTCACTGTGTGTGCATGTGCCCCGCCACTGTGTGTGCACGTGCCCCGCCACTGTGTGTGCACGTGCCCCGCCACTGTGTGTGCACGTGCCCCGCCACTGTGTGTGCACATGCCCCGCCACTGTGTGTGCACATACCCCGCCACTGTGTGTGCACATGCCCCGCCACTATCTGTATATACCCATTATAATTATAATCTAGGCAGCGGTTTACAAGTCTGTGTTTTTTTGTGGACTCTGTGTCCTCAAAAAAATTATAGACATGTCTGTGTTTGATCCAAATCATGGATCAAAATTACCCATACAAGTCTATGAGTCCGTGACAAATCACTGTCATCAGACATTGACACCATATGTGTGCAATCCGTATACTGGCTGTGATTAACAATTCAAGGGATAGAAGTTTTATTTTTATTTTTTTTCATACTAGAAAATCACTGCTGAAAACTGAAACAGTGATGAAAATTAAAAAAAAAACTGATAAAAAACAAACAGATTTTTTTTTTTTTCTTGGGGGGAGTAGTAATTGTTTTAGGTGATTCCTTTAGTTCATCATTGCTATGTTATATAAGACGGAAGGGTATAAGGTATAGCGTTCTGAATCTATTTATAATTGTACTTTTCTATTCTTTTCTTGCTGTTAATTCAAATACTCAGTGAGGTGAGATGCACATATATATATATGTGTGTGTGTGTGTGTGTGTGTGTGTGTGTGTGTGTGTGTGTGTGTGTGTGTGTGTATGTGTATACGTACAGTGGGTACGGAAAGTATTCAGACCCCTTTAAATTTTTCACTCTGTTTCATTGCAGCCATTTGGTAAATTCAAAAAAGTTCATTTTTTTCTCATTAATCTACACTCTGCACCCCATCTTGACAGAAAAAAAATGTAGACATTTTTGCAAATTTATTTATTTATGCAAATTAGACATAATTTCAAACAAAACCCTCAAAATGGGCCTTGACAAAATTGTTGCCACCTTTCTAAAATTGTAAGCAACTTTATTTCAAGCATGTGATGCTCGATGAAACTCACCTGTGGTAATTAACAGGTGTGGGCAATATGAAAACCACACCTGAAACCAGATAAAAATGGGAGATGTTGACTCATTCTTTGGATTGTACATTTGTGTGTGCCACAGTAAGCATGGAGAATAGAAAGAAGAGAAGAGAACTGTCTGACGACTTCAGAACCAAAATATCAAGAATCTCAAGGTTACAAGTCCATCTCTAGAGATCTTGATGTTCCTTAATCCACGATGTGCTACATAATCAAGAAGTTTACAACCCATGGTACCGTTGCTAATCTCCCTGGACATGGACTCGAGAAAAACTGATGAACAGTTGTAATGCAGGATAATCTGGATGGTGGATAAACAGCCCCAATTGAGTTCCGAAGGAATCCAACCCATTCTGTGGGCTCAGAGTGCATCAGTGTCAGTGCAAACTATCCGCCACATTTGAATAAAATGAAACACTATGGCAGGAGACCCAGGAGGACCCAACTGCTGAACAATGGTCATAAAAAGCTAGACAGCAGTTTGCCAAAACGTATGTAAGAAAAAAATCCTTCCGGGAAAGCGTCTTGAGGACAGATGACACCAAGATAGAGCTTTCTGGTAAAGCACATCATTCTACTGATTACCGAAAACAGAATGAGGCCTAGAAAGAAAAGAACACAGTACCTACAGTCAAATATGGTGGAGGCTCAAAGATGTTTGGGGGTTGTTTTGTTTCCTCCGGCACTGGGTGCCCTGACTGTGTGCAAAGCATCAAGAAATCTAAAGATTACTAAAGGATTTTGTGTGGCAATGTAGTGCCAAGTGTCAGAAAGCTGGGTTTGCCTTCTAGGTCATGGGTCTTTCAGCAGGACAATGATCCCAAACATACTTCAAGAAGCCCCTAGAAATGGATGGAAACAAAGTGCTAGAGAGTTCTGAAGTGGCAGCAATGAGTCCAGATCTAAATCCTATTGAACATCTGTGGAGAGATCTTAAAATTGCTTTTCAGAGAAGATGCCTTCAAATATGAGAGAGCTGAAGTTGCTTTCAAAAGAAGAGTCCAAAATTACCATTGAGAGATATAAGAAGTAGTGTTGAGCGGACCCGAACTGTATAAGTCCGGATCCGCACAGTTTCAGCGTCTGATCCGGGTCCGACTTGGACCCGGGAATCCGGCTGCACGACCGGATTCGGGCTTTTTCTCTCTCTCTCGTGTCCCGGATCCGCTCCCCTTTGACATACATGGGAGAGAGAGAGAGAGAAGGAAAAAAAAAACCCGAATCCGGTCGTGCAGTCGGAATCCCAGGTCCAAGTTAGACCCGGATCGGACGCTGAAACGGCGTGGATCCGGACTTCTTTGACAACCCGCGACGGATCCACCGGACCTGGATTATTGACAATCCGCTCAACTCTAATAAGAAGCTTGCTGCTGGTTATAGGAAGAAATTGATTGCACTTACTTATTCCAAAGGGTATGCAAACAATTAAGTTGAGGGTGCCAACAATTTTGTCCAGCCCATTTTTGGGGTTTTGTGTGAAATTATGTCTAATTTGCATATTCTTGTTAGT